>NC_054751.1:19283924-19595424 GCF_018143015.1 Lytechinus variegatus
CTGCCTCATCACAGACATCGAGCACTCTTCTTTACAAGGATAGCATTCACCAAGTGTGTGTGTATATATATATATATATATATATATATATATATATATATAAAATATACAAGAAGTAACACTCTCCAGCCCCCGGTTCCGCGACCCCTGCTTCTCTAACTAACAGGGGCGATTTCGAGTATTCAGTGAATAACGATAGTAGTAGTTTTCTGTGACTTATTTTTTGTAATCAGGCTTCATTTCCTATAATAAGTAAAGGATGCAAAAAGTATGAAAAACAATCAACTGTAGACAACAAATGCCATCAAACATGTCAAAGAATCTATGAGTAAAAACAGAAACCGTCACAAACCAGATCGTGCAGAAATGCATGGGCATGTTTAAGCCTATGTATGTCCAGGTAACTCTATCCTGACATGTGAATTAGTGGTGAAGTACATCATAGGACTTCTTATAGCTTATGAAATATCTGATGTTAGGCTTATTTATCTATAAGACTCGATCCATCCTCTTTTCGTTTGGTGAAGATTAAAAAGGTGCGGTCAGTAATCTCAGATGTCTTATCTCTCATGCAATCGATCCTAACCAGACTGAATCTTGAGTCCTTCCTCTCTATCTTGGGTGACTCGTCGTTCGGTCCTTCAAACGTCCTGTGTACCTAATCTTATTGGATCGTCTTTCAACTTCTAAGGAAGACATCGCCACCCTCAAGAGGTCGTCCTGCGAAAACTTTGATGGGCTTGTTCGACAAACCCTTAGATATCATTTCCCGATTACAGTAAGGACAATCTTGTAGTCGCAGTTTTTATTCTGTCGTTCATGTATTTTTGTTTGTTAAGTGAAAATACATTCCAGAAACACATGAAACATGATCTTATAAGACAAAATGTAATTCTGCTCAAATTAGGATTTGTCAAATTTTGCAACAATTATGTCAGGTCACAGGTATATATATATATATATATATATATATATATATATATATATACCTGTGATGTATATTTATCTTCGATGTATTTAGTGGTACCTTGATTTTTTAGTAAACCCGCTTTTTATCATTATAAACACATTTTATAGAACTGATTGGATTTTTTTGAAATCTTAATTCAGAAAACAAAATTAAAATGAATTCCGGGTAATTTCAATGGATAATTAAGGAACGTATGTGGATATCGGTATTATACAACCGATATTGAATGTGACGAGACGGCAAGCATTTTGATTCATTGCGTCTCGTCATAAACACATTATGCATCTTCTTTTATTTCACTACTTAACTCTCTTTGACGGAGCAAAGCCATTGAAATATAAGTATCTGCAAACAAAAAATGAGCAAAAAACAGAAATGAATTCTGTACATTTAATGCTTACGGACAGCCTTAAACATTCTCTGGGAAGCAGTCTCTACTATTTATGAAGACATTATTTTCATATCAAGTATCTTGAATTGGTTCGGGCAACTCAATATCACTCTTCAAGAAAGGAGAAGAATACTTGAAAGGGAATTTTAATGGACTTTCTGTGTAGCCGGCAAAAACACTTGAATGGAACTAAGTGGTGAAATGAACGTCTTATGAATTGATTTTGATTGTTATCAGTCGAATGGTTTATTCAAAGAAGACATTTTACAGAGGTAGGATTATAAGAATGTCTCATTCGTCATGGTATCATAAGACATAGAAAGAGAGAAAGAGGGAATGGGCGTGGTATACACACCCCTACAAACCCTCACACACACATCCACACACCAGCCCTCACATACATATCTATATACATGCATTCATTTACTACAAAGTTGAAAATAAATACCGCCTCATAAATATTTTCTAGTGATCAAATATTTGAAAAATGTTCTATAAAGAAAGTAAATGAAATGAAATATGAAAAAATAAGAAAGGAGGCGTTAAATGTTTTATATTGATATCATCTTGCTTCCCCGAAGGTATAGAATTATGGCATCTCCCCCTTGCGTGTCCCTATATGGCACAATATCTATAACGGCAGTGGAGCCCTTATGGCGTTGTTACAAAGAAAAGAATACGAAAGCTTTTTGTGTAATTGTCATGTATGTACTTTTATTGATGTATATTCAGGGCCGTAGTCTTCCTGAGGGCGTCCTTTTCAAGCGTTTATTCTTATGACTGTCTATTTCAACATGAAATATTGTTAATTCATTTTAAGTTTTAAGTTCAATTGTCGCATGGAAATAAAATAATCAGTCAATACGGAGATACGTCATAAAATAACTTTTTTGGTAGTGTAATGAAAGAAAGCAAACAAAAGTAAATGATAAAGATTTCTATCGAAGCTAAAATATGGCTTCTCTAATGAATATATTGGCGCAGAAATGCATCGCAAACACGATTTGATTCCAAGTCAATAGTATGCCTGCTTTACCAAATGTCCCACATAATATATTGAAAAAAATATACCATGCGTATCACAGAGCTAGTAATAAGAATTGTTTGAAAATGGACATGATAACCATTCATGTCATTAATGAACTGAAGCGAAGGAAATTAAGTACTTTGTATGGCAGAAATACCGTATAATTTTTAACGAAGTAATCGTTTTTAGATCTGATGCTATTTGTAGAAGAGAATTGTAATTCTAAAGGGTCTATTAGAATGTCGAAGAGATGTACATGTAGAAGGGTTGTGAAATGAGGAACAGTGTCTGTTCGTGTAATGAAAAATTGACTGACCGAATTAAAATCGCTGATATAAAAATAACAACTTTAGGATCATCTCTGCCAGCGTTGACGTTACAGGATTGACATTAAAATGTAATCAGGAATCCTCCACGACGCTACATCCCACATCCCTAAGGTATTGTCTCTGATTAACCTGCAGTGCCAATAGAATCATATTTCAACTAATAAGAAAGTGAAACCAATAGGCCTGCTTGTAATTGGAAACATCAAATAATGACGTCTAGTCAAGAGATATATTTTGATTGGTTTTGATGTTGCATGGTATTCGACCTGAAACAGGGTACGCCTCTCGGATCGCAAACAAAAAAAAGAGTATATTTTGTATCTTCTGCAGTGGGACTGACAGCGTGTCAAGGGAGGTATCGTATACAGAAACAAATAAAAACGTAATTACATTTAGTTGTACATGCCCGCGGGTATATTCTCCAACAATGTAATCACGTCCGGGCGAGTGCAAGTGAACAAGAACAAAGTTGACGAAAAAGGCAAAGGAAGATATTAAAAAGTTTTAAAAGGAGATATTAATGTCTCTATTGTCGAGGGGAAGGGGTTCTGCAAGGCACCAGTCTCAGGAATTGCCGGGAAGTAAGGCAGAGGCTACCAATGATTACATTTCCTCCCACACTCTATCTAATATTGGTGCATTTCTTCATTCCCAGAGGAGGCGGGAACGAGATCTAGAAGCTAGATAAGTAATCGTCAAGTTGGGAGCATCCTTGTCCCCGTTCGCTGGTTCATCACGATGGACAAGTAATTATACAATCTCCAGGAAGTACAGCGAAACCAAATCAACTACTGGAAAGATGAAGCGAGGAATATGTTTCTCCTTGATTTGATTAGTACAGGAGGACTCGGCACACCGCGCAGAGGGAGACGCTAAATATGGGTTATTTACTTCTGCAGACGACACTTGTATCAAAAACTTCGGTTCGTATAAGGGTCATTCACGTAACGGTTTGAAAAGTAATCTAACGTAACTTCTTTTCTCTCTTATTTTAAAGGAAGATAGAATCTGACCGATAGTGAACCGAATATGAACGTCGCCGCAGGACAAATATATCCCAAGTTTAATTATATATTGATTTCATCAGCGGAGGACAAGGAAAAAGTGTTAAGTATCCAGGTTAAAAATTTGATAAACCATATTAAGCAATAAGCATCTATTACGAATTATTGACAGCCGCTGAGCGCATAGACCGTTGTGATTTATTTAGTTGATGGGCTGGCATGTATAATAACTGTAATCTGACCTACTTGGATTTATGCGCGTAATGGATTTAATGGAATCGCTGACGTATTTTTGGCTTTGTGGTTGTTGTTTTTGTCATTAGACTGGGATATTGCCTATGAAATAATACTTTTAAAGTGACGAGCAAACCCCACTTTTCAGACACCACAAAGTGGATAACTTACAAATTATTCAAGGCAGTTTTGATCACATCTTTACGGCTGCGTCGCCTGCTGCCTTCAACACAGAACATCATTTTCCCATGACCGAAACCTAACGCTCATGATGTTTAATTAAATTCTGTATTTAAAATATCATAGCTCTTGGGATTGAAAATTTGGAAAATGAAAAAAGAAAATGGTAAATAATATTTTCCACTGAATCTATTCCTAGAGATTCTTTGCGGTTACAATTCAATAAGATAGAAGAAGCGAGAGATAGAGAGGGAGGGTGAGAGAGAGAGAGAGAGGGGGAGGGACAGGAAGATATAAAAGAGGTACATAGCCTGGGAGAGACAGAGACTGACAAACACATAAACGGGGAGCCCCCCCCCCCCCTGCAAAAAAATCTTTCCATCAATACCTTTGATGTATTTCATACTTTGCCAGTCTCTTCATTAAAACAACAACAACAACAACGAACTTGGTGCGTCCATGAGAAATGGGTATACTACACTAGAACACCCCCTTGAAACAGTCTTACGCCATCACTCGTATACATGGCGATTGTACTATGATTTCTTAAGGCAGCAAAAAGACACGCGGTGTAATTAAACTCGAGGCAAGTATTACAAGGGCGAAGCGCGAATACTTGTCTTCATGGGCGGAAATCCCAGGGGGACAGGGACGACGCGTCCCCCTATTGTAGGGGGATACAATATCAAATGTCCCCCTACTATTTTTGGTCTTTTGTGATGAAAAGAAGTACATCATTCAAAATCGAAATAAAACATTTAACCTTTTTTCTTTCTTTTTTATTTTCCCGCCCCTTGTCCCCTTTCCCTTCTGGGCGAGATTTCCGCCCCTGCCTGTCTAGTACGACGGCATGGACAGGGCAAAGGATTTTTTTTAGAATATTGACAGTGTGAAAACGCCCTGCGCCTATCCTCATCTCCATGGGGTTTGCATCATGCGCATTATAAACGTCCTCTATGCAGTACACCCATTCACACGCACAATAAAGAATATTGAAATGATACTGCAAGGGAGGTGGATTACTGAGACTTCTATTAGCTTTGGCAATTACTTCCTGAAATGGGGGTGACCTTTGATATGTTTTCTTCTAACAGAAAGTATTTTACGCACCACTGCGCCTACTAGTCAGTCCTTGGTTCGTCAATGGACACAACAGCTCTTTATGAACAAAAACCTGTTTTTTTTTAATAAAACAAATCATGCAAACAATTTAAAAAATGATGATAGACTGTTTCCATAACAAGTATCCAAATATCCTAACATCTCGATAAATCAACTCCATGCCCCTTTGTGCTCATTTATTGAACCAACTCATAGCAGGCAAAGTCTGTATGCGGTCCATAAAAGCAATGAAAGCAAGTAGGTCCATGACGAACCCCAAGTATTTATATGGTCTAACGAAGAGAGGGTGTCCCATTTTTTAAACTCGGTAATAAAATCGAATGTTTCCACTCCAAAGTAATGCGCCGAGTCAACAGCCTTCCATCACCGAAGAGTGGGAATTTCCTTGGGTGCCGAAGACATCCCATCTTCCGTCAATTTCATGACATCCTGTGCGCGTCAAGGCCCTCGTACGCAGCATCGTTACAGAAAATTAGCTATTGCTTTTACCCTCATCCCCTCATCGATCATGCCAGACTGGTCCTTTCCTTTTTGCTGAGTTGCCTTTCCGTCATAAAACCCTCAAAGGTGATTCGAACCCTCGATGGTAGGGCCCAAGGGACAAATTATAAAAGCAGAAAAAGAGATCTTGGAAAAAGAAGAACAGGGTTTTGACTTCTTGATAAATATGCGGATAGGTTCATATCGCATTATGTACCATGTATCGTGTATGTATATATCCATTTCACGTATATCAAACCCGACTTCTAATAAACATAGCTAAGAATTATCAAAATTTGAATGAATACTTGTCTAATCAGCTATACAATGCCGATTACATCCTACGTGGAGGTAATCATGAGAGCGTTTTTGTCTCACCTGCGAAGCAAAGTGAGACTGTAGGCGCCGCTTTTCCGACGGCGACGGCGGCGGCGGCGGCGTCAACATCAAATCTTAACCTGAGGTTAAGTTTTTGAAATGACGTCATAACTTAGAAAGTATATGGAGCTAGTTAATAAAACTTGGCCATAAGGTTAATCAAGTATTACTGAACATCGTATTAGAGTTTCATGTCACATGATCAAGGTCAAAGGTCATTTAGGGTCAATGAACTTAGACAATGTTGGAGGAATCAACATCGAAATCTTAACCTGAGGTTAAGTTTTTGAAATGTCATCATAACTTAGAAAATATATGGACCTAGTTCATGAAACTTGGACATAAGGTTAATCAAGTATCACTGAACATCCTGCATGAGTTTCACGTCACATGACCAAGGTCAAAGGTCATTTAGGGTCAATGAACTTTGGCCGAATTGGGGATATCTGTTGAATTCCCATCATAACTTTGAAAGTTTATGGATCTGATTCATGAAACTTGGACATAATAGTAATCAAGCATCACTGAAAATTTTGTGCGAGTTTCAGGTCTCATGATTAAGGTCAAAGGTCATTTAGGGTCAATGAACTTTGGCCGAATCGGGGGTATCTGTTGAATTACCATCATAACTTTGAAAGTTTATTGGTCTAGTTCATTAAACTTGGACATTAGAGTAATCAAGTATCACTGAACATCCTGTGCGCGTTTCAGGTCACATGACCAAGGTCAAAGGTCAATGAACTTTGGCCGAATTGGGTGTATCTGTTGAATTACCATCATAACTTTGAAAGTTTATGGATGTGATTCATGAAACTTGTACATAAGAGTAATCAAGTATCACTGAACATCCTGTTCGAGTTTCAGGTCACATGATCAAGGTCAAAGGTCATGTAACGTCAATGAACTTTGGCCATGTTGGGGTTTTTTGTTGAATAACCATCACATCTCTGTAAGTTTATTGGTCTAGTTCATTAAAAGTGGACATAAGAGTAACGATGTATCACTGAACATCTTGTGCGAGTTAGAGTAGTATTCAAAGTCAGCACTGCTGCTATATTGAACCGCGTGATGCAGCTGAGACGGCCAGAGGCATTCCACTTGTTAATCTAACAACGTTACTTGTTTCCGTTTGTTAGAAGTACACGTGTCTTGTCGCTTCTACGGTAACTGTCGGGTATGTTCATACTTTGTCGAACAAAACATTTAATTATTCTATTCCTACGAAACACTCCCTTGATCTGGGAGGAATGCTACGTTACACCAACGAAGCCGATACCAAACAGATCAACATCATCACATTAATTCGAATGGCACCATCGATCGATCAGGAGTCTTCAAAACTTTTGTGTGTTTTTGACTGCACCATAATGACATAAAGACACGCAGTAAAACTGTAGTGTTAAGACTGACACCAGTTGGTGTTGATAGAGGGCCACACCCGGAGGTGTTAAAATTACACCCTAGAGATTGAAGATAACACCAAAGAGTGTTATTTTAACAAGCAAAGGTGCTGTTTAGTACTAACATATAAATAATAAATAAATAATAAATAACACCTATAGGTGTTAAACTACCACTGTCAATTTAACAGCGGTGTAGAATAACCGGTGTGGTCCTCTATGTACACCGGTTAAGACACCACTTATTGCTATGCATATATATATATATATATATATATAGTGAAATAATGTATTTTATTCATTTACTTATTTATTTATTGGTTTTCTTTATCTTATACTGCAGGATAGGCCTGTTCAGTTATGCAAAACTGCTTTCCAAAGGCGCCCTGCAGTTTAACATACAACTCAACATCATAGCAATTCAATGTATGTAACATACAATACAGTAAAAACAGAATACATTAGTTCAGTTAGTATATTTCACTTCCATTTTCTGATAATAAGCATTACAAACATACATATACATGTATATTCATATGTATAAATGTATATAACAGAATAAGTGTGATAAGAACACTTTAATAATTAACACATTCGTAGGAAATAGTCGGAGTATATAATTCTTTTTGTTCCAAACACATTTTGATAATTAGACAAATTATAGATTATAGTTAGCATGTGAAAATGAAAATGAGGGATATTAAGGAGCAAAGCTTGTAATGGTAAGTCCCTTGGGATAAATTTATAGTAATCTTAATCGTACGTAATTAAAAGTAAAAGTAGGACAATTTAGACCATATATGAAGAACGGCAAAATAGGTTAGAATAACAAGGAAAAGGGGGATATTAAAAACTGGGGAAAAAACCCCAAACGGTTATGTGTCCAGCAGAGAAAAGGGGAAGGGGAGGGGATAGAGACATAGGGTTGAGAGTCAAGTATCGTGGAAAAGATAAAGCACTTCATATGTGTTATACATTGTAGTCATTAAGGAATGAAAGTTTTAGGTGTTTTTTGAAGGTGTTTATATTTCTATTTTGTGTAAGGCTTTGGTGAATGCCATTCCAGTATTTGGGACCTGTGCAGTAGACCTATATACATATAGAGTGAAATCAACAACTTCTCATGGAATCGTTACATTAGCATCAAGTTATTCAGTGTAATTAAATGTATGATAGTCAGAATTTTAATGATTTACAAAGTTTTTGAATGCAAGGAGAGACGTGCATTTTCAAATAATAACTATCAGCTGTAGATGTGAAAGCAGTATCGATGCTATTATTTTTATTCTTCATCCTTTGATCAGAAAGATCTAATTAAATTACTCATTATGCACTCCCGCGATATATATACATCATCATATCATGCACAACCGCGGTTATTGGATGATTTTCCAGAAACCAAAATATGTACTCTGTGATGCTGCTGTTGAGTAAGTGTTAAATCGGTCTAAAATCCACAACACACACACACACACACCCTCACACACATACAATATAATTATTAGGCCTATAGGATCGAAAAACCGTTTTTTCTGTTTCGTTTGTATAATCATCGTAATGTCTCCTTATATTACTGACCAATCAGAGTCGTCGGAATCAGGAGCCATTTATGGAATTACTTTACTGTTTTTAGAATGTGTAATATTTCTTCTGCGTCCCCCTGAAAGATTTTTTGAGAAGACCGTAGTACCTTCCATATAATCTTTTGCGATGCAGCTTTATGAAGAATACATGAGGGTGTTTTTAAGGTAAATAGATACGGCCGCTAGGTGAATGTGGTCTGATTTGCAAACCTCTGTCCCTTCGAGGTAAACACCTATACGCTATTAATAGGTGTTGCAACAGTATAGCCGTAGCTGACAAGCTGCAACCGTGGGTTTCCTATACCCATGACTGTAGAATTAAGACATGAAGCTTGGTTTACACGGGTGTTTTGTAAGTTGTTGTTTTTTAAGTAGTATGTTGATACAGAATGATCTGCTGAAAATAACACAAAAATAGGGTCCCACGACATGATGGCAACACGTGACGTAACATGAGACATACACTGTAACGTGGGAAAATAACAATGTGGCAGATTTCAATATGATATCCAGATTAAAGTTATTTTACCCTTTTCCTTTTTATTTTCTTTCTATTTCATCTCTCCTCACCTTAGACTATTATTTGTTGCTTTTTCATTTAGTTCGTTCTTTATGGGAGGAGCTCACCCCCCCTCCCCACGTCTTTCTGTACATTAGTAATACTAGCCCCAGGTTCATGATGTTTAACTGCCGAATGGTTCACATTGATGTTCTGAAAAGAAATCGAATCCCCAAATATCCTTACCTCGGAAAGTCTCCATACAATTTCGGAACATGATACCAACTCCTTTAATAATATTTGGTTTAAGCCTAGAGTAAAAAAATATTAATATGATTCACGATTGCCATTATTCTAGACTCTTTTGGTTAAAATTCAGTAAATTTTGTGTTATCATTAATCTGAATATTAAATATGTTGATATAAGTTATAAAGACATTGTGATTGGTAGACACGGCGGTAATGGACACAACATTTTATATTTTTTTAATGTATTAATTGGTTCAGCTTCTTATACAATTTTTCAAAGAAAAGGAAATAAAAAATGTTCAAGAAATATTTGAAATATTCTTAGAAGAAATAAAATGGAGAGCAAAATTTAAAAAAAAATGTAAGAAGATAGAAAAGTCAATTTAGGCACTATGTTTGCTTACTATTGAATTTGTATCTGATACACAGAATAATGTAAAATTTTCATGTTGAATTTTAATGTATATTGTGCTGTTTTTTTTGTTCAATGTGCAGTGACGATGTTAATAAGAACATACAAATAATATATATTTGAAAGGGGGAATACATACAACGTTCAAACAAAACCTACTCCTCCAACAATTATTCATGAAGCCATCCAGTTTCAAAGCCTTGCATATACATGTATAAACCATCTAATTCTATGTGCTATAATCAATGCATTTTTTTTTGCCTGCTTGTTCCAAAGTGAGTGTATATTGGGTTATTTCAAGTACGGTGTTGAAATCTGATGTTGGTGTTGTGACAACACCAGCTACAACACCGTACTTGAAATGATGCTGGTGTTGCATGAGATCGACCTCGGAAGATATGACGTAAATCCGGCAGTTTGTGTTGCGCGCTGGTGTTGAACGTCGTCTGCTGAACCGAGCATCACAGCTTACACCCCGTAAAAGTATCAGAGCCTTAAAACATTTCAATGGCTAACAATATTTATCCTTTCGAAATCTTGAAGTGATTTTAGCCTTTACGTTCTGTACGAGGAGATTTTAATGTAATTTCTCCCCTATTTTACTTACGTCGTCGAGAATTTCTCGCGTGAAATTGAGATGATCATGCAGCGCAGTGCAGAGGCCTGGCGTCATGAGCTATCAATAACGCGTTTGGTATCGTTCCTCTGAACCCAGCTCGGCTTAGCAGTCTTTTCACGCTCTCAACACCAACACCAAACACCAAACTTGAGAATCACCCATTGTAACAATAAAGCTGACAAATGACGGCATTAAAAAAAACATTAAAAAAAAAATCTTGGGGGAGAGAGAGAGGGGGCAGAGTGGGGGGAGGGGGACTTACGTTTGAATGGTCCTAACTTAGTTGTGAGTACGATGCTTTTGGTAGATTATTTCTACGATGCATTGTTGAATAAAAGTAGGGAAAAGGCGCCAGTGACAAAAATAAACACAGACAACCGATTGATTTTCTTCCCGGTACATTAAACACATTTTGACTCTCCTGCATATTTACGTTGTAAAACACGCACACAGCCATGCACCCCCCCCCCCTCTTTCTGTCTCTCCCTCCCTCTCTCTCTTCCCGAGCAAACCTATTCCTCTAAAATTATATGTTAGTGCATGTATGGCAGACAATCTTTCTCCATTTTCCACTTTTTCATGTAGCCATGGTAACACACGCCAATTACTGTCTGGTAGTATAAAAACCAGAACCCAACATGATTCTTTATCACAAACATGACAAATAATGCTTGTTTTAATCAGAGCCGCGTCGATACTAAATTGGCGATATTGATGTCACTTAATCGTGATACATGCGACGTTCCCACGAATTTGTTTATATAGCTGACGTATGTAACCCTAGCACCTGTCCCATCTCGAGTCTGCATACGTATTTCATTCGTGTTTTAACAACATTGCTATCGATTCTTTTGTGAAAAAAGGGAAATGTAAACGTAGTAGAAATAATGCTCACAGGCTACACAGTTTGTCATGAATACACCCGTGTCTTATGGCAACGACACTTCCCTACCCACTGCTTCTGAAACGATTCTACCTGGCAGAAATCCGAGTTAAATGACCTCTTTGAATGCTGGTTCGTGACAAACGTCATTAAAACAAAACTGAAACGAAACCTTCATTGATGAACGGGCTTCTCTTCTAATTTTGATTTCATTAAAGCCAATTTGACCTTATGATGGACTTTAATTTCTCAGATTTTTTACATATAGAGTGCACGCAAGAACGGTAAGGTCATCCTGCAATAAAATCACAGAGTATAATCAAATATTGACCTAAAGTTAATATGTATTCATTGAAAAAAAGATATTTCAAAAAAATTATCAAGATATGCGCGAAGCCTTGATTGAAATTCTGGCTTTCGGAAAGGGGAATTTGATATGAAATTAATAAAAATATATTTTTTCACTTGTTTCATCAAAAACTTGGTCTCTGGATCTGTTCTTTTGGAAATGCTTCATAAATAATAATAAAAAAAAAGCTGTGTGCGCTATAACGCCTAACTTAGCCGGGTAATATAGGAGCGCTTGAGCACCTAACAAGGTGGATATGTGCGCAATATAAATACCCTATATTATTAGTATTATTATAAATGCGTTTACATCTAAATTATACTTTACATGACAAGCAACGGAAATATGAAAAAAAGTTTCGGGAATTTCCGATCCTCGTGGTCATTTTATTAACATAGCTGATATGCTAAATGCTACCAGTATCGTTTTTGCTGTATTTATGACCATTAGTTGATTATATTCTCCAAAATAAGAATAAAAATGTGATCTTTTAATCAAGCTAGTTTTGGCAGAAGATAATTTGGACCATTATAACTTCTGTCACTATCATCTTAATGAAAGAAATCTTCACGTAAAATTATGTACGAGTTTGCCAACGGATTATGTGTATGAAGAGCCAAATTGTTTTCTAAATCGTCTCTGGTTAAACTTAAATGCAATTATATTGATTGACCATTAAATCATCCAACTAAAAAATTATATTGTTCAATTTATGCATAATGAATAATAATACATATTTATATTGAAAATAGATATCAGCGTCTGTAACACGTCAGATCTTATCTTATGCCGATCTCATAATGAATTCATTTGCAATACCGTGTTTGATAGCTTTATGACACAATCCCACATCTAAATACAAGCAGATACTAATCCCGTCCAAAAATTTTCGTGGACTTACAAATAAGAGGGTAAAGGGAATATACAATTGCGTTTTTAAGATAAGACACTTAAGACAATGTAATTGTTTCAAAATATTTCTATTTTACAAAGGCAATTGAAGTATATTCACTTGGAGAATGATACATGACAAACAGGTCAGAATCAAAATTCTAAGAAAATTTGTACTCATCTATCATTCACAAGAAATAGGCACGGTAAATACTGTTTTGCACAAACAAGATCGTATTAGTTATTATTGTTAATTGATAACGCTGCCTCTTAGAAAAATATTTTTTTTCTGTGCCAAATAATATGGCAAGCAATGTTATGTATGTATATATATATATATGTATTGTATCTAAGCTCACGAACATAGTGTGTCATAAAAGAGGAATTGGATAAAGGATTCTTAACATTAAAGTTTTAACCTGATATAAACCATTCACAAAGTCAACAATGAGTATTTGAATCCAATAGCTGGTGTAAATAGCGATAACGGTGGACGAAAATCTTTCTCTTAAGACCAAAGGAAGTCGTTTTTTTGTTTGTTTTTTCTCATTTACCGACACAATAAGAATGTATATATCTATGCACATATCTTAATAAGTGGTAATAAGACATTTTTGGAAATTCATCGTAAAATCGTAAACTGTGTCATCCAATGGTCTCTTCCAGGGAATCCTTGATTCTGATTGGCTGTTGAGCATTGTTGCCATGGTAGTTACCACAACAGTAACTTCTGCAACGGTACCCAGGATCATTCATTCTTCAATCGCCCGGAAAGCCAATTAATACTTGGGGGAAAAATAACATTTGGTCTACTTGATGTAGTAAGCTAAACATAATGGCCCGTATTATGAAGTCGGGTTTAACTTAAACTCGGGTTTAAAGGTGTGGTTTAAGTATGGATAGCCAATTGTAACATAAATCACTAACAGTTGAGATATCATATTTCAGCTCATTTGGCTCTCAAATCATTCATGATACAAATAATGAATGTTTATGAGTGCGATGGACAGAATACTTCATGGATCATTATTTCATATTTCATCTGTCCATTACACGAATGAAAAAAAAGTTCATTAGTTGGTTTATATGACACCTGAAAACCGATTCTTTCTTTTTCATATGAAATTCATGAATTTCGATGCAAAGCATGCTCATACAGTGCGAGTTCGGTCTGTTGATTGTTACGTCATGACAACATGCATTCGCACTGCTGGTGCATGAGCTGCAGAGCTGGTGCTGATTGCACGAAAGGGTCTTTCCAAGGACCGTCTTTCGTGTCGCCCATCTTTTATGATGCGCTGTATGCGGGGTACTTCTGAAATGTATGATAAACAAATAAAATTTGTTAGCTAGCATTTAAACCAATTTGTATGCGATTTCATGATATGGCACATCATTTCATAAACAGAGATTTTGTTTTCTTGAACGGATGAATAAAATGTTTGCAGGTAATTTATTTAAAATGCGTTTCACATGGCGCATCATAATAAATGGGCGACACGAAAGATGGTTCTTGCAAAGACCCTTTTGTGTAATCGGCCCCGGCAATCTCGGTGCGCGAGTCCAATGGACAAAATCGTATGGATCCAAAATTGCACGTTTGGTAACTTCATTGCAAAGTGGGCTGAATGATCGATATCAAACAATCAATCAAATCACAAGGATCTATCTAGGTGTCATAAAATTGTCTAGGAAAAGATTGAAAATGTTATTGTCTTCACCATAGGCGGCGGAAGCGGGGGGGGGGGGGACGTGTCCCCCCCCCTAAATTTGAGGAGGGGGGGGACGGTCCCCTCTAAATTTGTTGTTGATGACCTTGTCAATTTATTTTCCTACGTCCCCCCTAAAATTTTTGGGTTGAGAACTTTTTTTTTTGCTTGTCAAATTTTTTTTGTTTGTCCCCTCCTAAAATTTTTTGATTCCGCCGCCAATGGTCTTCACCATGAATGAATCAGGAAAGAGCACAGTAAACATAAGAAATATACAATTTAGTAAAAATGTTGACACTTTAAGCTTGCCATAATTTTAGCACCGAGTTAGACCATGCTCCGAGTTAAACCTGGAGAGCGTTTCATGAAAGGACTTGTCGGACGTTTTATCCGACAAGTCCTGTTTTATCCGACAGTTAGCATAGTAACAATGCTTCTCAGCCAATCAAAATCAAGGAAAGTTGTCAGGTCTGACAACTTGTCGGACAGAAATGTTAATGAAACGCTCCCTGACTTCAGAATACGGGTTAGAACTAGAATCACGAAATTTGAGTTACTTCAGAAGAAAGTGGAATACGAGTTCCGAAGAAAGTCAATATGAGTTATTTCCGAAGACTAAAGTGGAAAGGCTTTGTTTTAAAAGGTAGACCCATTCGATTGCATTTTCTGCAAAAAAAAAGACTTATGAAAGCTTGATTAACATTTACCCTTTTTAATTACTTAATTAATTTGATCTATATAACATGAAGGTTTTCTTATATTAATGCAGGGGGACTTGTCATTTTTCAGATTTAATAAAGTTTTGGTAGAAAAGCACACACATGATTTTATTAAAATGATTTTATCGATTACAATCATGTCAACATTATAACACTTAACTATTAATTGAATTTACAATCAAATACTCTCAGCGATTATGCGTTAATATATTGATTATCACCATTTTTTCCATTTGATAATTTTCAAAATCAATTTTACATTGCAGTTATTCATTATCAGCCGTTGAGATTATCATGATTGTTGTTCTACTCAAAGATTATTTTACAAATAATACAACCAGCAAAAAAAAACCAATCACAATGCCGTATATACATGTAAATACACCCGTATCACACTATATGAACACATATGAATTTTTCGTCAGAATATAGCCCCCACAGTGTACAGGCTGTAACTATTCCATACTTATGTTTCAAACTTTCCGGTAAATGTATCCATTTAAATGGATCAGTGTCAAATGCGTTATGACGTTATCCTGTCGCTTATGTGAGTGATATCGTTGCAGTTGTAATCTTGTCGTGATTTTGAGGCCATATACTCGATGAGATCGATCACTCGGGTACTGTAACTAATCTCATTGTCATACCTATGTAGGAATATGAAACGATATCAACATTTTGAGGAATTATGGGATTTACTAGTTTAAAGGGATGGTCCGGGCTGAAAATATTTATATCTAAATAAATACAGTAAAATTCACAAAGCAAAATGCTGAAAATTTCATTAAAATCAGATAACAAACAATGAAGTTATTGAATTTTAAGGTTTATCAATATTTTGTGAAAATAGTTATATGCACATCGTCATGAATTTTCATTAGATGGGCTGATAATGTCACATCCCCACTTTCCTTTTTCTTATATGTTATTACATGAAGTCATAATTCATTTTTTCATGCATATGCGTAAATTATGTGTCTCCATTATGATGATATAAGTTGCGGCAATAAATAACTAATGCACTTAATTGTCAATCCAATTGTTTTAGTTCTTGGTCGAAAATTTTTGAATAAACCTAATTTAATGTAATAAAATACAAAAGAACAAGTGGGGATATGACATCATCAGCCCAACTAATGAATATTCATAAAGTCATGCCTAGAACTGATTCACCGGAATAATGCAAATCTTTTAAATTAAATAACTTCCTTATTTGTTATCCAATTTTGATCAAATTATCAGCATTTTGCTTTGTGAAATTTACTCCATTTATTGAGACATAAATATATCCAACCTAGGCAATCCCGTTAAACTTAAACACTAAAATCCAAGCAACGGGCTGTAGTCGTTATTAGAACCAGAAAGGCAATACCGGGCCCATCCAAGAAGAAAACAAAAAAAATGGAATGATAGAAGCGTACATAATCATTACGGACATTTTGCAAATCTGTCATATAGTTCTAATTTCGTATTTAAAAGGTTATTCGTTTCTTTTAGAGCCCCTCCCCTTCACACCCTTCAATCCACCTTAGGCGTCGTTCTGTCCTCAAAATCTTTGACTCATAACGCCACTTATTCTAGCATTCATAAACTTTTTTTTTCTTTCTTTTCAGGAATCTTTTCAGGAACCACACCACCCCATCCAGGCATGGCGGGACATGTTGTGTGAGGTTAATTTTGGACTTACCAGGACACCAGCTTGACGAACTTGTCATTAAGAGCGATACTAGCTCCAGCATCAAAAATGCACGACCGGGAGTCTCCACAAAAATATTGGGAAACCACCTACAAAGATCAATAAAAAAAAATATTAACAACCAGTAGAGATTGTAATTAGACAAACGGGTTTTTCTAGAACTATTATTGTTTAAGACAATAGAGTTTTAACGGTTGGATTTTGCTTGCGCCGTTAGGTGCGTTCATCACCCCCCCCCCCACCCCCAAAGAGAGAGAGAGGTCGTGTAGTATGATACGAGGAGTCTTATTCATAGAAAGATGAAAGTGATTTGTGCATGCCTATACATCATCCACATTACCATTAGACACATTTTGCCATGGCCGTTGATTTATACCCCGAACTTGATCATGCTGGTGTCATAAAATAATCAGCTTAAGAACTCGCAAAATATACACATGTATACTTTCATCAAATTTCTATAAATCATGTCTGTCCTTTATGATACTAAGTTGACATTTAGGTCAACTTCCCTTTTGGATGTTCTTTAATCACACCACAGGAGTTGATATTCAAGGTTTATTAATTTACTTACTTTACCTAGTATACATTATTATACTTACCTTCGTTATTTGAATATATTTAACTCTAAAATATTTGATTATTAATTACTACTATTACTACTACTACTAGTACTAGTAGTAGTAGTAGTAGTATACTGTATAGTAGTAGTAGTACTAGTAGTATTAGTAGTAATTAGTAGTAGAAGTAGTTGTAGTAGTCGTAGTACTACTATTACTACTACTACTAGTACTAGTAGTAGTAGTAGTAGTATACTGTATAGTAGTAGTAGTACTAGTAGTATTAGTAGTAATTAGTAGTAGAAGTAGTTGTAGTAGTCGTAGTACTTCTAGTCTTCTACTACTACTGCTACTACTACTACTACTACTACTACTTCTAATACTACTTGTACTACTACTATACGACTACTACTACTACTACTACTTCTACTACTAATTACTACTACTACTACGACTACTACAACTACTTCTACTACTAATTACTACTAATTCTACTAGTACTACTACTACTATACAGTATACTTACTTACTGTATAGTAGTAGTAGTACTAGTAGTATTAGTAGTAATTAGTAGTAGAAGTAGTTGTAGTAGTCGTAGTATACTACTAGAAGTAGTATACTGTATAGTAGTAGTAGTAGTAGTAGTAGTAGAAGTAGAAGTAGTAGTAGTGGTAGAAGTAGTAGTAGTAGTAGTAGCAGTAGTAGTAGTAGTAGTAATGGTAGTAGTAGAAGTAGTAACAGTAGTCCCACTACTTCTACCACTTGCCAATATATTTTCTCCCATAACTGTGAGAAACCACTTCTCCTGCCATTGTCTATTCCTTAAGTGCCTACAATTACTTTAGATTTATTATGCTTTAAAGCTGATGGCTGATCAAATTTGATAGTTGCTTCGCTAGATTAATAGTCAATGAATAGTCACCTACCTGGTCTTCAGTGTATCCTAGATACCTTGCCATTTCTTTAGATTCTGATGCAGCTTTCATTGTTTGTTTGATGGTGTCGTAGGAAACGGGGTTCTTCAGTCTAACAGTCATATCAACAACCCCAACATTTGGTACGGGTACGCGGTAAGCCATCCCGGTCAGTTTTCTGGAGAAGCGAAGAGCAGAGAATCCACTGGGTTTGTATCAAGTAATTGGGCTATACAAGCAGATGGCCTACCATGGCTAAAATCCACTTGGCCAACCATCAATTTTGTCAAATCACCCTTTGGTCCAATAATAACGCGGTCTGATGCTCACCAGGTTTAGCTTACGTTAAGCCTCATGGGAATATATACACAGCAAAAATAGTAAGTCCCCCCTAAATCAAATTGCTCTAACTTTTGAATGGAATAATTTTGAGATATGATATTTGTAGGTGCTTATTTACTCTCATTAAGCAAGTCCTAGGCAAATACGAGATTGATCAATTGAGTCATGCATGAATAATCAAAGATTGAATTAAAAATGATTTTTTTTTAAGTGACAAGAGCCATTTTTCAGATTGTGTAAATACAAAGTGGAGCAAAGATGTTTTGGGGATAAATTTTATGGTGGTAATGCTGTTTTACGATCCATCATTTAGCAACTCCACACGAAAGTTTGATAACGCATGTTCATGGTTGAGTGAGTACATAGGCCTATTTTGTGACAAAGGGGATTCTGGTAGTATACTCTATAATTTGTTAAAACATGTTAAAATTTGAAAATGATGGTAGCTCTTCCCAATTACTCGGCCCAATGTTTTACTCGGCCCCTCCCCATTTTCAAATTCTGGATCCATCACTGTTTTGTCCATAAATTCAACTGATCCTGAGAAACTGTTAGGAAAAGAATACATTTATGCAGTATAAAGAGTATTTATTCCCAAGTTTTCGAATGTACTCGCTAAACCATGAAAGTGTATCGAGTTCGGAGAGTATTGATGGATGATAGAGACAACAGCAATAAAGTCACATTTGAAACCGAATTTGCCCCCAATATTCACTTTATAACCCCTCAAAATGAGTCTGTGCCATTGGAAACGCCCCGTTTCCCCCTTTGGTGCGTGCTCACTCATCCATACAAATCGATTTCAATTTTGCACAGAATTCTGCCAATAGGTTGATAAACATTACTGCCAAATAACATTGCTAAAGACAGCTTCGAAAAAAAGTTCCACCATATTGAATAAGGGCTTACTTATTCTTAAACATATGCACCCATAGTGTATACAAGTCTATGGAAGAGGAAGTCAAAATTTTAACAAATGTGAAATGAGGTTTTGTTTATGGACGGTTTTTGTTACTTCTGCCAACAGTTTTTTTTTTCATGAAACTTCGCACATTGCTCCAGAGTGACACTATCCAAAAGGCGCGCACACCAAAATAATCATTCGATACGGCACAGAGTTGCGCCAAGGCCTTGAACTTTCTTCTCATTTGTATAATTCTAGAATATTGTGTGCTCACTGAAACATTAGACATCGGGATTTTCATAAACATCAAATCAAATGAATTATGCATAAAAGGTTTGTGACAGATATCCATAGTTAGCAATTGCCCTTTTTCTAATTATGTATAAAAGAACTAATCACATTCCACATGTTCATTCAAGCATGAATGTTTAATCAATCGCCTTTGATTCATTGGAGCGTGTTAATTTGTCATACTCATGAACATAGCGAGAAAAGATGATTTCAGTTACCAAAATGAAACAATACTTGCGTATGGTATTTGTTCATTGAACCGTGAAATGATGAATATTGTTGAAGCTACTCTTCCCAAAAATGACGGTCATCATTTCTGATCATTTTTATCTATAGACATGCGTAAAAATCTCTTATCATATCATATCATGTATTTTGTTAATATTTCATTTTGTAATTGCTGAAACGTATTAGTATTAATTTCTAGTATTTTTTAAGTTTGATGTATAATTTGTATAATTACATTTGTAATAGATTTATTGTATGATTTATAATTATATTTCATATAGTTTGTACAAATTGTTTATAGAATGTGATTGTGTATTTTGATTTGAGAGAATATAATAAAACATCCTTTAAAAAATCAAATTGTAGCAAACTTTGACTTGTTTTTATTCAACCGTGAAATTTAGCATTAGAAGTTGTATCGTCTTTTAAAAAGTACCTTTTACAAGCCTTCTTACTATTTTTCATGATGAAAATGTGGTATCCGTTCCAATAAAGTGGAATCAAAGTCATGATGTTTGGTTTGCGACTTTAAAAAATGTGACAAGTTTGCCTTCTGGCGGTGCTCACTAAAGCATGACATAAAATACGTCCGTAACATTCACTTAGAGGTATATAGCTTATAAAATTATACGCGCTCATGTACAAAATATTTTTTAAAACTCCCGGTGGTTCGACAATTATGGATGTTTAAGGGGGACTTACTTTTTTGTTGTATATAATTCATATCACATGTCTCAAGTGCATTTTAGTAACAAAGTTACTGTCCAATTACCAAAATATGTCAAATATCTAGCTCATAAGATTATGAAGATAATATCATTAGAATTGGTATCCGTGATTGGCCATCGATCACATAATTCAGGTTTATTGAAAGTAACAGCTTCCAAATTTTACATGGACTTATTAGAAGAGTGGGTAAATATAAGACATACTAGAAGTACAGAGTTTGGGAAAGTGGTGATTTTTTTTTTTTTTTTTTTTAAGGATGTTTTATTATATTCTCTCAAATCAACATACATAATCAGATTCTATAAACAATTTGTACAAACTATTTGAAACATAATTATAAATTATACAATAAATCCATTACAATATAATTATACAACTTATACATCAAACTTCAAAAATACTAGAAATTAATATACTAATGCGTTTCAGCAATTACAAAATGAAATATTAACAAAATATATGACATGATCAGAGAGAAAAAAAGATAAAAATGTTGTTCCACCTCCCACCCCCCCCCCCCTCCCCTCCGTCCCCAGGTTAGGAGCATTCTCCCCTTTATGCCTATACTCTACATGGAAGGGACTGCAATTCTCCGTATTGGTTTTTTCTGTGTTTTTATTTATTTTGTTTTGTGGCTTTGTCTCTCGTATATATACCTTTGCCTCACTCTCCCTATTTATTCTTTTAATTAAGATTTTCCCATTTCCTTAAATGAAGAGACATCTTGCCTCTACCTAGCGCCAGCCTTCTTTCTTCCCATTCTTCTTCTTTAAATTTCCTTTTAATTTCATCCATGGTTATATGTGCACCCTTTTCCCTCCCTTTGAAGATTAAAAATTTAACAAAGATTAAAAAGTGATTGATTAAGCGTTCTTTTCCTTCGTCCTTTAATTCTACCCCTACAAGAATTTCCTCCCAGCTTAAATTACCCGTAGAAATAAAACCAAACATCTCCTTACAATTATCCCAAACCAGACAAGCATATTCACATTCCAAAAAAAGATGGCGATATGTTTCCTCCTCTTTTTTACAATAACAACAAAGGTTATTTTGTGAGATTTTAAAACGGAACAAGTGATGATTTGTGTAAGCAATGCCGTGTAACATTTTAAACTGAAATTCTCTTAATCTACTGTTCAGAGTACATTGTCTTGGTCTCATAAAAATGTGTTCAATCTTTTCATAAGAGAAACTATATTTGTTTTTTAACCTTTCGAAAACATCAGGTATTGAGAAGTTGCATTTCATAAAATTTGCATAAACGTTTTTAGATACTAACTCCTCCATTGACAAAATTCTTTTTCCAGATATAAATGATATTTCTTCCCTAAGAGAAGCCTCTTTGCTATCTATTTTCATATTTCGTTTCCAGCTGACTGGAAAAGTTTTATAAATTGACTCTATCAGATGAAAATCATTTATGTTTAAACCCTGTCTTTGGAAGTACGAAAATGGCCTTAAGTTTCCATCATAATCCATAATATTTTTCAATCTGTAAATATTTTTTTCATATATTTTTTGGTTAAATATGCATTTCCCTTCAATTCGTACAAATTTATTGTTAAAAAATATCTCATTTCCTTTAAATGTTTCAGATTTTAAACGAAAATCCTTCGTCTCTATCCATACTTCTAACAAATCTATATAAAATTGCGGCAATGCTATCTCCAATAATCCAAGCAAGTAATCACATGAAAATATAAAATTTCCTCCCAGATGTTTTGTGGCATAATTGAAATATTGTTTCCATTTCATTGTATTATTTTCTTTTAGTCTTTTAATCCACATAACTCTCTGTGCCTTTATTAACCATTGAAAATTCATCATTTTTAATAAGCTTGTTCGATATAAAGGGAGTTGTATATTTGATAAGATTCTATACGATAAAGGGGTTTATAGACTGCATCATATTCTGGACAATAACGGTAAACTAAAATGTGATACACATTTTCTTAATTTGAATTTAGATGCAAATGATGTTGAAAAGATTAAGCATATTTATGCCTGTTTACCTGTTAGTTGGAATAACAATAGTGAAATGAATGCAAAGCATAACTCTGGAATCGATTTCAATTTGGGTAAGAAAATGACTAATTTGATGTTTTTAAAATCAAAAGAAATATACGAACAGCTGTTATATAAAAATGAAATTAAACCTTCCATTTTTGACAGAATTAGAACGAATTATGATCTTACCAATAAGGAAATAGAAAGTATATTTTTAAGACTAAGATATTGCACACTGAATAGTCGATTAAGGGAGTTCCAGTATAAACTCTTGCATAATATTTTATACACTAACCACCACCTTTTCCGTTTTGGTCTTATTTCGACCAATTTATGCTCATTTTGTGAAAGGGAAGAAGAAACGTATGAACATCTATTTTATACTTGTGAATTTTCAAAATCACTTTGGGATCTATGTGCAAGAAGTTTAAATTTTGAAATAGATAAATTTAGTTGGCAGGAAATTCTTTTCGGGAAGCAGGAGAAAAGTAAAGGTAAATATCAATTAATTAATCATGTCTTGATTTTAGTTAAATATCTTATTTACAAAAACCGAGAATTAAAAAAACCTCCTTCATTGATTGAAATAAAAAATAGTATTAGGGGGGATCAAAGAGAAGAAAAGAAATTAGCAACAAAGAGGGGGACTCTTACAATCCATTTCTGTAAATGGGAAAACTTAAATATTAGACCATATACTGGAGCCCAGAGCCAGTTCTCCACCGGATAGGGGATGGGGGTGTTCAAGGGAGGGTGGGGGGGAATGACAAGGGCTAAAAAAAAATCATAATCATAATCCTTTTTTCTTTTATCCTTTTTTCTCTCTGATCATGTCATATATTTTGTTAATATTTCATTTTGTAATTGCTGAAACGTATTAGTGTATTAATTTCTAGTATTTTTGAAGTTTGATGTATAAGTTGTATAATTATATTGTAATGGATTTATTGTATAATTTATAATTATGTTTCAAATAGTTTGTACAAAGTATGTATGTTGATTTGAGAGAATATAATAAAACATCCTTTAAAAAAAAAAATTCCGGGGTTCGATCCCGGCTGCGGCACCTATGCCCGTGAGCAAAGCATTTAATCTACAATGCTCTTTTATATTGCTTTCAAATAAATGGAAATGCTATATGCATTATTGGTAACTAGGTGTGCATTTGTTTAAAAAAAAATCCAATTAGCACATTGAACTCAATTTAATAGGATTCAGACGTTACCCATCGAGTTCTGGTATAACTTTTCCTACACCCTTTGAAGCGCAAGTTGAAGTTGGGATGATGTTTTGAGCAGCACCGCGACCTTTTGGCCACTTCTGGAAGCAATTACGTAAAGAAAAAAAAAACGAAAACCACAAATTAGACAGTTAAAGGTCTGGTCCCACTGCACTTACGGATGCAGAGAGGATGTAAAACCGAAAACGATCTTGCCATCCGTTGGAAAACGATATGTATCCGTTGTGTACTCTTTGCATACGTGTTTCATACGCTCTATTTACACCGAACATCCGTCCACTGTGATTCCACTGTTCGCCCATTTTTGTCCATTGTCTGGAGCGTATGAAAACGGATGGAATTACCCCGAAATTTTGCCTGTCCGCTGTATCCGTTATGAATATGTTTTGTGTCCGTCGGCTAGTGGGACCAGGCCTTAAAGAAAAAAAATGCATATCGTGCAAGTTCGGAGAATACACCACTGTGCAATATCTTAGACAACAGTAACAATGAAAAAGTAATACAGAAATTACCATCAGTACGATGTTTCATAAATTTACGACATGATTATTTAATCGATTATCATATAATCTCGGACAAGTCGGAAAGAACCTATTCATACAGCGGTCTAAATTGTCTTTTTGATGATACTTCAATCTATACAGATTACCGACCATGTTGGTTGACATTCCGTGTAGAGCCGAGTCTCAGGTCGATTCATAACCCTACAACTCCTTAAAAAAACAAACCTTCTAAAGCTGCAGTTATAAATTGGTAGATATGAGGTTTTGTCTTTAGGTATACCAAATGGATTATTGGTATACTTAAATCATTTTCTCATCATAATTATATACACATGGTCGCTATTAAAGGGGTATTCCGGGCTGAAAATATTGCCCGGTGATTTTTACTTTATCTATTTACTTAAATTTTAAGTTAATAAAGTAAAAATCACCGGGAAAAATGCTGAAAATTATATGAAAATCAGATAACAAATAAGTTTTGAAAAAATTTGTGAAAAAAACATTTATAAGGAATTTACCAGATATTTTTAACGATTTTTTTTTTTACTCTTAATAGTAATGTAAATAAGTGTATAATGATTTTTATCCCCTCCAAAAAAAAGTTTTCTAGAACTGTTATTAGATATGAAGGCCCTGTTATCTGGACTGGTTTGCCATCAGAAATTAAAACTTGCCACTCACCATTGACTTTTAAACATAAATAAACTACTATATCATATCTTGCCAATTTTCCATCAACTTCTAAGTAAAATGGGAGCCTATGTTTTTTTCTTCTTTTTTCTTTAATGTTTTTTTCTTGTGTTTGTTTATGTTAATGCTTTTTTTTGCTGTACGTGTGACTGTTCAATTACTGTTATTTTGTATAATTTTGTTAATTGGCATTGCGCAGAACATGAGGAAGAGAGAAAAGGGGTAGAGATATTTTCATGAACAACATACCGACGAGCTGGTCCCATCTACGCTGTTCTGTGTTGCAGTGTAACCGTGTACAGTTATCATAAGACCTTCTTCAATGCCAAAGTTATCATTGATCACCTTAGCCAATGGAGCCAGGCAGTTGGTTGTACAGGATCCATTACTGATAAAGGATACAAGAACAATACAACAAGGATGTGACATTGTCATATAAAGCAAAAGGAATGTTGGCAAATGTGGTGGCCTTCGAAGGGACTGTACATATAGGAAACTGACTATAAGGTCGCGAGCTACCTAGTATACAAATAATGAATGTTTAGGAGTGCAATGGACAGAATACTTCATGAGGTGAAAGATGAAATGATCCATCAAACGAGGCGTAGCCGAGTTGAATGGACCATTATTTCATCTTTCCGCCGAATGAAGTATTCTGTCCATTGCACGAATGAAAAAAACATTCATTATTTGGTATATATGACACATAAAAAAATTGGGGGGGGGGGGGTGTTTCATGTGAAATTTATGAATTTCGATGCAAAACATGCTCATGCAGTGCGAGTTCGGTCTGTTGATTGTTACGTCATTACAACATGCGTATTTATTTGTATGAGCTGTCTCGGTGCGCGCGTGCAATGGACAAAATCGTATGGATCCAAAATTGCACGATGAATGGACACAAAATTGCACGGTTGATGACGTCATTGCAAAATGGGTTGAATGAACGATATCAAACAACCAATCAAATCTCAAGAATCTATCTAGGTGTAATATAAATTCTTATCACCTGTAAAGTCTAAACCCTAAGGGGATATGACAACGGGATTGATCATTGCAGGAAGCCAGCAAGAACTATGAAAAGTATGGATGTGCTTTCTCTTGATGTCATTTCGTAATCTTTGAGATTAAAACAAACATTGGATCACTTCTTATCCAAACCAATTCGTGTCACATTGTTCAGATAATTGGTATGCCCATTTGCAGTGTTAAATGTTACAGTTATCACATTTATATCGTCTGCTTAAATATTTTTTAAACATATATTATGTGACAGGCAGAATAAACTTTATTTTTAATCCTTCTGAATAAACTTGGACGAAGTCGACTAACCTTACAATGTTCATGGTTTCCGTATCATATCTGTGCTGGTTGACACCCATGATGAATATCGGGGCATCATCAGATGCTGCCGTGATAACCACTTTCTTTACCCCTCCCCGTAGATGTGCCTTCGCCTTCTGCGATGATGTGAATTTACCTGAAGCCTCTATCACGTATTCTACTCCAGCGTCACCCCATTTGATCTCAGAAGGCTTGTCTCTGTACGAGAATGTATTTTGAAAAAATAAAATAACAAATTCCTTTTTGTTGGAACAAAATGAAAATACCGGTTAATAATATCATAAATCTCTTAATTTGTTTTTCTAATCGTTTTACATTGGAATCATTACTATCCCAGTCGTGAGATCTTTGCATGATGTACGTATTTTCGCGGCTCCCTTGATGGGAGCATTTCGATTAAAGAGTTCTTTCTCTGATGTGGTAATGGTCAAACCTTTAAATGTCTCAATATAATGTTCTTTTGACTGGCATGAGAAATTCTTTCACTGATGAATTCTGGACAAGAATGCGGATGTTGTCACCAAAAGCGTGTATATAGGCCCCTTATAGAGATTTTTTTTTCAAAAATCGTTAAGCTTCGCCAGGCATCACTTCTTATTCATCTTCTCATCTTCACTTTCCCATCACGATGCTCTAAAAATAACAAATTATTCATATCATAAAAGATGTTTGTGTGGCAGTAAGGGCAGTTGCATGTGATTCTCTTTTTTTTATTCTTGATACAATAAAACCTAATAAACTCATTGCATTCAATCTTTATTTGAGTGTCAAATATTCACAAAATAAAAGGATATTTTCCACATACACAAATATCAATCATATATATAACCTAGTCGAATTGCAGCCATTAACAAATAATTTCATAAAAATGGGTTAAAACACAGTGATTTTAATCGATCACACATTAGCCTACTTTTTTTCAGAAATGAATTATTCAAAGCATTTTTAATTCGGTAAATTAAGCAAAATTATACTGGAATCGGATGATACATTCAGGAGACAATCCGGCTATCATCAATTACCAACAAATCTATTGACTTACTGTGAGAATACTTTGATACTATCTCCATTAACGGTAAGGACGTTTGCTGATTTGTCGTAGCGTATATCGCCTTTAAATCTTCCATGCGTAGAATCATACCTGAACAGATAGGCCTGTGCAACGAGCAGAACGAAGCAAAGTTAATACATGCATATAATTTGGACAGTCGAATCTGTTTCTGTAAGTATAGGCCTATTTTCGACCTGAACCTCATTTTGATGATGGGAAGATATTCGCAACCTACACTCTAAATATATATATAGGCCTATATATATATATATATATAAATTATATAGCGGCTAATTATGTCCTACGATAAATGCGAAATAATTACCCTGGATGTAGTAAAGCTGCTGTTACGCGTTTTAAGGCTAAATGATAGTAGTTGCAGTAAAACACTAATTTCGTGAGAAAGTCTGTAAAACCAAGGTTAATTATGACTCTATCATCGTGGATCTAGATCTGGCAGTTACATAAACTGAACTTTGTGAAATCATAAAATCTAAGCTGAAATACGATACACTGAAGATCGCCAACACAGATGGGCACACGTGGGACGGTGTATAATTATTGCTGGAATAAAGACCCGACGGAAGTGACCGAATCCGCGCTTATTTTGCTTATTTCTCAGCAGTTACAAAATTTCTTCCAGAATCCTTTTGCACATATTTTTTTATTCATACAGACACTTGGGTGGTCATTATATTAGATTCTGTAAAAAGTCATTTTGAGATCGTTACCAGAACTGGAATTTATCTTTAAGGACGAAGTTCCTGCCAGATACCCATTTTCCTTACTGGAATGAGTACAGCATAATATGAATCAGTTTCTTACTGAAGGTAATTTCACCAAGGCTGAAATTCGAACCCATGGCCTTATGTTTAAATGTCTGGAAACTTATCCACTGGGCCACAACACCCCAACATCCAAAAGCATTGCAAATAAACTGGCAAATCAAATGTTTCCGTGATTTTTTTTTAGAAAATAAAAGTCCTTTGAGCAACATAGTATAAAAAGTCAACAGATTTAGAATAAAAATATTGACATGAAGGTGACGTAATTTTTCCAGTCTAACAAAATATTTTCTCCTTTTCTTTGCTTCTCTTTAACAGCACCATGGGAGGCAGTGGCGGATCCATGAAGACACGCCCTCTTCCCCTTGTTAGTCATAAAGAAATAGTGAAATAAGTGGTGTACACGGAATAAAAGATCTTTTAAAAAAAATCTTGCAAAATATTCTGGAAAAAAAAATGTCCCCTCCCTTTGGAAAATCTTGTCCAATGCCCCCGTACCATTGCGCATATTTCTAATACACTTACCATGTGTTCAAGTTCAATATAAGGATCATTGATTGCCACTACCTGGACGTTGGAGGCCCCGTTTCGAAGAACAGCTCTTAGGGCCAGACGCCCTATACGTCCAAACCTATCAAAGAATGATAACAATATCAGTTTTAACACTACAGATTGAATACTTGGCTATGCAATATTCACAACAGAGATAGCACATTAAGCAGGGGGATAAGAGTAACCGTTATAAATAGAATGGTACACCAATAGAATAAACGCAAAACAACATGAACAATGAAAATACGTGACTTGCAAACGAAACCAATAATAATTCGCCTGAAATGAGTTCCCAAATTTTTATTGAACTCTACCGACTGAAACAAACAGATTTTCTTTTCGGTTATGATTATTGTATGGTTATTATGTGGTTGACCAGGCTCGGTTCGAGACAATCCCAGGGGAGGGGGGAACTCGACCAAAAACGTGATAGGTATATGCCACGGGGGTAATTTTACAGGGGGTAATTGTCCGGGGGGTCATTGTCCTCGAGGGGTAATTGTCCTCGGGGGGGGGGGGTAATTGTCCGGAAGGTGATTGTCCGGGTGGTAATTGTCCTAGAACCGGTATTTGGACCTATCAGGGATTGGACCCATGGCAACGATACCAAATGATTATTAGTCGAAATGGGTTTAGACAAAGTGATAGCGAACGAACTGAAGTTAGACCAAATGGAACATTGACAAAATGAGAGCAGACCAAGTGCTTCTTAGACCAATTGGCTACTAGATCAAATGGCAATAGACGTTATGATGTTGGACAAAGTGGATACTGACCTATTGAAAAAAATACAATTAGACTAATAAACAAAACGGCTATTAGACCAACTGGCTATTAGACGAGATGGTAATTAGACGAAATGTTTATTGGACTATGTTAATGGTTGATTAACTAATGGTAGACGAAATGATATCAGACCATGCGCTAATGGGGAAAAGGGCAGTAGAAGAAATGGCAATAAACCGATAATATCCATACAAAGAGTTATCCTGATTTCCAAATCACTTAATCTTCTTTCTCGTGTCTCAAAATACTTAGTGAAAGCATATTTTATATCTTATGAGTCCTGAAGAAACTACCGCTGCGACATTATGCGTTGCGACATGTGACATTATGCGTTAGAAAAACTACGACATTATGCGTTGACTGCGACATTATGCGTCGGACGCTCTTGGCATAATGTCGCAATCTGCGACATTATGCGTTGCTGCGACATTCCCGACCTTTCGTTTGAGGACGCGGACGCTAATTTACAACGGTAGTTGATTTTGGAAGAGACTTTAGGGCCCGTCGTAAAACTCTGGCCGGCAATGCAAATTGTGTGACATGAGATTTTTTTTTCGTTTCGCATCTGCGACGGATACGTTCAATATGCGTTTCGTGTGCAAAATTCTGGTTGCTACTATGGTAACAGCGATATACCCGATTGAGGACGACTTTCCAAATCAACATTTGACTCCTCCTAGAGCTCGAGAGGCCGCCCGGGGGGCCCACTTCCATTGATTAGTGGATACTAAGAGCGACTGCGCGTAAAAGGGGACAGAGTGGGCAAGTACATTACGTATAGACCTATGTAACGTTATAATTAAAGGTGTCAAAACGATGTTTAAAATGCTGAAAAAAGGATACCTATCCAATATAGGGTTTCACACTTGTTAAGAGATGCATTTTCATAATCTGGAAAATAATTAATTGCTTCCCTTGTTTAGCGGGGTACTGTTCGAAACCCCATGGTCGTGCCTGGTATCCACTCATCAATGGAAGTGGTCCCCCCGGAATTTGAATCTAATCCACATTTCTGCGGAAAGTAAAACATAATGCCCATTACATCGTGTGCTAGAGGCATATCGTTTGTGTAGAAGGGGTTAAACAAAAGAAACAAAAGAAACCCGCGAGGTCAACACGTCCCTGGTCAAACGTATTGCATGCTGTGTACGTATACGTGTATCAACGCAAGCGAAGTGAAATGTTCGGCTGGAGAGGTTAATCTAACCCATGAAATCAATTGCCAGTGATCCACCAATAATCCACATTAAATGCAATATCGATTCGATGGACTGTAATGATCTATATCTAAGCCTTCATTCAGTAAGTTTTTCCTCTCTCAATATGTAGTCGATTTTTTTGAAAAACCACTTTCTTATCCATGTCATAATTTATTTTAGGTCCTGCATTTCGAATATCTCCAGCCATCAGTCGTAATATACATGCACATATATATGGTGCGGGTGTCGCGGGAAAGGATTTTGCACACGAAAGGCAGATCTGTAGGGCCTGTAATCCCCCGGTAACACAAAGCTTAGCATTGATTGTAGAACAGTTTTCTACGTTTGATTCTATTGACTATAATGTACAATCAATCTTAAAAATCAAGTGTATGATTAAGCGTTAACATTTGTGTTAGGGGACCCTAATATTAGCGTCGGTGAAGATTGCGAAAGGTCCCAATTATCGGTTGTAACATGCCCGACTCAGTCTACTCTGTAGGGGAAGGCGGGGTAAGTTGTGACAGTTTTCGCTTTTTGCATGTTAGAATTGATATGATTAATAATCTTGTCGAAATAAGTACCTTGCCTTAAAATTTAATTCTTCAGAAATATTTTCCACCTATATATAATTTTCTATCCCCACACTGAAAGTCATTGTGACCTTTGAAAAAAGCGATGTCAAATGGCTCAACTTGCCCCATATATGGGGTAAGTTTGAGCCACCTTCTGGGGTAAGTTGAGCCACAAAAACTATGTACAAAATGTATGAGGGGAGAACCAGCATGTCAATTTTTTGTTTTAAGTCTTTTCACTTGCTAATTCTCTATAAATACTAACATCCTTTAAAAGGAAAAGAGCAGTCATGTAAATTTGCTCCTTTCAGCCTGCATTTCAATCGATTTTTATGGTTTGTTTGTTTTTTAAGATACATTACCATAGGAATTACCATGGCTCAACTTGCCCCATGCTGTTTGGCTCAACTTACCCCAGTCCGAACTTAGTGCGATAATTTTGTATCCACACATTTATTATGCATCCATCATATAAAAGACTATGACAAGAATGAAGATCCATACCTGGACTAATAATGTAGTTATCATGTCTTTATTATATTTAAAGATGTGTGTGTTTATAAAGCACTTATCTATTTCACACTCTTTTTTACTTTTTTGGCTGAAATTCATATTTTTCCCTCTAAAAAACTACTTTTTGTTTCAAAGTTGAAAACAATGTGGTGGGGTTAGGGGTTATGCTATGGGTCATCAATACATGACACCACCACAATGTCTGACTCATTCATTATTGGCCTGGGGTTGGTGGCTCAACTTGCCCCTATGCTCAACTTACCCCGCCTTCCCCTACTTAATTTGTTGTCATACATGCATGCTTTGTTTGTTTTAAATCTTCGCCACAACTTTCTTCATCTTTCTGGTCCAATCCTCTCTCTGTACTTTCTATCCATATCTCCTTTTAATTACCCTTCCCCCTTACTCACCTTTTCTCTGTCTGTCTCCCAATATGCCGTCTTTATCCTTCCCCATTTCTCTTTTCTAATATTTCTCATTCATGCATGTACAATGTGCCTCATTGTAGTGGTTATAATTTGCGTAATTAATATTTATAATGTTCAATACAATGTATGATTTTATTTACTTTCAACAATTTATTTCCTTGTATTATGATAAGTACGAGTAATTTTTATTCAATTTTTCATTTCATGTTTGTACTTGAGTATTATTTTAATATTGTAAAATTGTACACATGTTTTTATTCAGCCTTTGGCTGCGAGCCATATTTTTGATAAACTATTATTGAATGGAATTGAATTGAATTGAATAAAGTAGATTGACAGAAAAATATATATTGAGTTCATAACAAAAATCGAAGAATCACGAGCTAAAGAATTTTGCGTAGTAGGACCTTAATATTTGATTGTTTACCCGTTTGGACAGTTGTTTGTTCATTCAAATTGAAGTATGTAAAAGACATTACATTGATTGAATTTAACTTTTTAGTTCATGTACAATATTTTGACCACAACAGTTAATCTATTTAAATGGAACTTTAATGAAATGACCAATGTTTTTATTGTATTCAAACAGGCGATTGTATGCATAAGTTTTATTCTTGTAAAAAAACATAGTTAAAATGTTTTGTGAAAAACAAATTGAAAATAGTTTTTTAAATAATATTTCATGCAAAGTTTTCTTTTCCAGCCATTTTAAACATTTTCTGTTATTGATATTAGTTTAAAGATAAGAAATAGAAAATGAACATTATTTGATTTATACAAGTTTTGTTGGAAATGAGTCCAAAAGAAACAATAATTACAAGACTAATTAATGGTTTGTTTTATCTTGTATCGTTTTGAAATAGAAGAAAATGAAAAATCTAGAAAACCATTTATCTCCCTCCGGAAATTGAGGCAAATGTTAAAGAATGATGAAAATATATTACTTTGAAATGAAATGAATGTTGAAGACCAGGAATGGTTGTTTTACAAAAAAAAAAAAAAATACGAGGGAGCGTGGTGACCGGGATTTTTTGTTTTGTTTAAGTGACACCTATACAGTGCGTATCAAAAAAAAGTTTACACTTTATAAAAACCCTGGGAATTAAAAAATATACAACATGTGGGTAATTTTTCCACATATAATTATGGGTTTGGGTCTCATCTATCCAATGAAAGTAAAAGTTTTGACAGAATGTTACACTTGAGTGAGCACTGTCCATTTTTGTAAAGCTCGCAGAAATCTGTTTGCGCAGAAATGCTTGTTTTCACGCTGTGTCAAGGGGAAAGGGCGAAATCAAACCAAACCTGCGAAGCATTTCTCATAAATTTCCCTAGCACTTTTAGCCAATTGAAATAAAATGGATACATTCAAGCATTTTGTAACAATTTTGCCGCCCAAATTTGAAATTTCAACACTTAATAAGCACAACCTTTACACCTTTTGTGCCAGCTAGATCTGAAGACATAACTGAATCTGAACAAAATTTTATATCAGACATCTCCAGCATTTTTTTACTAAGTTTTTATCATTTAAAGTTGGTTTACATTTCATTTTTCATTTAATACTTGTTTCTCCACACTTTTCCCAAGCTTGGCAATGATTAACAAAATGAAAATCAAGCCTAAGCCATTTCATGTAAATCACAGCTCAGTGTAAAGCAAATATCGTCACGATGGACTCGGTGTGTGGGGGAGTGGGGTGGGGCGCAATGCACTCTTCGAACGGTTTTGGGCAAGGAAACAAGTTTAAAAAGGTAAAAGATATCTTCAAATCAATTTTACTAGCTAATTTCCACGTGTTCTTCATGATTAAGGTATACTTTTATTCGCATAACTATTTCAAAGTTCTGCGCAAATCATTTTTCTCCAACTTTTCAAAAGTAAGTGGTGCTCACTCAAGCGGAAATATTTTTCGACAGTTATATCGTCACTTGCTTGAATGGATCTGTACCAATGCTAAAATGTGGAAAAATCGTCAGGATATTACAAATATATAATTTTACAGGATTTTTTCTAAGTGTAAACTTTTTTTTGATACGCACTGTATAGTATCTGGATCACTTTATGAACTTCCAAATGTACAGACGCAACATGAATTCATGCTAAATGAGATACTCAGCATGCATATGACGCATGTTGCTTCTATCATGGGGCCGGGACAGGGGGCGATCGCCATGAAAATATTGGGGATGCGGCAAACAAACCGATTTGCCCTGCCCAATTATTTTTGAGAAAATGAAAAAATATGAATCCCTTGCAAAAATAATTATAATTATGCTTGGGGAAAAACATCTGAAAGCCCTCTAAAATCATCAAACTTGACATGAAAATACTATTAAACACATAAATAATTGTACATTTTTCGGTGTGCTATACGAGCAAAATTCTGCATTATAATTTGGCGCGCAGAGCGCCCCGAAATTATTTTATGGCATAAGTATGTTACATTCGCGGTGGGTGAAGTAGGGAGATTAATTTGAAAATAAAAGTTGAAAGGCAGTCTACTTTATTGCAGAAGATCATTGACTTCCTATATTCGCACTTTAAGAGACATTATATATTTTTGCATGTATTGTGTTATTTTGTGAGGGCGCGTTAAGCACTCGAGCGAGAGAATTGTTGAATTTGAATAGTAAAAACTTTGATTTTAAAGCACTTGACGATATGAATAGCATACTGCATTTATCAATACATGTATACGCATGTAGGACGTACATGCATAAATGTTTTTTTTTCTTTGCGGTCGATAATTTTTTCCGGGGGGGGGGGGTCTTCAGTCCCCAAAGTCCCCCTAAAACTGCGCATGCATTTGACCACTTGCGCAGTGCAACCACCCTGTCAGTCACTCATTCAATGAACAAGGTTATGATATAACCTTGTTCTCAGTTACATCTCCATGTGTGGCAAAATAATGTGGCAATGTTTGGCTTATTTTCTCTTTTTTTATGGGACAAATGCTTGATTTTCTTACACTGTCAGTTTTCATTACAGCTATTCATCATATAACTTTTCTCTTCTGTAAATTTAATTTTTTAATTATTTGTTTCTTAATTAAAAATAGAGATTGAAAAATGAAAATTTTCTTGCCATATTTCTTTCCACCAATAGAGGGCGTTCACAAAAATATGCCCAAAATTCAAGTTTTTGAGCTCTCTGGTGAATACAAAAATTATTCCCAAGTCACTAATGAAAAATAACTTGCAACTGTCACGACTGTATGAAAATTAGTAATTTTGGTCACAAAAGTGATATCTTAATGATTTTTTTAAAGTGTGTGCTCAATACAACATTGGCATACCATAGTCCTACCTGTAGATTCTCCACAAGCAGGATGGTAGCAGTGAACAAGTGCTGTCAGTGGTGAATCTACATGCAAATATAATTATGGATCATACAACATAATTCTTTTAAATATCACTTTTGTAATACAAAATATTCAGTTCCATTCAGTTATGATTTTTTTTCATTATTAAATTGGGAATGAAAAAAAAAATATTTTTGAGCATTTCTTTGTGTGGGCCCTCTTTTAGTAGAAAATAAAGTTGGTATGGATTGCATCTGAACATTCTTTCGTATTTTGTTATGAAGAAAAAAAAATATTTCAAAGAATTCAATTTACTTTAGAGCCAAGCTTTATGATGAAAAGCTGTAATGTAAACTTACGGTGTAAAGACAAATCAGAGAAAATCATGACCAAACATTGCCAACCTTATTTCACCATACACGGAGTCCTAATAGATAACAACTTTCATATACGTGTGCATTGGATGGGTTCAATCCACCACCATTCCGAAAGTAAAAGACACTTCCACTTACCCGTTGATTCCAATTTTAATCACCATGATGGTTGGTAAGTCGTTTTATGCCTAGCTAGTCAGTGGAGGAACGTAGACGATCTTAAAAATAAAACTACTGTTGGTCATCACCTTGGATGATTTTACAGGGTGGAAGGACTAGGGTGTAAATTTAATTTGCGCGGGTTAACATGGCGGGAGCGAACAAGACGTTTCATTATTTTCTTGCCATTACAAAGAATAGTCCGGCGTGCTTGAAAGATGAAAGCACAGCCTGAACGCTTGAATGAATTGCTTCGATGTTTTAGAACAACCGCCCCTTTTCAAAGAATGGAATGCAGTCGATAGAGAATGGGATTCGCATGACTGCACCCGGGCCTTTCTATATTAGCTGTGTTCAGACGGAGTCAGTTTTGTTTGAGTCACGTCGAATGAAGTTTCAGAGGAAGTTCGTGAAAATTTTCCATTCGGGGGAACTTACCACGACCTCTTCCTCCGACCAGGATACTTCGGATTTTTTTAAGATCTAGATGTAGCTCACCGCTACCACGATTATCCGGCCGGGGTAGAGAGTAAATTTCCCGAGCAGACAAGCCCTTGGAGGATGACCTTGCACCCTTCGACCGAGGTATAACTTTCGAGGTCAAATCGCAATGTTGACATTTGTTCTGCTGGAATAGCCTGCAGTACTTTTCTTACCTAGCTGATCACTACAAGAAGAATATGCTAAGAAATTATCGTCAACAATAATGGACAATGGACAGGAAAAGTGTTGATGGGGAAAAAAGAAACGCGGACAGTTGCAATCGTCATGTGGCGGCCTCGTGCTACCAATACTACCGACCCGCCAAGGTGATCCCCCAGAAGGTCCCGGAGAAAGTCGTGGAAAAATTTGATGAGTTTTTGCTCACGACCGTCGAATGGCCACATGGTACTGGTGAGATTAATATCTTATTTGTAAATTTTAAATGCTGTACAATCAAATTGCTCTTCGACTAGGAAATTAATCTGAACTTTGCTGTCGTTAACTTCCTATTCATAAATAGAATGGGGAAGGGTGCAATCCTGTAATTTAACTATTGTGGCGTAATAAAGACACAATATAAGGGCCGCGGCATGGCATAGAAGGGGGTTCAAAATAGCGACAAGAGAAGGAAGCGAGTGAGAATAAAACGTCGCCTTTTGTAATAAAAATACGAGCTTGTAAAAGATTTTAGTATGCCTTCATATTTTTCAATTTCACCTTTCCTCCCGCTTCTCGGTTGAGGATTTTTTTCGGGGGGGGGGTCGATTTTTTATGCGCTGATCAAGCCGGGTCAGATACAATAACGTTTGGAGGCCGGGTATTCTTCAAAAAACAGTTGTGGCCCCCGAGTCGGTCTTGTGTCTAATACTATTTTCGGTAACTGATGATTGTTTGGTCTGCACCAGGCCCGCACTATAATAGTCTGCACCACAAGCGTTCAGTAACTACATACATAAAGCAGAGTGACGCTACTTTCGATCACCCATTCAAAATACTCGGGTAGATAATGGATGGCGCGGGTCTGGCGCTGATCAAAGCAGCGCCTTGTGGTATACCGCTTCAGTGATCCGCTAATCTGGGCTAAGTCGTATAAAATTTTGGGTTTTTGAATTGCGCGGGCTAAAATAGCCCGCGCGAGGCCGAGACTATTTTGGTGCTGCTTTTATCAGCACCAGATCAGCGCCATGCCTGCATGCCCGAGTTTTGTAATGGGTGGTCGAAATAGTAGCGCGAGTCGGCTCTGCTGGAGTTACTGAACGCTATTTTGGGCCTCGTGCGGACAAAAAAAAAATCATGATTTAATGAATACAGTGGCCAGGATATTTTACCCCACGCCATTCATACCGTTTTCAGCAACTCTTGATTTTTTGGTCCGCACCGGCCCTGCACTAAAATAGTCCACATCAGAAGCGTTCAGTAACTGCAGTTGAAGATCCGGGCTACCATTTACGCTACTTTTAAAATGGCGCTGGTATTGTGCTGATAAAAACAAGACCAAAATAGCCCGGGCATAAACTTAACATTTTACGACCGAGTCCAGGCCTGGTCAGGACCAGCGAGTTACTGAAAGCGGTATAATCCGGATGGGTCCACGCCTATTTGGTGTTTCTACTGTAGGCCTATTACATTTTCCATATTAGCTCTGAATTTGAATCAAGTCTTCCTGCCGTTAATTTTTTTTAACAGAAACTTAGTGTTTCTTTCTAAATACTTTTAAATATCAACAGTAATCATTGTAATACTTGTTTCTCATATTATTTTATTGAATTACATCGCCAACTCATCGTTCGATGTACAGAGGACTATATCCTTCATTGTTTGCAAATATCAGTAAGCTCAGATCCAAGGGACAGGGGGGGGGGTCGGAAGGTTTGAAAAAAAAATGGTTGACTCAGTAGAACGCCTGAATTGCACTCACTGTAAAAAGAGTAAATAACTTTATTTGAGAGCGATTGCCATTTTTTCATTGTAAAGTCTATCGGGCGAATTAGCACCTCTCAAAATCTGACCCTGGATCATTTTATTTTTCCCCCTGTTAATGGGTAGATCGAAAGTTTTGCACTTTTGTTCCCTGTATTTTCTGCGGCGTCGAAGCACAATTTTTTTTTAAATAGATACGTGTTGAAACTACATGTAAACGGGAATTCTATTCGAGAACATGTTGACCACTCTGTTGACAAACTCCTTTTATTTGCGGACGTGTGCTGACGACTTCCATTGGTGTAACAGGCGGGGAGCAGGGGAGCAGATTGCCCTCATCCCTGGCGTAGCTCACCGTGAAAATGAAAAAAAAAAAGAAACTGAGGAAAGAGAGAAAGAAAAAAGTAAAAGGGAAAGAAAAAGAGGACAGGGTGAAAGTGGGAAAATGGAAAGGGAGGAACATAAAGGAAATAAAGGTAAAACGGAAGGAAAGAAGAATATCATGGAACAAAATCGTCCTGAAATCCAGAATGAATGAGAAAGGGGAAATAAATTGAGAGATGACAAACGGAACGGGAATTTATGGCAGGAAAGGGGGGGATGATGTAGAAGGTAATGAGTTCAAATGCAAGGGGAAAAGTTGAATTGTAAAAAAGGGGGGAAAAGGAAAATGTAAAAAAGGAGTTTATAAATCAAAAACACGGCCAGGCTGCCGAGGATTCAACATAAAGAACGGGGGAGCGTTTCATGAAAGGACTTGTCAGTGGTTTAATCGGACAAGTCCCATTTTATCCTATAGTCACCATAGTAACAGTGCCACTCAGCCAATAAAAATCGAGTAAAAATATCCGATGCGACAACTTGTCAGACGAATCCCCTGTTAGAAAGAATGGGATGACGTATAGGGTGTCTAAAGTATATGACAGATTAATAAGGGTCGCGATATACTGAACTTCGAGAGGTTCCGGTGGTACCGCCCAATCATTGCCCGTGTCCCCAGCCAAGGGCTAGACATGTCCCTTTAATTTCATAAAAGAATATCATGGCAAAACTATCACTAAGTAAAATTGTAATGGAATGGTGAAAAAAATATCTGCTTGCTTCGCTCGCTCAGGACTTTTGCCACGCGCACCATGTTATGCCTCCTTATTCATTTTATCATTTTAAGTCATGCTACTCCAGCAGAGAACTTCACGCCAATGCTCGCGTATTACAGCCATGAAAAATCCTGTTCACTTCATGGTATAACCGGGATTTTTTTTTAATTACCCATCCGCCAGTAACTCAATATAAAGGTCCAAAGTTCCAAACTTAAGTCGATACCGACTTTTGTTTTGGTAAGTTCTCGATAATGTCGAGCATATAGGATGACATGAAATCATGCATGCACGTTCTTTCAAGATAATCTTACCAGGATTTGGAATAAATGCGATTTGTCATTTTGCATCTTGGCGTCTGGCCATTGACCTACTTGAAGTGGACACCTTCCTAAATTTGAGGAAATTAAGCGTTCATTCCTTCTTCATTTTGGCTAACATGGTATTGTAATCCACGCAAAAGTTCCTTCATCACATAAAATGCGATTTCGATTGACTATCTAATAGGTTATTCTTACTCTGTCTTCATGAAAATTCTTGAGGAAGGCAAAGCTTCCGCATTTCGCGCGGAAGGAGAATAATCCCCCCCCCCCTTTCCCTTACATCCAACTATCTAGTGAGCGCACTTTTTTATGATGTTGAGTCATTGTATATTAAAAGAAAACTCGCAAAACGGGGGAGAGGGGCATTTTATTTTCATAATAAAATGTATCGTTAAATGTCAAACCTATGCAGGAGAAGATCGGTGCTAATATTTCAGTGTTGAACTATTCCTATGCGGAATGTTATCATAAGGGAAAATTTGGAGGAGATCGAGCTATCTGGAGAAGCAGAACTTTGTATGTTTCTCAAGCTACAAAGAAATTCCAAAGTTTGTCACTGAGAGCAGGTTAGAACACTAGCTGTTTACCATCTGTAGATTGAATAGCTCAAACATGAACCATTTACCTTATTACAGATCATCAAATATTGACGATTCAATGTATTTTAAAGTCATAATGACTTCCGCACATCATAATCATTTTGTTTCCAAATTGTGATTACCCAGTCTCTTGTGATATAACGCAAGAAGCAAGGAATCCAGATTGTTTTTGTTTTTATATTGAGCAGTATGTGAGATAATCATTACATCAATTTCTTTAGAGACTGTTGGAAAGATTAACTTGAAATCGAAAATTAAGGATGGAGCCAGAAATTTTCGCAAAACTAATTTTAACATGACGACCTCCCCCCCCCCCCTCTCTCTCTCTCTCTCTTACTCACTTCACATCCTACCCCAATGCTTCTTCCCTCATGTATCTGCAGTATATCTATTGGTGTATTGAGGAAATATCAATTAGGGTGAGGGCTATTTATACACTTCTTTCGCTTACCCCATTTGCGTCTTAATACCATGCATACCACCCATCCAACTTTTGACACCGGAAGCGTATTGGGGTAGTACATTCGGTTTGTCATAGTAAATTTTGAAGGTTTTCATTCTCTGTGCGCCCCCCCCCTCCACGTTTTTTGTTGCCTCCTTTAAACTTGCAGTCGAGGCACAATGTCCCCTCGCCCCTCTTGTGCGCCGCTATTTCCTTTCCCGTTCTTACTTTCTCCTTCTTTCATTTCCCCTCTCCCTCTCTTTCATTTTCTTACTATTTTCTTATTTTCCATCATGTGTTTTTTATTCTTAATAAGCCGTTTAAGCTGATGTGAGGGAGGAAGTTAATTATTTCACCGCAATAAATTGTGCCTTGTAATTATTTCATTTCATATCGGGGGCATTCAAGTGGACTCTCTATTGCGTGACAAATCTATCCAAAGAATCGCTGCAACATGGGATGCCTGTTTTAGTGTAAGAAGATACGTTTGAGGAAAGAGTTGGAAATAAACGGTTGAAAACTCAATTGCCTTGCTGACGGATGAATTTAACGCTGTCACCAATCTGTAGATAGACGCCATACCCCTACTCTTTTTTCGTCTCTCCTCACTTCCATTATCACCCGTGCTAAAAATAAAAGGGGAAAAATGCCTTCCAAAATTGTTCGAGATATATTGCCTGCACAAATACTGCGAAAGAAATAGTTGACAGGACTAGGAATATCTGAACAAATAATCTTTTCCTCGGGATCAGTTGCTTTCCAAGACATTGCAACATTATATACTATCATGACTATCATTAGCCTTCTTTTACGACGATCGGGATACGTTGGTTACAATTCACCCTTTTAAAAATGAAAATTCTCCATGCAGCTATATTCATTATTTCTGACTACATCGACACATGAAAATAACTACTATTTATTTTCTTTTTAAATTCTTATTTCATTTTTGTCATTGTTGATAAAACTGTGGTATTTATCGGTATCTCAATTATATTGCTCTGAATCGTATCATCACATACTTAGTCCGTATTCTCTGAACGCCATAGGGAACGGTAATAGGTGACTGCGACCCAAATCTCTAACATTAAAGAGGATAAATTCCTGAATTCCTCATCATATATACTTCGTACCAAACTCATTCATAAGTATCTGGAATTGATAAGTGGAATATTTTTCCTTACCATGTAAGCATTCATTAAAGAGAACACAGTTAAATTATGAGAATTTTTTCCTCATAATATATTTCATTTCATTTCATAATATATAAATATACACCATTCGACATATTAAAACCTTTCAATCTCAAAAGAGGGACCTTCCACGTTCAAATTTTAATATTCTTAGCTCCCACCAAGAAACATTTAAAAAAAAAAATCTCCTCCAGCTTTACCCGAGATTTAAAATTATAATGGAATCGTTTGTGTCAACAAAACTTACCGATCAAAAGGAAGCTATCCTGCAATATTGAAGACAGTGTCACAAATATTTTTTCCCCTTATACTGCAATATCTTTATCAAAATACGTCACCATATTTGTCTATAGCAAAGATAGAAGCAAAATATTTCACTGTAAACAATCGTCAAATCCAATGGATTTTTACACGAAATGTTCACGGGACCTACCTATTTATTGTGAAAATAAAATATTGCGATATCATGTGTTGGGCATCGTACAGTAGAAGGTCAACGCCAAACCCATAGAGACCGTAAGGAGATCAACAGATATCGTACAATATCCATGCGCTGATATTACAATGGTCCTACACTGTAAAAAAAATATTGGGTACAATTTTTACCACCATGAGGGTAATTATGTGTCCAACCAATTTGGGGCAGTATTTTACCCAATTTGGGAAGCATATTGTACAGTAGGTTAAAAAAATGGCAAAATTTTCATCACACTGGATAAATAAAAATGACGGGGGAGGGGGGCTTCTTAAAGGGATGGTCCGGGCTGAAAATATTTATATCTCAATACATAGAGTAGAATTCACTGACCAAAACGCCGAAAATTTCATCAAAATCGGATAACAAATAATGAGGTTATTAAAGTTTAAAGTTGAGCGATATTTTGTGAAAACAGTCGTCATGAAAATTCATTAGGTGGGCTGATGATGTCACATCTCCACTTCCCGTTTTCTTATGTTATTACATAAAATCATATTTTTTTATTATTTCATACCTGTGTGAATAATGTGCCTCCCTTATAATGAAATATGTTACAGCAATAAATATCTAATGCAGCACTAAATCTGTTGTAAATCCAATTTTTCTAGTTCTTGGAGGGAAAAATTTGAATTAACCTAATTCCATATGATAAAACATAAAAGAACAAATTGAGATGTGTCATCATCAGCCCACCTAATGAATATTCATGACGACTGTTTTTACAAAATATTACTTAACTTTAAAATTCAATAACTTTGTTGTTAGTTATCTGATTTTGATAAAAAAAATTTGGTATTTTGCTTAGTGAATTCTACTCTATTTATTAAGTTATAAATACTTTCAGCCCGGACCACTAGGCCCTTTAAGATTTTTAATAGTTTGTACCCGAGACGGTTCTTCAACCCCAGCTTGAAAGTAATTTTGGTCTCAACTCCGTCTTGCAGGCTCGATCGAATTGCATGCTAATCACATCCTTTGGCAAACGCCCTCTTTGTTTTGCCAGAACAAACAGCCACTTCTTATCTAAGGGGAACTCTTATGTTGACACGACAAAGCAAACACACCGAGCCGGCTGAGAAAACGTCAATTGAAGAAAATGGAAAATGGGAGGAAATTCCTTGACACTGCCAGTTTGTGAATAGCAAATATATGAACATCTTTCATTTCATACAATTTAAAGCAATTAGGGGTACATTAAATGCTTTATTTTGGCGACATGAAGGATATTTTATTTGTTAGCTTCCCATTTTTTAATATCAGACTGAAAGATATTGATGAAACAAAACTCGCCCGAATTTAATTATATTTCATAATTCGTGACATTTCAGACTTGTTACAAAAAATCTTAACAATCTGGCATGTCCTTGATTTTTTTAACAGAAAGAAGAAAAAGTGACATATAAAAAGAAAGGAGACCGAAATTATAAATGCAGTCAACGCTAGACCCTTTTTCCTTAAACTTCTTGTGTGATTAAGGCAAATGTACTTCAAAACATATATCAAACATGCAAAAGTCTATCCAACTATTTTATAATTAGAACGTCAATATTTTAATACTCTCTTTTCCATCCACCATATCTGGCCCGTTTAGAATGTTTTATTTATTGTGTCACTGGCCTGGTGTAGTGTGCACATCTGGGGTCTAGTGCAGAAAGAATTGCAATCAATCTAAACTAAAAAAATCATGCGCAACTTGATTTTCAACCAATAGCGCGCATTAGAGAATTGCGATTTATTTTTTATTTTGTACTTTTTCTGCTCTGCAACGGACCCCTGAATGAAGGCTTTAATGTTTTCCTTGATTCCAGGAAAACCAGTTTGATGTTCTTTTTTTTACTCTTTTAATCAATCTACAAACATTTTTAAACTATTTCATCTAATCTTCAGAGAAAGGGAGAAAGAGAGCGAGTGAGGGATAACTCTTCAAGATAAATTCCAGTTCTGGTTACGATCTCAAAATGACTTTTTACGGAATCTAATATAATGACCACCAAAGTGTCTGTTTGTATGAATAAAAAATATGTGCCAAAGGATTCCGGAAGAAATTATGTAATTGCTGAGAATTAAGCAAAATAAGCGCGGATTCGGTCACTTCTGTCGGGTCTTCATTCCAGCAATAATAATACACTGTCCCTCGTGTGCCTATCTGTGTTGGCGATCTTCAGTGTATCGTATTTCAGCTTAGATTTTATGATTTCACAAAGTTCAGTATATGTAACTGTACCAGATCTAGATCCACGATGATAATCATACTTTACCTTGGTATTACAGGATTTCTCACGAAATTAGTGTTTTACTGCAACTATATCATTTAGCTTTAACTTGGCAGTTAATCATCACATCTTTTGTACATGGCGCAGTGCAATAACAACGCAAATGCTTTCTAAAAACAAACATTATCCAATAATTATGGGCATGTCAGATGATTTACTTCGTTTAATAATTGAAAACAAAAACCATACAGCAAGTATAAGACCGACCAATCAAATTTTACGAATGAAATATATCGAGAAGCATTGATGAGAGCAAACTATAAAGGCAATACACTAATCGGGACAGTGACCATGGTGACCTTTGTTCTTGCGTTGAGACTAGTATTACAGCCTTGTTTTTTTTTGGTCTTATTTTTACGACGATGTACAGTGCGTCCCAGAATAAACGAAACCGAGATTTAGCGATCATTTATCATAACTAAATCATAAATAGAATAGACAAATGACCTACCAATTTAAAGCTTAGAATCTCCTCTTTCATCTGATATTACTTAAGTTATTTCTTATTCACGCATGAGTGAGCAAAAACAATTTGAAGAAAGGATACCAAAAACTCATTTGGCGGGGGGTATCCGGGTTTCAATAAGAAAACCACATTTCTGAAAAGTTCAATATCTGCTCTTTAATTTGGTACCTCAATGACAGAAAATGGTCCAGAAATAAAAAAGTTCTGGTCATTTGAAATAAGGCTTGTATTTCCATAATTTCACGAGATAAACGTGTTTTCACCGGTTTCCCAAAGAAGCTTTCGGATGGTGAACAAAGATTTAATGCATGGCTGATCGTTAACAAAACGGAGTGTCGAGTGAGTTTGAAAGCCAGCCTGGAGAACCTCTTCATTTTTTCATTTTATGAAATTATTGAAATTCAAGCCTTATTTCAAATGACCAGAACTTTGTTATTTCTTGACCATTTTCTGTAATTTAGGTATCAAATTAAAGAGGAGACACTGACTTTTCAAAAATGTGGTTTTCTTTTTGAAACCCAGATACCCCCCGCCAAATGAGTTTTTGATATCCTTTCTTCAAATTGTATTTGCTCACTCATGCATGAATAAAAAATAATCTGAGTAATATCAGATGAAAGAGGAGATTCTAAGCTTTAAATTGGTAGGTCATTTGTCTATTTTATTTATGATTAAGTAATGATAAATGATCGCTAAATCTCGGTTTCGTTTTTTCTGGGACGCACTGTATAAGTATAAGTTAATAAGAATATCGGTATCGGTACCCTCTTTTCCATTATTTTTTCCATTTCCTTTTTTATCTTCTATCTAAATGTTCTAAATTAATTGTTCCTCTTGATTGTGTAAATTATTTCTTCACGTGTCAAAGTTTATCTATTTTTTTTTACTAGTTATTTATCTGTCCGAGCTTGATGACAGAATATAAAAAAGTGAACTACCCAGGCTTCATTAGGGTTCTGAATACTATTGCCTATCTGATATGTACCGGGCTAGTGGGCAGGTTACTGATCGCTTGAAGGAGAATGACGGGCGAGCTAGGCCCAGCGTGAGCTTCGCCCTCGCCCGTCAGTAGTTTGCCCATTCGCTCGACGCATACTTCACGTTTTTACCTCTTTCATTATGTTTGTACCTTCTTTTCTTCAGACTTTCTGCTCCACCCCTTCCCTTCACTCCCCTCTCTTTCTCTCTCTCCCTTTCCACCCCCCCCCCCCCCATCACACTCTATCTGCCTCTCCTTCCCATCTCTCTCTTTCCTTCTCCCTTTCTGGACGTCACTTAAAAAAAAATAAAACTGACAGCTATTTTGCAATCAAGTTTTAAAAATTAAAACTGACAAAACTTTCTAGAATTCCACAACACAAGTAGTTTCAGTATCATTATTTTATCCGTATTATTTATTTTGTAATTTTCTGTGTTTTTTAAAAATAATTTTTGTGTCCTTATTACATCGCAATTCGACCTTAGCCGCGATGATGTCTTGATTTTTATTAATAAACCATTCATTTTTATCTATAGGCCAGGATTAATGTTTTTATTTTTATTTGGTCCGTCTGGAATCACACAGCCTGTTCATATTCACACAACCTGTTTATATTTCTCTCTCTCTCTCCCTCCTTCTTTCTTTCTCTCTTCCCTAGCTGTTCCTCTTCCTCTCCTCTCCCTCTCTCGCCCCTCCTCCTCGCTCTCCCTCTCTCGCCCCTCCCCCTCGCTCTCCCTCTCTCGCTCTCCCTTTTTGGACGTCACTATTAAAAAAATATAACTGACAACTATTTTGCCATCGAGTTTAAAAAATTAAAACTGACAAAAAAAAATCATAAGCATTCAATTGGATCCAAACGTAGAAACGCTCTCCCCACCCCACAGAATAATGACGGAGAGCAACATTTTCAAACATGAGACAGCTGGTAAAACAATCTTCTTTAAAATGTTTGGGAAATGTGCTACACTTAAGGGTGAAGAATTCTGTCGCCTCAGCCTGCGTGCCAAAACTGCCTAATAAATGCAACTTGATATTTCTGTTCTTTTGGAGATTTGTTTTCCTTCGTTTTCCATCGTCATTGCCATTTGGGATTTATCTTTGTTCTCGTAATACATTTTTAATTCATAAAAGTGTAATCGAAATAAAGAATAACTATAGCGGATGAATTAATTGCCCCTCATATCGCAATAGAATTTAAAAAAAACATCCTACATGTTCATGATTTTGTTCTGATTAAGAATTTTGTACGTTATCACATTTTTTTATTCATTCTTTGTTTCGTTTTGTATAATGAATATTTGCCCTATTTTGCTTACTGTTAACAAAGTGTTGTATTGTTCTGCAGATAGGACGAGCAAAAACTATAATGGTGAAAGTATTTAACAGTTAACAAAATCATGATAAATGCACTGATGATGATGATGATGACAATGATGATTATGATAATGATGATGAATGATGATGATGCTGCTGACGATGATGATGACGACGATGATGATGATGATGAAGGATGATGATAATAATGATAATTACAATCATATTGTTATTGAAATAAAATAATTTATTAGAAGATGAGACGCATCAAAAACTAAAAAAAAAAGTCGATAACCATGGCTACTATATTAATGTTTTTTTTTTTTTTGCTAAGCAGAATGGCTGCCACGCCAACGACAAGTTTCTTTTACCCTGCATGTAGTTGGGCCCATGTACTGGGTATGTATGGCTTGTAGATGGGACACCGGAGATGCTACTCGGATGAACCTGGTGAAATTTGTCGATTACATACGGAGGCACCTGTATTCGATCCGGTTTGTTCTCTCAATCTCGTTCTTCTTTCGATGCATTCCTATCGATCGAGTCATACACTGTGATTTCATCATTTGTGAGAGCGGCGAAGTCGACTGGATAAGCGCCATGGGGAAAGTAAAGCCAACCACTGCGCCCCCCCCCCCCTTTATGAACCCTGTTCCTTATCTCATTTACGTTTACGAGGAAGGGGGTGAGAGAAAGAGGAAAGAAACGGAGAGATAGCGGGAGAGATATATAGAGAGGGAGAAGGGGAGAGGTAAAGGGAACGCGATGTATGCAATTTCTGGTACTATATAGGTCTAATTATATACAGGCCATATTCCTGAATTAGCATGAATCACCGAGACACCCAAACTCGCATAGTTTTCTGATGTTTTATTTCACAAAATTTGTTTGTTGTAAGAGTGCTTCTCAGCCAACGAATTGTCGGACGTAAATATCACCCCGGGATCACCCCCCGATACACAATCTCAGTCTTTGTAAAGTTTGTGGTTATACCCCACACGCACATGCATTGTATTGGTAAAATCAATTGACTTTTCCTACAGCTTTGTATGAAACAAGACCTGCTCAACAGTAAACCGATGCAAGTTCATGAATTTAAGCGCTTCTATGTTGAAATTTAAGAAAAATTTTCTATGTGGTTTGTAACATATGGTAACTTTCACTGCTCTTCTCCAACGCACTAACAAATCATTTGATATGTGGGGTTGCTGCATGTGTGGTCAAGTGGTCAATAAGATAGCCTTACACATTAATGAAATGTTTTTTTTTAAGATTGGTCCTTCACAGTATTTTGGTTTAATACATCTAATTGATTTTTATCAGATTTGATCATCTACGTCTGGGCCCGACCTTTCACATCACCATCCGAACAACTCGTGGCCGGGCTCGAACCTCGGACCTCTGCATCAATTTGTAACTTCCCCCACATAGCTCGGATAACAATCGCGCGCCACAACGCCCAGTTGTTCAAATATGGTTTTTTTAATGACATATCGTTAGCCTATTATTCAGCACACTGTTTTTTTTTCGATTACCTCAATTAGACTTGAAAAAAAAGAGAGAAAATACATTCTTTTGCCTTTTTCTTCATAGAAAAGAAAACGAAAAAAAATCACCTTGTATCAGGAACTATTTGGGGTACTTCAGATTATTAGTTACATTAAGATCATCAGCCCTATCATAATACATTCCGTCACAGGACATAAAGAATGGACATTTTTAATGTGAAAGCAAATGAAGACATGAATAATAAATATTTGTTAAAATAAGATCAAAGTCGGCAATATATTTATACGAGACGACCTAGCCTCTGTAGTAGACAAGTGTCGGTAAATGTATTTGCAAACAGCTGACCTGGACTGGTTCATGTCCTTCACATACGACCCGATGTGCCATGATTTGTTTCGATTTTTCTTCTCATAATTGTTATTTCAAGAAAGCGATAAAACCCAGAGGCAAACATACGAGTTTGCTTTTACTATTGATCTGTGGCATTGCTGATTGCCGGTTTGAACGCTTAAAATAACCCGAAAATCATGGCAGTATGGCAGGCGGTGCGTGGCTTAAATGAAAAAGAAATTCTCGAGAATACATTTATGTAAAGTTGAAACGATATCAGAAAACTTTTTTATTCAGAAAAGCTGTTAAAGCACGAATACAGGGACGTCGATCCATGTTTTGGATGAAGGAGGAGGGGGGGGGGGGATAAGATAAAAAAAAAATGTCGAGGATTTCACAGGCGATGAAACACACACACAAAAAAAATAATCCAGAAATTTTCGCGAAGCGCGCTGAAATATAAACAATCGCATTTGTATTAGTATTTTCACATATATTTGCATTGCATATTATGTCAAAATTATATTTGCCGCTATATTTTCATTAGGGAGGGATATCGCCCCTCAACATGCCCCTACCCTATTTATCCATGCCGTTAAATTTAAGCTTCAACTTTACAAATGAAGGATTATAGTTCGCATAATTAATACGCGTTCCTCAAAGCATGGACAATAACAAATCTTTTTCTGATTTAGGTGATTTTGCGTGATCTTTTGTAAAGGGGGAAAAAATCAATAATAGTTTGTTAAAGAAAATAAAATTTTCTCAGTAATTCGAACTGCATTTGGAAAAAATGCATAAATTTATATACATTTGTATCTCCTAATAATCATAGCAAAACAGAGGACGATATGCATGACTCGAATTACCCCCCCCCCCTAATTAAATTTCCGCAAATGTACGGCTATACCACTTGGCTTTATAGCATAGTTATCTCCATCTCCACATCAGAAAACAAGATTAGCAGTTTCAGAGATCTCATGAATATTTTTTTAATCTGTGATGATAGGAATTCTATCTGAAATAATTATACTTCTCTGTTTTAATTTGGTCTGTTCTTGGTGGAAGAGCGCCACAGTCATGACAGTAGTAAGTTAAAGAAAACAAAGAGGTTTTGTGGTACGGAATTGCATTGAGAAATTGTGGCGCAAGCTGCCTGCAATTTTAGCAATGCTGCTTGCTGTACTGATGAACGAATGTGTGACTTTGAAAACCATCGACAGATATTTTACATAACATGACAAATAATCGACGAAGCAATAAGCAACTCATACCTCAGTCACATTCATCCCCACGTCCGCAGTACGGCTATTCGAAATCAGCCGTTTTAACGTATTTTGATACCAGCTCCATTATGGATGGTATGAATAAGATAAGATAAAAAGGCTGTTCACGACTCGCCGTGCGGCGGTCGTAGGGGAAATGTGACTGCGGTATTACAGTTAGGAGAGGTCTCTTTTGGTGCATCATTCCAATCAATCATGGTCAGATTGTGAAGTGAGGTAGGGTTATTGCCCGCTGTTTCGACCATTTTATACATCCTAGGTACTACAGTCACACCAAAGAAACCGATTTCAAACCCACCGATGATAGTGCCATTCGAAATGAAAGGTAATGACTTCTATCGATTAGGAGGCATTAGCATTGGTGTGGCTTGATCAACTAAGAGCGGCGGGCGTCTTTGAAAGCAGGGGCTCTATTAACAAAAAGTGCAGGAGGCAATGCCATTAATATTTTTGGTGAAACATTTACCATGTTTACGTAAAATCTCTTTGAGATACTATACATGCACATCTTAATTGTCCCTTTTTTCAGGCACTACAGATTATTGATTAATGTAGGCCCATACTATGAATCGTTGATGTTGATACACACCCACCCCATCCTCCCACCTCACCTACACACACCCACACTCGTGACCCCTGGTACCAGATAGGTTGACACGACATTGCTTCGGTCTTAATATCTCAGAGGGCATAGTATATTAGGATTTTTTCTGTGATATGATTATTTGTTGAGAATAATGTAAATATTGATGATTCGGGTTTACTTAGTTTTGGAGGATATGTTTTACATTTGGCTTTAAGTGCAGATTTTCCATCGGAGCAATCTTCGCCGGAACAAATGTCATGGCACTTCATATATATCCGATGGAAATATAAATTGCCAAGCGCTCTGATGTGTTAAATTGGTAAATCGTGTATTTGCGAGGGAGGGGGGGGGGGGGGGTGGCGAGTATTATATCTTATATCTCACAAAACAATGCGACGGATTACTAGAATATGCGACAAAGACCAGCGAGCTACTCATATCATACGTTACATTGCCATTCTTTGTGTTTTCGAGATATTATGCAAACAAGTCCGATAATGTACCTCATTGGCATATATATACTTTTTCTTTTGAACATTTTTTTAATGACAGCTCAACTTTTAAAAAATCAACAATATTGTTATTACATATGATACAGCATGACAACCCACTACATTTACGTCACTCTCCGTTTCTAGGTTAACTTTTCGCCGGCAGTTGCCATAACATCTGGCCAATTCTTTTATACTGTTTACCCATGGTATCCCTGAAGTGAAAACGTGTTATTAAATAAACAAAAATTGAATGTGTTTTACAGGTTAACTTGGGTGGAATATCGAACAGTAGGAACAACATTATGCTTGGGCAGCTGTCTGGCCCCGGATATTTATTCCACTCATTAGCCTATGATATCTGGAAGGTATGTTATTTTTTAGACATGAATGGTTTTGCGCTTTCCGGGTCTTAATGAATGTTATTGCTGGTTGTGCGGGGGCTATTGGACTATTTTGCACGGATAATTCACTTTTATCAAGTCTAAAATGGAAAAATTAGAATGCTGAAAGAGCGAAAGTGGCTTCCTCTCCTGTCATGGAATGCGGGTCGAAGGATTTAAATAGTGTTATAAGTTTGATTTATTGATCCAAAATTCCCTGTCATAACGCATCCAGATCTTGCTATCGGAAAATAGTTAAGAACCTATAATTATCCATCGGGAGTGCAAGGCGCATGTAATGATGATTTCATTTTCGTTAACCAACCTATCAGAAAATGTGTTGTTACCCTTCCGTTAAACAAAAATAATGTTTGCTCCTTTCTAACATTGTAAAATATGCAAGCCCTGGTTGCGATTCGTTGTTTGTCCTGTACATACTAAGAAAATCTGCATCCAAGCACCATTTTGAATATTTTAGGGCACCCCACATGAAAATTGTAGATTATGGACGACTTCTTTTCTCCTGTAGAGGTGCATACATTTTTGCTTTTAAAAGGGTGAACAATTTATATCTATCCTAAAGGATACAACTCAGCATCCGTTAGGTACCTAGATGTAGCTAAATGCACACATACAATGCTGCAAAAAGCTTCTTTGGGTATCTAAATAAGAAGCTTCTATTTGAAGAAATTATTATTTTCTTTCTTTTCTTAGTGTGTACAAGAAAAGGCAAAGATATAATTGATAAAAAACAGGACTATAATGCAATCGCAGTGAGGTGAACAAGTGAAAAGGATTCATGTGATCAAATCTAGGATATCATCTTTGAAAAAAAAGAGTATTTGATTTCAGAAATGGTATATAACCAAGGACTGCTAAAATGTGAGAGATTGCTCCAGATTACTCGAATTTCACTTTGCTATCCGTGTAAAGCAGCCTTGGATCCATCCGGCATGTCCGGTTTGAGCTCTGCCAACCTGCGCCTGCGCATTTTTGTTTTTATCTCAAACAATGTAATTCAACCAGAGAGATTTCAACCCGAGGTATATTGACAATTCGTGCATCGAATGCTCGAGATCATCATCATTATCATCATCGTCATCATCACCATCATTATCATCATCACCATCTTAATTATCATTATCAACATCAGGATCATCATCATCAGCAGCAGCATCATAATCATCATCATCATCAACGCAACATCAGTATCATGTAGCAACTTCCTCTACAATAATATGTTTTCTTTCGCAAAGTTTACTACCTATCCGTTAAAATAAAATAAAAAATTAAAAAATGATAATGGTGAATAAAAATAATTTTTAAAAACCCATTAATAATTAATGAATAAATATATAGATAAAAATAAAAATGGACAACAAATTATAATGAAGAATAATGATAATATATGATCATTTCTTTTGCAGTTTATCATCGTAATAATACGGACAGGAATAAGTACGTAAGAGGAACGTAACTTGATATGGTGTGATTTCATAGGAACATAATCTCAGTAGACTCCAACATAAAATCCTTTTTAACATCCTCCCCCTGTTCATAATCTCGGATTTGTGATGATTCTCAGTTTCGAAGAACATTGACTTACACAGATTATCATTTCACATCAACTGTTCAGTTGGTGGTGATACGTGGGGGAGGGTTTAAGGTATGTTTAAGGCCATACGGCTATGGTGATAATGGTGAATCGAAGAGACAGGTATGTACGTGTTTCTATATCACAATGTAGTCTTTAACTGTATATACAATATAACCCCGTCACACATATTCTGAATCAGCAGGAATCGAGCAGAACCAGCCGGAATGAAACTTTTTCAAAATTCGAGCCACATTTGGGAGGGAATTTCGAATTGATCTAAATTTGTAAAAATGTCTTTCGATGACTTCAATGCTCCTCAGTGCTGACTGACGTTGCAGCAACAGCTAGCCGTGCTTTTATGCGCTTCGATTCTCTCATGAATGCAATCGGAATGCCTCGAATGCTCTTAGAATGTTGTAAGAATATTGAGAATGCAGTCAGAATGCACTTCGAATGTCGTTCGATATTTCTCCACTTCGAATGCCCTTCGAAAGTTTTGAACATGAGCAAAACATTCGGGTCGGTCACAAGAATGGACCCGAATGTTTTGAATGCACTCAGAATTTTTAGAATGCGCTTCGAATATCCAGGAATGTACCAAGTATTTTCATTCCGACGGCATTCCGGCTCATTCCGCCTGTGACGGGGATTTTACCGATAGTTTCCTTTGCATGCATTTACCAATTAGACAAAGGCCTAGTTATTAACGTCTGGGACAGGCTATTAACTTAACTAACCCCAATAATTAGGTACAGAAAATGTATTTTCAGGTGCACAATAAGTTAGGTCAAGAACGCCTGACGAATTTGTTGTCAGGTAACTTGCATTGCTTGTCTTCTGCAGTTTACTGAATTAAATTTTCATTGGTTATTTTTTATCGTGCTTTCACATTTTAAATATCATTCGATCCTTTCACTTTGTATGACAAGGTCACCCCTTAATATTGTCAGTATTTGCGCAGTCTACCTGCATGACTCTAGTGTAGGTATTGATACTTAAAAGGGAAAATCAAGCTGTGTTGTAAGTTAGCCTTCACGGTAGACACTCCGCCTTGGTTGAAGTTAACACTAAATATCAATTTTAATGTGATCCCTCCAATTCATCACCTGGTCGTGAGATATAGAAAAAAGGGGAATATATTTTTGAATCCTCATGTAAAATTCAAAAAGGTCGACCAGTCGATTTGACGCTATAGCATGCATATACTATCGACCACCATTTTTTTTATATTCGAAAATAAAAGTAAATAGATTTCACCACGGGCAAGATAATCGGAAATAAAAATTTCTTTGAGAGAACAAAATATGGTATTGTAATTGTTTTTGTAGTGTAGTCTATTCCTGGAAAGTAACATTGTTTAATGATATTAACAAGACTTATTGAAATTATAATTTCCTTGCTCGGATAATTACTATCAATTTTTCTCCAAACAGCATCGAAAGATTCTTAATCAGAATACCATCAAGTATTATCATAATTGTTATTATTATCATTATTATCATTAATGTTATTATTATTATTATTAGTAGTAGTAGTAGTAGTAGTAGTAGAAGTAGTAGTAGTAGTAGTAGTAGGTAGCGGTAGTACAAACGTAGTATACTACTTTGATTCGTTTCCCAGGCACAATTCCTCAATTTCTTTGTCGTTTATACACATTACGGTACTTTATTCATGTTAACCATGTTTTGTTGCAATAATAAATCAGTCATACATACCTGTAAACTTTTCTTTCATTACATATGATTAGCAATCAGATCTCTCACTGAAAAGAACAAATGAGTTTTGTTTTGTTTCTTTTTTCAATGATATTTGATATTCGTTTGGCTTGAACTTCCTAGATTAACCTCCCAAACAACTCATGAACTAACCCGGGAAACAGGAAAAAGAACAAACATATTTTAGTCACATGCCTTCTGGAAATTTTGGGAAAACTCATGATAATGTCTTCCAGAAAAATGTATTTTGAGAGTAACCAAGCAACTGATTGGTTTGACAGCTAATTGATTCAACCGTGGTAACACGCATAAGCAGTCAACCGGAATAATTATTTCCTCCTTCTGTATCCTACTATCGAAGTTACTTGGAATGTATTTTCTTATTAAACGGGGAGAAGCCATGTAAATGAGTTCATATCTTAGGTAGATACATTAATTCATCAGGGGTGGGGAAAGTCATGCAAACCGACTCGAGACCGAACTTTGGTTGGTGCATGTGACGTAACATAAAATCTGGCAAACACCGAATAATCTACTTCCTTCTAAAGGAGCAGATGTATGAAGTCAACCGCCTGTTTCAACGTGAATCGCAGAGAAGTTAAGGCACGCGAGAGAAGTCCTGAGGATTTGACATAATAAATAGCTTACAGAGCTCGTAAGGGATTTCGACTCATACCTTCAGCCAATCGTAAAGCCGTGTGAAGTGATCCACAGACAGTCAAGGTTGTGGTGGACAGCGTTGGGGGTAGGGGTGGAGTGGGGTCGGCGTTATCGAATATTTCTTTGCAAGATCAACATTTGGGCTGGTCCAGAACGGCCTCAATCTACTCGACTCAAGAATAATATCGCGCTTCCAAAAGATAGGTTGTTTCAAAATTCTTCACGAATTCACAGAAAGCGTATTATCGTACGCCTATTGTCGTTCAGTTTCTCCGGAAACTCCGATATTTCTAACTTGTACTTTATGAAAAGAAAAGTTTGCGATGTTTGCAAAGATAACTACATCATACCAGGCAAGGAAATTTGGTGTAACTCAGCTGAATATCATCCAAACATATCTAGCACTATTCAAATTTTCACAAAATGGCGTCTTGACGAAGTCAAGATAGCCCCGTGTCCTTTGATGAAAACGGTTTGATGTTTAGCCAGAAATTTTATAGCCAAAAACGACAGATGCAATCAGCAATGAAAACAACCACAACGCATCGAATTTACAAGGTTTTTCTTCCCTTTTTTGTTTGTTTGTATTGTTCATAGAACCACTATGGTGAACGCCCAGATATATCCCCAATAGCTCCATGTCATGCCTGTGACATGGACACGTCAAGGCAAAATGAATACGATATAGGAGTACCCGATTTCTAATTTGGTTTTAATCTCAATTTGCCACTAAGACGAGCACGTATTTTGTACCAGTAGCCCAAGAGGTATATTCCACGTATTTTGTTACCATTAATATCATGGCAAAAACCTAAGGGCTTTAATTATGAAACTTCACATAAAGGACCTGGCTTTGGCATGGTACGGGATCCCCTTGAACATCGATAATAAAATGTACTGAAAAAAACCCACAAGAAATGAATCTTTCTAATGTTGTCTTATGTCAGTAAACAGTTTAAAGCGATTTCCAGGCTATCTCATAAATACAAAACGAATCGATTGGTGTTTTGTTCTTCGTTGCTTTATTCTAAAATGTTCAGATTATCATTTTAACCATTTCTGTAAATCATGGAACTAGTTTTTTTATGACAGCTACCCAATAGTGGATTAAAAAATAATTGCAAGCCACAAGCGAAAAAAATACCATACGCCTCACATTCATAAATTTCGAGTGCAAAATCTTTTTGACGGGTTTCCGATATTATTGGCCAATGTATTGCTTGAAGAAATACGACATTTGTCATGTTATTTACCTTCGTGTCTACTCGGGGCCGCGGAAGCGGGAGGAGGCTGAAGCCCCCACCTACTGTTTTCCAAAAACGTGTACCAAACCGTAAAAATGACCATATGATTGTGTTTTTTTGCATGGTCAGCCCCAACCCCCGGGTGGCACAGCCTCCCCCCCCCCCCCCACTTTGAAACCGTTCCGCGGCCCCTATCTACTGAAGATGGTTTGAATGACATGACTGACGGAAACACATTTCGTCTCTGTATTCAATTATTCAAACCTTTTCGGTTTCCATTAGCAAGTAAAATCACTTATTGGGTTTACAACCGTACTGTAATTCCAATACATGTTTGCTCGAATGAAACCTAACATGACATTGAGAAGATTTTCCACAATAGGTAAGAGCTATCCATCGTGTTTCTGTCCATGTTTTTATTTCTCTTCATCTGTATGTGATCCGTGTTTATACTCAACAGCAGCGTTAGCAATGTTAGTACTAGTAGTAGAAGTAGCAACACTATAGTAGTAGTAGTTACAGTGGTAGCAGCAACAACATCAGCAGTATAAAGTAGTAGTAGTAGTAGTAGTAGATAAATAAATTTTTCTCCAAACAGCATCTAAAGATTTTTAATCAAAATACCATCAAGTATTATCATAATTGTTATTATTATCATTATTATCATTAATGTCATTAGTAGTAGTAGTAGTAGTATTAGTAGTAGTAGTAGTAGTAGTAGTAGTAGTAGTAGTAGTAGTGGTAGTAGTAGTAGTATCGAGCTGGGTTACACGACTTGGGTAAGGCGACCTGGAGGGGAGATGTTTAGCGATTAGCCTCTTAGACATCTCTATCTGCCCAAAATATTGCCCCCTCCCCGCCCCCATCACCTTCCCGATATTTTTGTGTCATGTCAAAGAATGCTTGTAGGAGTTCTGATTCTGGCGGAGTGTTAGCAAACACCTGAAGCCTGCAATTTTGTTGGTATAATACCTTGACGGTCTGACGGTGAACTCCAAACAACATCTCGCTTTTTTGAAGGGAAGAAACCCGAATCCAAATTGTCGATGGTTGGGCCTAGCGGGACTTGCATCATTGCATTAGGGGGAGCTCACGTTACCTCGGATCCACTTCCCCGTGCCTTCAATTTCAAGAATAGCATTGTTAGCTCAAGACTGAGAAATGTCAACCCCCCTAGGTACCAAAAACATTCCCAAGAGATTTCCTCTTTTGTAATCTTATTTTCTTGTTCCGCCTTGACTGATTAATTAGAAGATGAGCAACCTACATATTTTAACATAAAACCGTCAGCAATGAACACCGACAAACCAAATTTATTTGTGTTTCTGAATGCTAGAGTTTCCATAGTTAATCTAAAATGGACCCGAACAACATGATTTCGAAAATCGTGTTTCTATTGCTATCAATTTAGATGAAAATCATCTCTGAATCTATTAAAATAAATTCTTGTATTTGCCAATAATACGTTTATTTTGTTTATTTATTTTTGTTATTTCGCAATTAATATCCTTAAATATATGGACTTGGCCATGGACGATTATTTATTGTTACTGGGGGTAATGTGACACTGCCCAGCGCCCCCATTAACAAACATAACAATAATCCTTCATGACCAGTTCACTATTTTATTATCATTATTTTTACTAGCAGGCCCCTTCGACATGTCGGAGAAAAAATAAAAGTGGTACCCTATATGATTTGAGAATGTTCAAAGATGGTGAGGAGAGAGGAAGAATAATTAGAAGAACATTTGCTCGTGCCACAATTGCTCCGCTCTTAATTCCACACACTAAGCGTCAGCCCTGTGTTTACAATACCACCCTAAACCTAACACAAAACCCTATTGCAACCCTTACCCTTATACATCTTGGACGAACTTAAGACCGAAGCAATTGTCCCAGGAGCAAATGTCTCATCCTTCAAATCACTTCTTTTTCAGGTCGAAATATCAACAACGTTCGGCCCCCGCTTCGCGCTCGCTTCATTAGAATAGCGAGTTACATATTCTCTTCATGGTCCTTGATTAATGTCACCTTTTTTTAATGCTCCGCTTTCGAGTTGTTTTCACAAAAAAAATTGTGCTCGCATCATTGGATTAAACCGATATATACTCTCCATGAGACTCTTGAGACAGTCCTTCAAGTGTCACGTTTTCCAGATCGAAATATGATTTTCAGCTTGCGCTTCGTGCTCGCATTAGTTGAAATATTACCTCTTTAAGAGCCTCCCGCCCCAACTCCCTCCCCACAGCCGTTGACCGAGAGATCGCTCCCGAATTTGACACGCTTGCGACCAATTATATTGCACGATTTTGCGTGATTCCTTTCGGGATATCGTGCGACTTCAATCATTATGTCAATCTTGGTACTGTTTGCGGCCTCCAGACTTACTAAGAAAAATCTTGATATTAAATTGAGTTTGCTATGTACACTCTTTAAAGATTTGTCATATATTTTTGTGGTTTTCGAAACCTTTTTTATCTTTGTAATTTATTACACTGACAGAAGTATAAACATGTTAAATCCAAGTCTAACAAAAGTCGTTTTATTGACATAGTTGGTGCACCATATTTAGATATACCATATTTCTTTGGACATCGTTGTTTTGCTTTTTAAGTATCACGGAGCGGGAGGAAATAATGTCTACCTATCAAGATCAGCATTGAAATCTAGTCCTCTGGTCTCTCCCAAAATAATAAACAGACTGATCAATTCCTGCCTATCAATAGACCAACATATAGGCCGGCGTCATTTCTGCGACCTGTTTCGAAAAGACGTCGAAAGAAAGTATTCATCGTATAAACATCGAATGGTTACTCGATGCATAATCGATGCTCGCCTTTCGAGGCTTTTTTAGGCTTCCGGGGCAACTTCCAGCTGCGACCAGATAGCAGCCCTCTCACGTACCAACAGCCCAGTAACAGTTTCATAGCAGTTAGGTAACAGATTCCAAAGCTCATTCGATCAGACCTAAAATGCGTCCGATGGTGTGCAGGATTTTAAAGTACCCTGAGAAACTTGGCTTTTCAAGTATTTCAATAAGTATAGCAAGTATTCTCATTTATCCCATCTCCATTAGGTAGAAATGGATTGGGTGAGAAGGGGAGAAGTGAGTTGTCACTGGAAAATAGAAAATCAGTGATTTTTGTTACTATTTATAAATCCAATCCAACTACCTAAACCTCCTCAATCGGTCGTGTGGAACGGAACAATAGAAAATCGCATTTTGAAGGGAGCAAGTTTTTGTACCCCCCCCCCCAAAAAAAAGTTATATGGAGGGATGTGGTAGAGGGAGCCCCCCCCATCCGTGTCAATCGATTGCTTATCATCCATGTAAGATGGGATCTCCTCACACTACATGCACAGTTTGTGGTTGCATTTCCTTCATTTACTTTATATGGGAATAGAATAACCCTAAGTCAGCAGATGGCTGTTTAGAGAGACAATGCATCATTCAGAATACAAAAAAAAGAATCATTAAAGTGATTGGTTAACATTGGTTTGACTTTTAAAAAATCTGAGCTAGAAGGTCACACTTGTCACCTGTGTCTGTGATATGTTCCAAAAATGAATCCCAGAAAAAATTGCATTCGAAAATGATTATTTAGCGCTTCAAAAATTGAAATATAAAGTGACCGGAAACACCATCTTAATTTCATCCTATACACTTATGTGTACTAGTTAGGTGTCTATAAGACGCCTATTTACAAAATCGGGGTTTGTCTTGTAGCTTTGGCTTTTTATTCTCAATAATGGTTGTTTTCAGGGTTAATTAGTTCTAATACATGCACTTGTACACATGTTTCATCTTGGTTTGAGAACTTTTTAAATTGGCTGCTCACAAAGTTAAACAATACCTTTAATTATCATACAGTAGTAAAAACTCATATAGTAGACTTAAAAAGAACGATGTAATAGAAGTAAAGCAGGTGGATAATGATTTCAAGAATATTCCAACCTTAAATAGCCCGATTTGTCATTGTGAGAATAAATACAACTCATGGATTAAAAAAAATAATAAGTATCATATTTAGTCTTCTATTTTAACTTATCTGCCAGCTCAATATACATTTTAAGATATAGAGATATGAAGATATGGAGATATGACATTATTTGAGGTCACCACGTTACAAAAAAAATAGCATAGAGTGAAGGAAGGATTGTTTTTGTACAAAGGAGAGTAGAGACTGAGACTGTTGCTTTATCATTTAAAACCCTCAAATCGATGTAATATAGATCACTGATCTGAAGGGCCGTTTGCATGTGTTCACCCGGTAGAAATTAGCATTTCGAATCTACAACATGGTATACACTTTAGAAGGGTAGCACCAATGAAACGCTTTGCCTGGGCGATGGAGAGAAGCAACCAATCAACGATTTTTTTGTGTGTGAGCACAATAGGCACCATTTTCTTCCTTTACTCCTTATCTTGTCTCTCTTTTCATAGCTTTTACTTTCTATCCTTGATTTTCTTTCTTTCTCTGTCTCTCACACTCTTTCCATCTCTCTCCCCTCTCTCTATCTTACGATCTCCTTATCTCGATTTTATTGTCTATCGAAATTTAAACTCTAAAATTCGCGATATATTAAGCTGGTTTGCGACTGCGGATTAGAATAACATCGGTCAAAAGAAGAAGATGACGAAATATCATGGGTTGGTGCAAGGTGTGAACAAAGTGAACTTTCCTTCTGAAAAATGACTTCACCACCATTGATCATGATGTTCTCAAAGGGGTGGGGATAGGCATATGAGTCATGTGGGTTACTCTCATGGCCTGCGAATATATCGAAGACGAAACCACTTTTGATGAAGCCTTTTGCTATCATCTTCATTCTTCCCTGCCCAGTTCGGTTTACTTACATATAGCTTCCCGAAGCCGTCGCCGTCTCTTTCCTCCACGCCGCTCTCTATCTCTCCTTCCTTGCCTCAATATTAATCTGCCATGCCACGCTTTGAACACCTTCTGCCTCTACTGTATTCCCAAGACGATTCTCGTTTTTGTCTCATATTATTTACATCATTGTATTGTCATGATTGTCCTACTCTGTCTGCCCCCTCCCCTCTCTCTGTTTGATTGTGTGTTTGTGAGTTTGGGCGCGCTCGTACGTGTGTGTGCCTGCCTCGTTGTCAATACAAGTAATTCTCACATTTTTCTTCCTCTTCCACTTCATCTCTTTCTTCTTTCTTTCTCTCTCTACCATTTCTTTCTCTAGACGTTGTCATCTTTTTCCATCTCTCCCTTTTTCTTCTTCATTAAATTCATCTCATCATTACTCTGCCGTGAGAGGCCCGCCGGATAACGATTTCGATTTCACTGGGAGCCTCACCAGGATCCATTTCACGCGAGTTGCTCCTGTGAGAGAGATAACTTATAGAGGGCAAAGCGGGTCTCGGGGAGGAGAAACTCGATTGCTTAATTTAACCCCGTGGGAGCATTTAAGAAAAATAATGAAGAAAGGAAAGTACACCCCGAAGATGCAATAAAATCAGACAAAAACACGGCAAAATTTGACAGCTCCTCTTACAATGCAGACGACTCCACGCCCCCCCCCCCTTTCAGATAATTTCTCGGGAGAAATAGAAGGGAATAAAAACGAGTTCGTTTAAAGAAAAGTTCGTTTAAAGAAAGAAATTGGTATGTATAACTTGTTACATTAATTTTAACCTTTTCATTGCTTTTGATCACAGATGCATTTTCAAGAGGGCTAAAATTAAGAGCTACGTGCAAGTATCTGCATATATTGCCCGATATACTTCTATTGATCTATGATTCTTTTCATAAGCACCAACGATTGACCTAATGAATCGGCCCTTTCGTCTGAACCGCGACAGGAGAATATTGAAAAACACATTTGCGAGAGTCTTGTTGACCGCGTATGCTAACGAGAAGAGAATTCATGCATCAAATTGCACCTTATATGTCTACTATTCGCGAAATAAAGCAACTGCTCTGGAATTCGTTTTGATTAATATAAACCAAACGTTCCGGTCCATAGGCAACAGGTCAACAATAAAGAGAGTATGGGCATTCCATCAAGAAACCGTCATTGAAAATGATGCGTTATCATTCCACCATAGATAAAGATTCGTTAAATAAAAAAAAACAATAAAAATACCTATTTGCAAAAATATTGTTGACCGCACATACTAACCATGCTAACGAGAAAAAAAATCGTGCATTAACTTAACATTTTATGCTTGCTCTGAAATAAACGAGAACAAGAATTCCCAATATACATGTGTAAACAGCAAGAGTTGGCAATGAGCTCAAAATTGATGAGATGTTATCAAGAGAAACTGAAGGCATGGTAATGTCCTTTCGTGTCCTTGTGGAATCAAGATAAAAACAAACGCCCAAAAATAGGTTATTAAAAATCGTTAAAGAATATAAATGAAACGGGTTTTTTTTAAGACAAGTCAACGTGATTGTTAAATTACGGAGGCGGTTGTATAGAGATGAGCACATAATACATAATTTAATTTTGCATCAAATTTAATTAGCGGCAGAATTAAATTCGGAATGGCTACGTTCGTGGGAGAATGCCTTCTGGACTAAATAGTTAACGGCGAGTATCGTGGGTAAGACAAAGTGATGAGTGGGTGCCTAATGATATTAACTTTTAAAAAGGAATGAAATAAATTAGAAGTTTGCTGTCAACGTTCCTTCTATCACCTTTAAAGAGAGTAGAATGAAGAGAAAGCGAACGACCAGAGGTGTAAATACTGAAGTGAAGCATAATTATGCGCTATCTGTCTATCTCAATAGGTAAACGTACCGTGGATTGACTGTTCCAACAGTTAGGGTATTTTTCACTAAGAATTCAAATGTCAACATTCGTGTTTTTTTTTCATATTCCGTTCCTGGATATTGAAAAACAAATGTGTGAACATGTTTTTTCTTCAATATAGGACAAAATACAATTTATAAAGAGTTCTGCTGACATGTACTTTTGGTCTCTAAAACATTGTTTTTTAATATCATGATATATCATCAAAACCCTAATCCGGGTGCATGGGGGACAAAGAAACCCTCCCTCGGTGAATACTAAAATGGTGTACAATTAGTTTGCCTTCACGTTTTTTTTTATATGCGTATTGTTTATAATTTTTCATTTGCTATACAGACGAAACAGTGGAAAGGGCTGATTTATACAGTGCGTATCAAAAAAAAGTTTACACTTACAAAAAATCCTGTAAAATTATTAATTTATAATATCCTGAAGATTTTTCCACATTCTAACATTGGTACAGATCCATTTAAGCAAATGACGATATGACTGTCGAAAAATATTTCCGCTTGAGTGAGCACCACTTAATTTTGAAAAGTTAGTGAAAAATTATTTGCGCAGAACTTTAAAATAGTTATGTGAATAAAAGTAAACCTTAATCATGAAGAACACGTGGAATTTAGCTAGTAAAATTGATTTTAAGATATCTTTTACCTTTTTAAACTTGTTTCCTTGCCCAAAACACTTCAAAGGGTGCATTGCGCCCCACCCCATTCCCCCACACACTGAGGCCATCGTGACGATATTTACTTTACATTTAAAAGAAATGGTGTAGGCTTGATTTTCATTTTGTTAATTATTGTCAAGCTTGGAAAAATTGTGTATAAACAAGTATTAAATGAAATATAAAACTACTTTAAATAATAAAACCTAGTGAAAAAAATGCTGGGGATGTCTGATATAAACTTTCGTTCAGATTTAGTTATGTCCTCAGATCCAGCTGGCACTAAAAGGATAAACGTTGTTCTAAGGTGTTGAAATTTCAATTTCGGTTTCAAAATTGTTACAATATGCTTGAATGTATTTGCTTTATTTCCATTGACTACAAGTACAAGGGAATTGTATGAGAAATGTTTTGCAGGGTAAGTTTGATTTCGCCCTTTCCCCCTTGACACAGCGTGAAAACGAGCATTTCTGCGCAAACAGATTTCTGCGAGCTTTACAAAAATGGACAGTGCTCACTTAAGTGTAACATTCTGTAAAAACTTTTACGTTCATTGGATAGATGAGACCCAAACCCAAGATTATATGTGAAAAAATTACCCACATATTGTATATTTTTTAATTCCCAGGGCTTTTTCAAAGTGTAAACTTTTTTTTGATACGCACTGTATAATACATGAATTTTATTTTCATGATGTTGAATGCATCGGATATGTCGGAGTGGTTAGATCTTACACACGCCATTGTAATCAATGACATTTGAATCATATTGTATTCCTCTCTTTCCCCTTTTCCCCTTATTTTCATCCCTTTTTCTCCCTCCCCCTTCTCCGTCTTCTCCTCCTCCTCATTTTCTCCCCTTTCCCCGTCTATCTCTCCCTCTCTCTGTTTACCTTTCTATCTCATTCTCTCTTCCACTTCCGCCTACCTTCCTACTCAATCCTTAATTCCGACTTACACCTCTCGCTCAAAAACTCTTTTTCCGGGGGGCAGAGTAAAATGATCGTCATTATCCTTCTGAATGAGATTGATAATACTCTTCCATTATGAAGGATACAGTACGGGAGAAATGTACGAGGCGGGGGTAGGGTTATCGAGGATTGCAGTTGTCTTGGGGCATTTTCCATCAGTCAGTCTGTGGACAAGAGTCATCAATTTTGAGGACACCTGGATGATTGTCCACAGTCAATCCTCCATAAACAGTCGTTTTCTTCCTTTTGATATCAAACACAGGACTGTAAATTACATTTAATCGGTCCTTCTCGTTTACGACCCTTGAACCGCAAGGTAGAACCATCCAAATGAGTATGTTCCGATCAGAAAAAACAAGCTCCCCGTAATAATTTTACACATCGACAGCGCTTGAATTATTATAAAATGCAGACATAAGAAAACATTTACAATTTGCATTAATAATAGTGTTGGAGATGCCAGTGACGGTGGTGGTGATGGTAGAAGTAGTAGTAGTAGTAGTACTAGTACTAGTAGAAGTAGCAGTAGTAGTAGTAGTAGTAGTAGTAGTAGTAGTAGTAGTAGTACTACTACTACTAGTAGTAGTAGTAGTAGTAGTAGTAGTAGTAGTAGTAGTAGTAGTAGTATTAGTAGTAGTAGTAGTAGTAGTAGTAGTAGTAGTAGTAGTAGTAGTAGTAGTAGTAGTAGTAGTAGTAGTAGTAGTAGTAGTAGTAGTAGTAGAAGTAGTAGTAGTTGTTGTTACTGTCTTCGTTGTTGCTGTTGTTGTTGTTGTCGTTGTCTAATGTTTCAAACGTATTTCCAAACCCGATGCACGTTCAGCAGGTTATCCAGCTGAAAACTTCCTTCTTCATTCTCTGTAGACCTCACCTTTACAGCGCCCACTATTGTTCGTCATTATATAAGGACAGTTGTTCCGGAAAGCACGCCATGGAAAGTGTAAATAGAAAATGTGAAGTTTTGGGATTGTTAGGGCCAGACCATAGCATTTGATATCGAAAACTGTTGTCATGCCATTCTCCCCCTTTTTTTACTGATTCAATCAAATATCAATCCACTGATTGTTTCAAATAATTTAGAAGGATTGTGATCTTTACGAAACAGCAATTGCCGTCATGGTCTATAAAGTTTACTATGATATGAAAAAAATGTATATGTTATTTGTTCTACAAATTATTTATTTCTATTGAAAAGGTGACAGTGACTGTGATCCCCGTATGGTATTCCATTCTTCGTTTCCATTTTTCTCTTTCCTTTTGCTTGGCGGCGTTTATCCTGACAAAAAACCTATATAATGCCTCATTGGTTTTGTTTTAAATGTCAGACCAGCATCTATGAATGAAATTAGCATTTCGGGAAAAGGTGCTAAACTCTTCTTTAATTCAATTTAACTCAAGATCCTAGGAGCATGTTTGCAATAAAATAATAATTTACTGTATATAAAAACAATCTAACGAGAGGTTTTCCCGGAGGTAATTGTATTACAATTCTATAATTGCTTTTCTCGCCTACACTTTGTGTTTATTTAACCCTTTTGCCTGAATTAAAAATCGGCTGGAATGAAATTGTGCTGAACCGCTATTAAAGGTAGTACCATTGATATCCCTCTCTCAAAACGACATGCTTTTTTATATTTCAGAATAGCTGGCGTTGTATCTTGTCATTTCATGATACCAATCGTACGTCAAGAAACCTAATAATAAGGGTGTCAGAACCGATAAAAATGCTAATTTGGTGCAGTTGCGTACTAGTATACTCGTGGAAATAAGGACAGTGATGATTTTTTTTTCAGCCGCGGATAAATATTTGATTTTCTAATCACGTATATTGAATAGTGTCGTTTAAAAAGAATCAATGTTGTATGAAGCTGTAAGAAACGATTTATACCCGTAAATGTTCAATTTTATACACTTCAACATAACTTTAATGCGTTTTATCAAATTTGTGCAGTTGTTACACAATATGCAACAATTAGTTAAAGAATTTAAATATCAAGCTTTATCTTGGATGTACATGTATAGATGTACCTAACATGCTTAAATGTGGCATTGCTTGAGGGATGATAATCTTCATTGCCAGTTCCGTGTAGGTTAATAAAAGCATGGAAGCGTGCACCATTTCTACACAAGAATTTTGAAATTGAAGTTGATGGCTACTTTAATTTCCAGTGAAGTCATCAATGGATTCATTATTTACCAACAAATGGATAATCTCGATTGTGAGTGTAAACGGGCTACGACGACATAGTAAATGATAAAAGCGGTGGACACATTGATGGCTGGAAAATGAGACGATGCGGCAGACGTCTCTCCGGTTGCTTACTGGCATCTGGCAGAAACCGACAAGTGCCAGTAAGACCACTTTCGGAGGGTTAACACCGTGGACGCAGAGAGAAATCGTCCCGTGCGTGTGTCGAAGCGAGAGAGTGTGCGTTTGTGGGTGTGATATGTGGGTGATTGTTCCCTCGGGCGAGCTTCACATCTGTAAAGCTGGCCGTGGCTTCCCTGGAAGAAAATAAGCTTTGCGTTAGAGGACCGGTTGAGGGGAAATGCTTTCGAAGAAAAAGAAGTGAGGAAAAGGGGTGACGAATGTATTGAGCTTGATAGGGAGGGTTTGTGAGAATATTTTGAGTGAGAGAGAGAAAGAGAGGGAGGGAGATTACAGAAAGAAAGGGAGAGTTGTGAAGGATTTGATGAGGATTGAGGAAGGTACATGAAAAAGGGGAAAATAACGAGCGATACTCAAGATCTATAGAAGGTGCGTATGAGATAGTGCGTGAGTGTGTGTGTGACATCGATGTGGGTGGAATGGTGCAAGTGTTGATATGCGAGTGTGAATTGTGCACTGATGTGTGGACGCAAGCAGTGCGTGGGTGTGTGTGTGTGTGTGACATCGATGTGGGTGGAATGGTGTAAGTGTTGATAGGCGAGTGTGAATTGTGTACTGGTGTGTGGACGTGAGCAGTGTGTGGGTGTTTATGTGTTTGTGACATTGACGTGGGTGAAATGGCGTAAGTTTTGATACGCGAGTGTGAATTGTGTACTGATGAGTGGACGTGAGCAATGTGTGGGTGTGTATGTGTGTGACATTCATGTGGGTGGAATAGTGTAAATGTTAATATGCGAGTGTGAATTGTGTACTGATGTGTGGACGTGAGCAGGTAAGCTTATGTGTGTGGGTGTGTGAGGGAGGGTGCGTGTGTGTGTGCGGGCTTCCATGTGCGTGATCTTGGCGTGTGTGTCAGAGTAAGAGATGGGGAGGGGAGAGAAGGCATACTAGAGCCACACAAAGGTTTTGTTTGTGTGTCTGTGTGTTAGAATTTGAGAGTATTTCCCTGCTTGGATTATACTTTTTAAAAAAAGTGTTATGAATTGATATGAAGTGAATTCTAAAAAGGATTTGCATTTATGATGAACGCCAAACGCGCATAAAGTAAAGATATCTTGTAGTATGTTCAAGAAAGTGCTTTATATCAGGGCAGATAAAAAAAGTATTTACATAATTCTTGAAATACCTGGATATGCTTGTTATCATACTCCACCAATACAAGGTTTGGATATTTTAACGTTTTCATTTAAATTATTGGAAATGCTAGTACATGTTTTTAACAAACATGCTTTAATTCAAATCGACTCCAGCTAACACAAACGGGATGCTTGTGAATTGTGTACTGATGTGTGGACGTGAGCAGGTAAGCTTATGTGTGTGGGTGTGTGAGGGAGGGTGCGTGTGTGTGTGCGGACTTCCATGTGCGTGATCTTGGCGTGTGTGTCAGAGTAAGAGATGGGGAGGGGAGAGAAGGCATACTAGAGCCACACAAAGGTTTTGTTTGTGTGTCTGTGTGTTAGAATTTGAGAGTATTTCCCTGCTTGGATTATACTTTTTAAAAAAGTGTTATGAATTGATATGAAGTGAATTCTAAAAAGGATTTGCATTTATGATGAACGCCAAACGCGCATAATTGAAATTGAAATTGAAATTGAAATGGTTTATTCAGAAAACTTCATCGCAGCCAAAGGCTGAATTGCGAAATTCTGTACAAGGTAAAATACAAAATATATACAATAACAATTGCTATAACAAAATGACATATAAAAGTAATGAAATAAATAAATGTTATATGTTGTAATTTAAGAAAGGAGAAGATTAGAATAATTTTATACATGGGATAACAGTAATATTGGATAGTTGTAACCACAATATGATTCTGTGGGGATAAAGTCAGTAATTCATAAGCTTGCATGAATAAAATAAGAAACAAATTATAAACAAATGATATTTCTTTAAAGAATTGAATATGAAATGTAACTGAGCCGGAATAAGGGGGAAAATGAAAAAAAAGATGAGGTTGGTAAAACTGATTAAAGGACTTCTGTCAATGAGTTAAGTAGTATTCACCTGACTTACATGGAAATAAGAGATATCATAAATCTAATGATTGATTAAATATTTTCTCGCTGTATATGTATAAAAATGGAATTAGCATACTAAACAATTATACCAAGATGGGATAAAACAACAATGCCCATTGAAAACAAGCAATGCTAGATGTGGTAAAAGTAATATTAAGTACATCATGTAAGTTTGATTATCGTAATAATTTTGCTGCAAAGAGTCGTAACCAGAATTTAAAGCGATCGAAAACATTATGATATTATATTAGAAGATAGCATATCAATTTCGCTTTTAATAAAATTTATTATGCATAATTTGGATATCATTAACACATTAATTGCCTGTTGAGAAGTTGTGTCGTGTATTAAATTAAAGTAAAGATATCTTGTAGTATGTTCAAGAAAGTGCTTTATATCAGGGCAGATAAAAAAAAGTATTTACATAATTCTTGAAATACCTGGATATGCTTGTAATCATACTCCACCAAGGTTTGGATAATTTAACGTTTTCATTTAAATTATTGGAAATGCTAGTACATGTTTTTAACAAACATGCTTTAATTCAAATCGACTCCAGCTAACACAAACGGGATGCTTGCCCAAATTGCAATTTTGTGTGGAGTTTGAATAGGGTGAATATTGATGCTTTATATTCCTCTTCCTAAATGTAATTCAAGTATACGTCTGTATTATCATCTCAGATAGAGAGGATATGATTATCGCGAATTCAAAGGCTTGCTGCTTATTTCATGGACCATTCGACTACAGAAATCAGTTTCGGAAAATCTATAAATACCAAAAATGTGACATTCACGCTTTACTATCCCCAGGTTCAATATAATGATATTTTCATCAAAGAAGACCTACCCATTAACAGATTCGCCATATCATATCAATGTAATGAGTGTACCTATAGAGTCAAATTTCGTGTAGTTCAATTCCTATTTTGATAACCGGTCTCAATCAGTTAGTCTGCATGATCATGATGGGATATTTTAAGGGCATAAAACAAGAATATAAACCAGACAAAAAGACTAATGATAGGAAGACAGAAACATAGAACGTGTAGATGAAGCCACTTTACTTTTTGCTAAACTTGATTTTTTTGTTTTTATTCGCATATGACACAAATCCGTTTGGCATTGAGGTTTCATATTTAGGCTTTTTTAAAAGTAGAACATGTGCAAGCCTTGAAATAAGCACCTGTGAGCCGGGGGCAATTTTTTTTTAAATTGCCCCCGGCTCACGGGCTTTTTACAGGAACCGGGGGCAATTTTCTGGAACCAGGGGCAATTTTAAAAAATATATATATAACGGTGAACCACACCACAAATTTGTTTATAGTAAGCAATTTTTTAATTAGTACATGAATAGCATATGCTAAGTATTAGGCTTATTCAAACATTTAAGAAATCAGATTTAAATGTTTAAGTGTTTTGACACCCTCACTCCACATCCCCTTTACAACCACACACACATGGGCTTATTTATTTTTCGTCTTTAATGAACCATGATCAATGAACCCCCCCAAAAAAAAAAAAATCTAAAGAAATGAATAAAACAAAAATTTTAAAAAAGAGAGAGAGATGGAGAAAGATAGAATTCAGATCAAATAATAAATTTAGAAAAAAAAATTAAGTTTTTTTTTTATGGTTTGAATCAAGGGAGTGGGTGAGTGTTTGTGTGTGATTGTGGCTGTGAGGTGCACTTGGATTGCATAAAAATTATGTTAAAGAAATTAATAAACAAAATAAAAAAATAACTCAGTCTATTCAAATTCCAGCACATAGCCACAGGCTATGTACATGTATTGTAGGTTCACGTACCTTAAGTTTTTCACAAGTTATTTGAAAACGCAGATCTCCACAGAAAATGCCTTTCATTTTGGGAGAGTCTGAATTCGGTGAAAATGTATTCATTAATAACTTAAATATTCATCACAATGAAGAAATCATAAAGTTTTTTGACAGTTTTCAAAAATTAACATGAAATCTAAACTCTATCTCAAATGGAAAATCACCATCACTTAGGCCATTACTGATAGAATTCTCACCCAGAGCTCTGGCAGACAACATGAGCTCAAAACTGGCTTGCTAACACCACACTCAAGTGCATGCGGCGTCCTCCTATTTTTTTTTTTAGATGGAGCCTTGTTTGATTATTCATTGTCTGATATTTACCCCTCTCCAGGAAAGAAATTAAAAAGCTACAATTCACAACTATAAGCTAAGTTATTTTGGATTATTAAGGCTCCGTTTTGACAAGCAAGGTCGGCGACTGTGAGGATAAAAGACTTACACATCGTATGTGCTGTGAACAGGGATTTATCTCCTGTGCAATTCGAATTACTATATCACAGAATTGTGATATCCCAACAGGAAATGTGTGCATTAGAAATTGCACATGGTGAAGTATGGAAAAAGCGCTACCGGAAGAACGCGCGCACATGTATTACAGGAAAAAAAAAAGACGGACGTAGCTCACTTTTTATGGTGCAGAAAAAAAAACGCACTTGGCAATTTTAAACTGTATTTATCGTAAATTGAAAGTTATTTGATGTTGGCTTTACAGATATTTAAATTACATGTATGATATGGCTTCACTGCTCACTCACGGCGGGCGCAATTACCTGGAAAATATTTGCGCCCGGTTGTCAAAATTTTTATGATTTTGGGGCTTCATGGGCGCAATTGATGGCGTTATGAGCGCGAATTTGCGCTCAGCGCCCGCTTATTTCAAGGCTTGAACATGTGGATTGTCCCCCCCCCTATTACATCAGTAACATCCATTTGCTGTAACAGATTATATCCACTTTCCAGGAAATGTTTCCCGAAGAAAATATTACTCGTCTCACAACAGCTTTCTTATTTAGACTCTTCCAGACACCTTACTCCTAACTCGCTCCAAATTGCAATTATTTAGAGATGGAGAGATAATGTGTTATACAGATCGTCAAAAAAGGCTTTTATTTTTTGAGGTTTAATATTTCTGTATGTAACCATGTCTTCGTGCCCTTCATTCAACGTGGAGACATGCAGACAATAAATAGGTAGTATGTAGTTATGGCGACCAGCTGAACGTGTGCTTCGGTCTCCAATATTCATAAAATCATAAATGAATCTGTTAACACTTGATACAGAGGTAATATTCTGCAGGTGCTTCAAAGCGAATGAAAAAGACAATTTCCTATTCATGGACAAATATAATCAGAATGAAATTTGACGCCGCATTCTAATTTTTTTCTTCAAAAAGTCTATTAAATCCGATAAATTAGAAGTTGATTATCTTGGGTATACATCATGTACATGTTCTATACTGAAGGTAAAATGAGCTGTTAGAAAGCACGAGGATTGCATTCTCCGTCAAAATCCATGAGCAAGCGTTATGTCATTTCCTCCTTTTCTTGTGTACTTCCATATTCTGTCTATTGGAGGAGTCAGCACGGGAGGGGATAATTCTCAAGAGATATTCCTCAAACAACCGATGAGAATGGGAGTGTTTGTCTCGTGTTGTATTACAGACGTGCACCGACGCAACGGGCAAATACGCGTAGAAATCAAAGCGAAGCGTGTCGTCTGTACTTGCATTAGAGGGTTTAAACTCCAGGAAAATAATTCGAAATGAAAAAAAAATGTCTGTCAGATCAAATCTTTATGCGATTTCGGTGTCTTCCTTGTGGTACGAGACATAAATGCAAGTTTTGGCATATTACCTAAACTTTTCCAAGTAATATTCAGTGATTTAAAGGGAAGATATATATATATAATTATTTTGATAATGTTTGGAACTTGACAATTTGTGCACTCAGACGACAACGTTAATGTTGAAAATGGGAAGGTTTCTTTTTCTCAATGAACTCATAATTTTTTTTTTTCAGAACCAATATACCGATTTCCTGTTATTACACAGAGTACTCAATGAATATAAATAATTTTCTTCATATTCAATGACATTTTTTTTTGGGGGGGGGCTGATTATCGTTGAGCAATGAAAATTGTGTGACATGTGATTATCTGTTTCATTAGGATTTTCTTAGCAAGATATTTCTGTAATTGTCTACCATCGCAAGAAAAATAAATATAGTTCAGTCAATTACAAGCTGTAATTGCATGAATATTTGCAATCTATTTTTTTTTAATTTTAACCAAAAAAGTACAAAAAATGTGTTTGATGTTGTTTGAAGGTTTGCATGGTGGCATGTACAATTGCTGATGTGGTTTACGGTACACCATGTGGAGTGTTATAGAAGCAGTGGATAGAAGAAGAGAAGGAAGTGGATAGGCGAGAAAGTGGAGATTTGAGAATAGAGTATTCTTTCTTGAGAATAGTCCTGAAAAGGACTGTAAACCAGAAGGAATGTTGAGTGAGAACAGCTTGAGTAGTAGAGCTGATGAGGAGATGCTGGCTTGCGTCGGCGAGTAGAGATGATGAGTAGTAGCGAGACTAGACGTTTCGGACAGGTTGACTGTCCGTCTTGAAGACGGACAGTCAACCTGTCCGAAACGCAAGCCAGCATCTCCTCATCAGCTCTACTACTCAAGCTGTTCTCACTCAACATTCCTTCTGGTTTACAGTCCTTTTCAGGACTATTCTCAAGAAAGAATACTCTATTCTCAAATCTCCACTTTCTCGCCTATCCACTTCCTTCTCTTCTTCTATCCACTGCTTCTATAACACTCCACATGGTGTACCGTAAACCACATCAGCAAAAAAAATGTGTTTTTTACTCAAAGTAGACAGTAAGACAAAACGTGTCTGCTTTATCTATTGTTGGAATTACTGGCCTTGAAAACATATATTCAGACATATAACAAACTAGAGATGAATAAATGAATGAATAAATAAGATTTTAATTTTCAAAAAATGTGATTTGGGGTAGTTTTCACCAAAAATGACCCAAAAATGCTGTTTTTCGCTCGAAATTTGCTATTGACCCAACTTATCTGATTCATGTATTTTATGCTCAGTGACCATGAAAACATATTGTTAAATATGTGGCATGCTTCATTTGTATATATATTTAAGGATTTTCACCTGAAAACACTGATTTGGGTATAATATTGGGCGGTCATTTCGAAAAATCGCTTGGAACTAATATCAGACGTATTTCTTTAAAAAAATACTTATTAGATTTGTGTTAAGCAGCCAAAATGGCAACAGAATCCACTTGTTTGAAATTGAATTTCCGCAAAAAGGTTTTATTTGCCTACCCAAATATTGATAATATAAATAGTTTCTTTGGAAATACGTGCAGTCTACGTTTAGCGTGTTATGAATATTTATGTTTTTGTGTGTCATGTTTTCCGTTTGTGGGTTGATGGTTTTAGTTCTTTCTGCCAAAAATATGATTTCTAATAATATTTTTGAAATGTGGTCTTCACGTCACAAACACCCAATTCCCTTTTATAGTCGTGTTTGTCTATGGTAGTTCTTAATGTGTGTTATTATATCGTAAATAGCATTTAAGATTCGGAATGATTTTATACAAGTAGCTCATTCGGATTTTTTTTATAGACGAGGAAAATAAGTGAGTAAAATTGAACTGGAACTAGGCATCACGTCCTATGCTCTATTTAGGACAAATCGAAATAGAGTCTTGATTTTTTTAAATCTTTTTTCTGACGGTAAAGAGTTGCGTTTGATTATCAGAATAGATACTGTGAACATAAAAAAAAATATTTTTAAATGTCCACAAAGTGTGGTTAATTTCATCTTTCTCTTTGATAGAAGAATCGGGTGTTCGATATTACTTCACGAAAGAGGGAAGGTGAAGATTGACGTGAAAATAGAGAATTGAAAAACGTATGAGAAGAAAAACAAGAATAGATAGCCGTCGTGAAGCGAGGGAATTTGACGCAGTACAAATGTTGACTCTCTTTGCGAGCGTGATAAAAACCCAACCCAAGTCCTCATCATTCGTAACACAAGAGTGTACGGTCCTTGTATCCTTCCTTTACTCCGAGTTCTCCGATTGAACTCAAAATTAATTTGGGATACATGAAAAAAAGGGATTTCTTCGAAATGAATGCAGAGTCGCTGGCGGGGATTAGCTGGACCAAAATGAACAAAGCTTAATTTCGAAGCGCCGACTATTTATGTGGAAAGGATCTTTGGTCATCCTGAGAGCCAGTGCTCCTAGACGATGTTCCTACGGGATTTTCTTTTCCATACATCGCCAAGATCAGTGATTACCATCAAAATGTTTTCGATCATGTAGATGTATAGTTAAGAGTATTAGTAACATTATAGCGATGGCAGTGTGTGATAACTTAGTCTCTCAATTCCAATTCAGACATGTTAAATGGGAAGTACACCCCGGCGGAAACTTTGCTGCAAAATGAAAAACCCAAAATATTAAAGGAAATATTGGTGAACGGTTTAGGAAAATTCATCAAAGATTAAGAAAGTTTTGTGACGTCATGAACGAGTAGCTTCCATACCTGTTTTATTGTTCCTTTTTTTGGAGGGGGCGTGGAATTACATCCGTCAGTGGTGGATCCAAGGGGGGGGGGGGCACATCCGGCCCGTGCTCACCCCTTAATGAAATTTGTTGATGTAAATATGCCGTTTCCTACTCTCCTGTAGGGAACTGAATGTCCTGCTGCCCCCCCCCCCTCCCTTGATAAGGGATTTACACGTATTAAAACGGGAATATTGTTTTTCCCTTGGATTTGGTTTCTTGATATCGTTGCTGATAAAACTGAAAAGAGAAAAGGATACATTAGTTAGGTTTAATCGATTAAGAAAGCCTTTTGCCACTTGACATTCTGCAACGGTTGTCACTAGGTTCGAAGTTGAGTTGAAATGAAATATATTCCATTTGTATATTTTATTACATATCAAATGGTATATTACAATTCAACGTTACTGCAACATTGAATTGTCGATTCGTGAAATGACTTCTTCATTATTCCATATCCCGGTACGTTACTAGTGATTTGGGTGTATACCTGAAGAAAAATGGGAGGCTTTTAAAGGGATTTCATTAAGGATGCATCACGAAAGTAACCTTCTGCATATATATTGAATCTTCTGCTTGCACGGCTTATCGTAATCCACTTCAATTTATTCTCATTTCCTGGAATTTCATTCTTTGAGGGGACGTTTTGTTTTCGATCTCTTTCAAAAATATCCTTATTTTTATTTCCTTTCCCCAATAAGCCGATTTGTTAAAAACAGTACTTTGATGAGAACAACATCTCAAAATGTTACTTTGCCCGTCATGCAACATGCAAGTATCTAATTCTTACCATTGGAGATATAACCACTGTTTTTCTTCATGATTTGACGTCATTGTTTGCAGTTTATCTGATATGTATATTTATTTATTTATTCATTAGGTAAACTGCAACTATATATATATATAATTTAATTTTTGACGCCGTTACACGCAATCAAGCGTCAGTTAGGAGGTAGTTTTAGCACTGCACTTCCGCTTTGCATTGGTTCGAACTGGCACCAACTGTTGATTTACTGTAATACGGTGCAGACCTGCTGTTGTCATTTGAATAAATCTAATTTTCCTTAAAAGTCAATAGCAACAATTGAGCTTAATGATTGGCAATTCCACTATCCGTTTATAGATCTATGATTTGATGGAGCAATTTGTCAAATGCCGGAGGTCGCATACCCAAGCACACGAGGAAAGGAATGGGTAATATGAAACGATTACCAAATAATATATAGTATTCAGTAAGGATTCTTTATGCCATATATAGTTCACCGAGATATTTACAATGCACTGCTGTATGATGTTGTATTTTATTCCAACCTATTCTAGAATATGCAGTCAATAGACATTAGGGGTAACCTTTTTCAGAAAGACGGTTACAAGCAATGAGTTCTAGTTTACTCTCAATTTATCAAAAGGAACTTTATACTTTTGTAGCATAATCAAGAGCGCTTGCAGCTTGATGTGAAAAATATTTTCACTTTGTTATATAGGTTTACATGTACCATAGTATTATTTTCCATGTTTATCACCATATTTTTTTAATATAAATCAACTTATCAAACAACAAGTTTTAAAGTAATGTTTTTTTTAATTGATGTAATCATAGTCGAATTAAAAGAGGAAAGGATTCCAAATATCTTACATGTATATTATCATGCGCCACGGACATTAATTAACATAATCATCATATCAAAGGAGTCATCAAAGAGGTTAAGACAACTTGGCCCGTGAGTGGAAATTAAAAAGATGTTACATACACAATGGATCACTGTCAATGATAAGGACAATAAAAAAGTACACTGTAAAAGATTAAGTGCTAATTTAGCACGTACAGTGCTTGTATAGTGACTGCAGTCACCATACAAGCACTGTAAGTGCTAAATTAGCACTTTATTTTTAGAGTGTATCTCCACTGTCATGACTATAGGTTGTCCTTATACATGTCTAATTTTAGTGCGTTTGCTTGATGATTTGTTAGAATGAGGACATTTCAAAGAAGAAGCAAATGACTCAATGGTAAAATACACGTCGTGATAATACAGGAGTCAAGAGGCATGGGGGAAACCCAATGATCAAGAGAATCAAAAGACAGAAACACATCCCGTGCGTCAAATAACATACTAGACAAAAGGAAACATTGAAATGTTAGAGCGGCAGCTTTATTGTGGTCTTGACGTTTCAGGAAGGGGAAACCCGAAACAAACCTGTTTACAGGATTTCATCCCCTCCCCCGTATAATCCTGTCACGTAGTTGCGTTGGAATCACGTTTTACCCCTTTAGTCATGTCAGTCGACATCATTTTACTGAGGCAATATATCTAGGAAATCAGGTATGAGAGGTAGACACCGCGGAAGACAATGCGTTCAGTTTGCGTCATCCTCATCAACTGACTGAACATTTCGATTGAAAACGACAATGAGCACATTTACTATATCTATACCATGCATGGCAGAGAAGACCATGTCACATAGTGTTGTAGAAAATGAGCTGATACGTTCAGTTAACTTTTTTAATGTGGAGTGCCAGATGAATAAGAACTAAATAGATATTGCAATAACTAAAATTTGCTATCGCTACTACCATCATTATTGTTATTTATTATCAATCATCGTTACTATTAATCTTTTTCAATCTTATTATTTTTTCATTATCATTGTTATCATTTCTAACATCTATAGACTGTACATATGTGGACATACAATCTCATTTTGCAATCGGTCGAGAACAAGCATTGAGTAGTCCTGTACTGGTAGAGTGATCGTGGTGATTTTACTTAATAGAGGTATTTGGAAACTATTAAAATTCATCTAAGAATGACCATATTAGGTTTTGAATCACTAAGATTATCAGAAATAACCTGTATTTTTTAGAATGCACTGCGCACGGATATATCGGATATGTACGCATCACAAAAATCTCCCGCTATAAAATTTCATCAATAATTGCTTTCTATCTTGGGGGACAGGTCATATTTTAATAATGGCATCTGAAGACTATACGTAACCATTTGCAGTAGAAGTTTTCGCATTCTTAAAAAATAACTAGAAAAAGACATTTAACAAACCCAGAAACAGACAATTTAACGAATTCCTCTCGCATATTTCATTTTTAAAAGTTCTTTTTTTTTCGTTGCTCATCAAATATACTTTTGCAGTAACTAACAAATCCTAGATTCCTAAACAAGGGAGTCCACATGCAGCATTTTACACCATTTAAACTTACTACACGTTGAAAACAAAACTTTACACGAGAGACGGTGTCACTTTAAAAACTAAACAATTATAAAGTATTGTACATCACCAAGCTCTTGGTGTTAGAAGACTTGCTAATTTTGATTGATGTCTATCGATACCCGAGATGTGTATTCCGTTTCTTGGTATGGTTGGTATCTCATAATGTCTTTTCCTTCTCTATCTTGTCGCCATCTCCATCTCAGGACCCTGGATCGATTTTTTTTTGCTGGGGGCGCTGAAGTAAATTTGACAAGCGAAAAAAAGAAGGTTTCCACTACAAAATGAAGGTCGTTTGGGTCTCAAAAATTTTGACAAGAAACAAAAGGGTTTCACTAATAATGAAGGTCGCTTTCGTCCCAAGAAATAATTTTACAAGCCCAAAAAAGGAGGGGGGGGGGGTCAACAAAAACTGTTGGTCATTTCCCATACATTCCTTCAGTTTTACATATCTACCAGAATTCCAGTGGTTGTTACCCATGGAAAATAATACACGCAGCACCCCCAGGGGAAATCCTGAGGGTGCTTCAGCAACCTCGCTTCCTAGGGCCATGCCCCATCCTTCCTCGTCTTTTGCTTCATTATTTTATTTAATTGCAGGGTGTATCATGTTTGTTATAAAACTCCTTTAAAGTTGTGTTTTTGCTAGTGAAGATTCATTGCCAAATGGATTTTCGTCATTTGGGGTTGGTCGATTTAAACATAAACGCGATTAAATTATCCAGGAGTCCGCTTCCTCTTCCATTGATCTCCAAGAAAATATTTACAAGCAACCAATGATATAATACACACACAAATTTATAGTGTAGAAGAGTTGTAGAAGCTTATTGTAGCCATGTAGCACTTACGCGTTCTGTCATGTCTGTCCATACAAGAGCTTACCATTTCTGGTTTCCCCTGCTTATTCCTAGAAATTTCCGCGTATTTTCCTTGGAGTGTCCCGAGAATCATTCAAGAAACGTAGCCGAAGAATGCAAAACGAATGCAAAATTGCTACTATGGTTAAATAACGGAGCAGGACAATGATAATTATTATCCGACAACACGCGGACAGCTTTCAGATACCCTATAATACTTTTGGAAAAAGAATGTTTGACACAATGCAAGGTTATTGTAGTATCCAATCAATATAATGGCACTTAAAAAATGAGAGACAGAAATTTTTTTAGACGAAATGTAAAAAAAACCCCGGAAACTGTGGGTTGTCACAAACCTGGCACTTATAAGATTGATTCAAGCAAACATGATGGGATGGCTTAAAATTATTTTGAGCCCTCAGTTATTTTGTCTTTTTTTCGTGACAGGAATGGCCAGTGTTAAGACACGAAATAGAATAATATTAGTTGAAATATTTATTTCACCACAAAAGTTTAAATACTGGTCCTGATGCATCAAATTAGGTTAGGATATCAATACCTATGCAAATATCTAAGCTGATGTCGTCAGAATTCTTAGTTTTTATTTCAAAATTTATGCATTTGGACCAAAAATTTAGCTTTTTTGTAAGTTTATATGCAAGTCCTTGAGTATGGGCGCGCATTAAAGTTAAGTGTGTACCGTAACATATAGCATTACGAGAGATGACGCCAGCTCGACGTCACAACAGATAATAAAGGTAATTTAATGATTAAAGTCCTCAGATATAGCATACAGTAAAAGACATCTCTACGTAGAGCGAAACGTCTCTTCTATTATATTAACTTTTCCTTCGTATTATGAATAAATCAAAAGTATCAATGAACTTGTGTCACTTTAAAGTCATTGATGGCCGTTTCTTGCTCGATGGATTGAAAAAGAGACGGGTGACACTTCAGGGCGAATCGAGAAGGAGGCACAATAAAGGTATGGGAAATTTTAGTATTTGTGCATGTGCGCTTACATTATTATTCATCATTCATTCATGAGAAAGAATGATGAAAAATGAGAAAATGAAAAATAACTTTCAGATATGAACGTTACGAAGGTTTAATTTTTCCTATACCAAGCCATGAGTGATATAAAACATTAATATCTAATCATTGTAATACATTGAATTTCCGGAAAAGCTGACTTGAAGTCTATTGAAAATTTGGATTACAATGTACCAAATAAACAATGTATCGTGTGCCATCGTCTTGATGATAAGAGAGATGCCTGATTATGTTGATAAGCGCCATATAGCATGTATAGTGCAATTATAAATCCGTTAATTAGACTGCAAGTAAATATACCCGAACCTTTCAGAAGTTCTTTGGTCTTATCATGAATTTCAGGTTATCCTGGAATAAGGAATAATTTGCTATGTTTCCTTGTACTGTAACATTTCTCACCTTTACGACATTAAGTAGGGTACAATGTACATGCACTCTAAAAAAAGGTTTAACTCAATATCGGGTAAACAAGGAATATGTATGTTTGTTGGGCAAAACGAAATCAAATATTGTGTAAATTTTACCAAATTTTTCGTTGAAATTTATCCATAAAACGTGCATTTGGCATAACATGTAACGGAATCTTATCCAACAAACATGCGTGGTCCCGTTTAATCAATATTGGATACATTTTTACTCTAGAGTGTGTATAAGTTTCAGCGTTTGGTGCAAGTTAGTCAATAATTCCAAGAAATGAAAATATTTTGTAAGACTTAAAAAAAAAAGTACGTTCTGACGATGAAGCAATAATAATAATAAAGGGGGGTATTTGTATTGCGCACATATCTACCTTGTTAGGTGCTCAAGGCGCTCCTATATTACCCGGCTAAGCTAGGCGTTCATAGCGCACACAGCTTTTTAACGAATTACTTCCTACCTGTACCCATTTACCTCACCTGGGTTGAGTGCAGCACACTGTGGATCAGTTTCTTGCTGAAGGAAATTACGCCATGGCTGGGATTTGAACCCACGACCCTCTGCTTCAAAGTCCAAAGACTAATCCACTGGGCCACAACGCTCCACCTTTACCTAATCACCGTATGCTTTTTAGATGGTGGATGTGTATAAACCTACATTTTGAATCGGTGGATTTAATTTCATGGTCTATATTAAGGAAAGGTATAGCCATGTTCATTCTCTACCGAAGGATTTGGTTTCTTTTGTTATAATGTCATGGCGTTTTTACTTCCCACCATGGTTTCTACAGGAGTTCAGATAATCTTTCCGAAATAAATTTTAATAATTACTAATTTAATTCAGTTAATCGAAGTTTTGACCCACTGTAGTCATCTAGATCACTTATGAAAGTAGTTCCAGGTCAAATATGTAATCAGCACCTCGCAAGCAATGTCCGAGGCCAAAGTCATCAATTTTAGCTTAATGACATCAAAATTGCTTCCGTGGAAAGGTCCTGATGTCGAGTCATCGTGTATAACATGGAGGAGATCGATAGCTGTCGATAATATCTGCAGCTAAGAATCATCAATCATTATTTTTTTTAAATTGTAAACCCTTCTTTGATTATGTTCAAACCATGATTCCACCAAGTCAGTTAGTTTGTTAGGTGTCATGACTTGTAATCCCTCCTATCGTGGTAGTTAGTGTAGTGGTACGCTTACCATTATGAGCAATCTTACGCAATAAATCAACAACCACAGGTGAGAGTTAAATCGAATATCCGCAATCTTGGCACTTTTCATCAAGAAAATGGCAAGCCTATGAACTGTTTGCCAGGTATCAGCTCATCATCGACCACCAATAAGGGTTGCGATCCATCAGAATAACACTGATGGAATTGTAATTATGAGATTAGGTCAACACCTTGGTATAGAAAATGGGACAAATGCATCTGAGTCACTTAGGTCCTGCATTTTAAGAATATTTCCAGGTGTGGATATCTCCAACTGTTCTTAACAGCAATAATGTATACATTTCACTCGTCATTATGTAGGAAACTGACATTGGGAGGGAATGGGGGTACTTACGACTCCTTTAGTGACATATAATGACTATCTATGGAGGAAATATTTGTGAACTGTTTATGTAAAATATATTCGTAAGTGTATGCCTTACTTTACAAACGATGAACCTTACACCCGCAAGGTAACTTGCATAATTCTAAATTAGAGTTAAAAATATGAGCAAGTTTCCATTTGGCAATAACTTCATTTTGAAAATAAAAGCGTCTGGCTGACGCAAAAATAAATTCACTACCGTTTTTAAACTGTAAATCTTGTTTTTACTGATGGATCAGAAAAAAAGAAGTTTAACCGTTGTTGCTACATCACGCAACATTCAAGGTCTCGATCGGAACCCAAAATCTCGTGGTTTATAGAAAGTCCATGCGTTGTCTCAGGAAGCTGTTCGTCTCTGAAAACACGGATTTTGAAATGGCATAAATAAAAAAAAATCTTGAACGGTCGTTCCTCCCCAAGCCCCCCCCCCCTCATATTTCTCTACCGCTTATTTCCTTGACCTTATTTGTCCATCGTTGTACCTTTTACTGCCACCTACATACCCACATGCATAATCACATTCACAGCCTCCCCCTCGCTTTCCCTCTCTCTCTTTAATTCTTATCTTGTCCTTCATCTTTACTACGGTTATTTACCTTACACCTTACATCACTTTTTATCTCTCTCCTCTTATATTTTCTCAATTTCTCGATTTTGTTTCGTTCTGCCTTACTTCATATCTACTGAAGACAGATCCCCTGCATGTCTCTTCTTTGCTTTCAACCGTTCTGGGACGCACGGCCGTGACGTGTCCCATCTTCTGGCATTTCCATTATTCCCATTGCAAAGATATATCTCTCTCCCAATGCGACGTTATGAATGAGCCGCCTGTGCCTTTCACATACCGCCAAAAGATATTGACGGTGGATTACACCAGATGTCATCGTAATAGACTTTGACAGGTTAACATCCGTAAAGAAAAGCATGAACATATTATTCCCCTGTGATCTATTTTATTTTTGTGTTACAGATAAATTTCACTTTGCGCTACGAAGAGCACGTATGGAACTCTATTTAAAGCTGTGTTTGTGAATTTTTTTGATCTTGTGGATGTTTGAACTTCGATTGTTTAATCCAAATTTGCAATGCATTTCCCACATATATATATATCTTCTAAAACGCCGCAGTTGCGAAAATTATGAAATTTACTTCAAAGTGTTATGACCTTTTTTATTCAGGCTGATGGAACATCTTTTTTATTTGTTTAAATCTGGCATACCTTTTTAAAGATGTCCCTCCCTTAGTTACTATAGTGGGATGTGTCGGCTCACGTTTAAGAAAACGAAATAACATTTTATTTCAGGAATTTAATGGCAACAAGTGCTTTCTCTCTCGGTTATGAGCCTATCTTGATTATCATTTAGAGTGAGGAAAAACATGTCGTTTTAAGCTGAAGTAAAAATACCAACAAGCGTGAATATCACTCAGTGTAATGGCAACTGAAGCATCCAACCCTCTAAAATGCATATTGAATGATGCGACCACCGGTTTTTACCTCGCATTGGGTTTTATTTCGCTTTTTAGGTTCTTGTAGGATTATTCTTGGAGATAACCTGAAGGCTTTTATCCTTCCACCTGACTCGCTCGGACATCTGAATTCTTCTTTTACCCCTTTTCTTGATGAGAAAGATTGACGTGTTTCTGTGACGGTAATATCCCTTAAGCGACTGGAACTCCTACTGTTGAAAGGTCAAAGTTTTTCAATGGATGGGTGCCTTGAAGACCTGTTCCATTTCGGCAATAATAATCTCGATGGACAGGGTGATAATGACAAACGAAATTGAAGCCATTATCATTAAAACGAGAGTAATAGCTTTTGAAGTATAAAGGGAATGTGCAAAATCCAAGGAAGGGGATACATAGCACGAAGAACAAAACATAAAGTATTCCTGAAATTGTTGTCGTTTAACCATAGATTTTGGACTTTACTTATCATTCATATAGTTGTAAAATTTTAAATAGCTAAAATTAATACACTGCCCTTGATTCGTTACATTATTTAGTATAGAAAATTACTTTATACCCATTCATTAAAATTATAGTGTTACACTAGTTATGATGATCTTAAAAGGGGGATTCTATCTTGGCGCCAAGTACGTTGATGATCCACAGCACTTATATTGCGCCATAATCTGTTAAAAACATTCATATGCGCAGGCCATAGAAACAGATAAAACTTATGAAATATATGAAATGAAAAGGTCTTTGTTAAGTTAAAGAGAGTTGTGATTCGTAAACTGTTGACTTTTTTAAAATCACTTGCGAGCTGCCTTGTCTTGAATCGTGTACTATTGTAGATTACAGTTATATTTCATGTTTTCAGTGATTTTTACCTAGCTGTTGTGCAACGGATTTTCCTTTGACACCCCCCCTCCAGTCTGCCCCCCTCCACACACACACGCTCACCCTCACAACACACATACACACACACACACATCCCACGCACCCACACTGCCGCCCTTACTAGGAGATGGCTCTAAATATAAAAAAAAGTTTATTTTGAATAATGACAATTTTTTTCTAGACAGGTTGGTAAAAATGGTAAAGTTAGGTTGAAACCCAAGCACACCCCTCCCTTCCTCTGTGATTTCAGTAAAGATGTTCCTAAAGCCCATCTTACAAAAACTGGCGATTGATCCGATCAATCACAACTATGGAAAGCCAGCAAAGTCAAAATATAAAGTGCATGTTTGCTCTGAGCCCATCTTACAAAAACTTGCGATTGATCCGTCCAATCACAACTATGGAAAGCCAGCAAAGTCAAAATATAAAGTGCATGTTTGCTCTGAGCCCATCTTACAAAAACTTGCGATTGATCCGATCAATCACAACTATGGAAAGCCAGCAAAGTCAAAATATAAAGTGCATGTTTGCTCTGAGCCCATCTTACAAAACTTGCGATTGATCCGATCAATCACAACTAGGAAAGCCAGCAAAGTCAAAATATAAAGTGCATGTTTGCTCTGAGCCCATCTTACAAAACTTGCGATTGATCCGATCAATCACAATAGGAAAGCCAGCAAAGTCAAAATATAAAGTACATGTTTGCTCTGAGCCCATCTTACAAAACTTGCGATTGATCCGATCAATCAAAACTATATATATATGGAAAGCCAGCAAAGTCAAAATATAAGTGCATGTTGCTCAATTTTTTTCTAGACATGAATGTTTATCCATAAATTATTCATTGATTTCTTGACAGTTCGGTGTGTTCTCCTTTGTTTGCAAAGGACATTACTGATGGATTTCCATAGAGTTACGATTGATTTGATCGTAGCTCTTTGTAAGACGGGGCCCTAGCTTCCCTCCCATCTAACACTGGTGCAATCTCGCAAAACATGCATTGCCGCGACAGGGAATATATACATTTGACGTTCATGATTGATTGTTTACATCAAGGGCTTGTACGGTGCGGTAGTCTCAAAACAAACAGGATCTAGTTGTCGAACCTCAATTACAATTCCTGCCAAGGAATCGAATGAAGTAACAAACGGTATGCGGGATCATTCGTTGACCGCATTTTGGAAGGGCATCGGACTTCTATATTCCTAAATGGTGACTTTGTTCTTGATTTATCTTTGAAAGCCCACCTGTGGAGTTCACATCTAATTTAGATGACAGCAGAACAGTTTCTTATGTTGCTCAGCGTGGCCCTCGCCCCATTAACACAATCTATTCTGGATCTTACTCAGATTGAAAAAAAAGCATGGCTAATGCAAAAACATTTCGGACGGTTGATAAAAAATATGCCGGGAATGACGCGTTTTAAGAAGGTTTTGAGAATAAGATCCACCTTGCATGTACTCAAAGCACTTCTACATTACTCCAACTAAGTTTAGCTATACTGCTTCCGGTGCTTACAGTAATTTTGATGAATTATCTACTGCTGGTCCCAATTTTCCTCACCTAGGTTAGGTGCAGCACGTTATGTATTAATTTCTTGCTTAAGGAATTAGGCCACGGCTGGGATCCTAAGTCACGATTTATGAATGTATTTTTTCATGAAGTTAATAGGGACTTTAAACCTATTTCGAATAACTCCTATTTTTTCAAATCAGGAAATATTTCAGAACTTGCATCATGCGATGTGTATATCTTTTTAATACGAAAATTAATTATAGTACTGATTGTTTTGAACGCTCAATGAAGGTCGTTTCCCGCGCTTACCGGAGCATTCCTCAGTCTCGGAGCATTCTGAGTGTTTAACATTTCCTTCCTTTATCATCAATGCCCATGTCCTTCTTTTGTTTTCTACCCGTTCGATTTGTCCGCCACTTCGCCGTAAGACTTCGACTGGAGAACAAATATATCGCGGCCCACTTTCTTCTCCGTAATTTAGGTCACCGAAAACGGTGCGGCAAAAAAATAGGGGGATGAAAATACGCATGAGTGTTGACGCCATCATACAGAACGTCGGGCCTACCTTTATTGGAATGCGTCCGTCAGGTATTGGATGATCAATATATGATTATTGCTGTCCCACATGGCCTAGTTATATTGATGAATATTATGGGATACCTGAGAAAGATAGGGTAGCTTGCTTCAGGCATGGGTGTGTTTTTGTTATTGGTATGATCTCTTTTCCATATTCTTAGATTACGTTCTGTTTGCGTCAGAACTTTTTTTCATCAGTTTGAGATTTTGTGAATCGATACTCACTGCATTTAATATGATATAATAGGTCTAACGATGCCGTGCGTATAATTTGTTCCTCCTTTTCACCCCTCCTCTTTTTTATCATGTAAGTTATAATTACCATTATCATCATCATCATCATAATCTTTATAATTATCATTATTATTCTCATTACCTTTATTATCATTAACTTAGTCGTCGCCTTCATTATCATTATCAATAGTACCTTTCAATCCTCATAAACTATCGTTTTTTTTCCCTCCTGTCCTTCCCCCAAACCTTACTATTTCCGTAACATCATTGCCATCATCTGTTCCAGTATTGGTTTATTATTCCTCATAAATAACCAATCCTATCATTAGTACCTTTCAATCCTCATAAACTATCGTTTTCTTTCCCTCCTGTGTCCTTCCCCCAAACCTTACTATTTCCGTAGCATCATTGCCATCATCTGTTCCAGTATTGGTTTATTATTCCTCATAAATAACCAATCCTATCATTTATATCATATTATCAAAAGCAAATGATACCTTAATCTCCTTCAATTACAGTGGAATATCCGAAATGGATTGGGTTTGGATTGTTCCGCTGTTTCGCTGTTCCATGTTTTGATTTTCAATTTAAATTCATCAATTTCATTTAATATCTCCAGAGAAATGCATTTATTCATGGATTCTTGTCAGATGTTTTGAGGTTTGATAGCCTTAGGCTTGCAATATAATGTGATGGTTGGGAAAACCATTTTAATTTTGTGGCAACTTGCCGGGAGATATCACATGCAGGTGAAGTGTTATATAGTTTGCAATGGGGTTTTTATACATGTATCTGTATTTTATATTGTTTAAAATTAGAATAAGAGTATGAATGACCCAATTTCTCAAGATGATAAACAAGAAAATGAAAAATTGAACTTTATACCATGTGTACCACTTTACATCAGTATATATGGATATTTACGTGTATGAATATGACATCTGAAAACTTAATCACGATAGTCAATGATTTTAAATCCATATAATATTATGCAGACAGTCATACATAACCACCAATATTATTACATTACCACAAACTATGAACTTTATGTATGGTGTAAAATGCCACTCTTTAAGGTCAATACATTAAACCCAAATACCCCGGACATTTGAATCGCTTAAAGACATTTACAAAACGCACCCACACTTATTCTCTGAACTTATACCTAACTCCACCCTCTAAATCGTTCGCATACACCCTCACAAACTTTCTAGTCACATACCTTTCTTCACCTTAAAGCACACAATCACACACCCACGCCTCACCCATGCATGCGCTATATCCTCTCCCCCTCTCTCTTTTCATCACATACCTCACTTCACCATAATGTACACACTCGCACACACCCTCCCACACACCCACACAGGAAAGCGTTGCTTTGAAGAGTTCACAATACAGTTAATGGTAAATTAACTTTTACTATAGGAGAAGTGTTATTGTGTAATGAGGTGAGAGGCGCCACCGTGAGGAAACAACATCAGAACCAGCATCCATTTCCTGTGTCCTAGAACTAGGTTACCGCCATCATGGCTCAAACACTTACTTAACTTCTCCCCCCCCCCCCCCTCTCCACTTTTCCTATAAGGTCACGGTGCCTATGCTCTTATTTTCTTTTATAAAATTTTATGTGCATTTTTTGTTCTGGGCTCGATAAAGACACCGTGCCTATGACTGAAAGCGCTACTTCAAATCTAGTGTCCTTTATTAGTGATTCTAGTATTTCAATCTGCTTTTTCAACGTCGCAGAGTAAGCAACGCATTTCTTTCCAGACAATACTTGGGAAGGACATGCTCATCTTGTTATGGTATATTTGGTGCTAGATTTTGCCTCAATCATTTGTATTTCAAATTAATTTAAAACGCCTATAATCGCCTTGTCTTCTATGTCTTCTCTTAGTAGACTAAAGACAAGGTGCTATAGTATGTGTGCTATGGACATTAGATGAGATAATTGTCATTGCCTACTATGTATCCTATGTCTCATGTAATTTGTCTGGTATACTTTTGTGTTTATCGCACAAGGCATGTGATGTGGATCTAAAATTTCAAACGGATGTGAACGCAGAATGAAATGATAAAAAGTCCTGGGGCCCGTTTCATAAAGAGTTACAACTGTTGTAACCATGGGTGTCGATCGGTATTCTTGGTTGGGGGGGGGATGATTGACACAAATGTTCCTGTGGATGGGGATCTTTCAACATTACCCCCACTAAAATCACAATTTAGGACATTTGGGAGTGGTTGATATGCATGGTGTTCTTGGAAATTCCTTCATTGTTGAAGTGTACTATACTTGTATAATTTTTTTGAAAATTCAATTTGTGTTACAAGTAAGCCTATTCTAAATTCATATCGAGAAAAAAATGACAAAATTGACTGGACCATGTACATAGTGATCTGTTTATTGAGCATGATGTATACACAGGGGCGTCGATCCATTTTTCAGATGGGGGGGGGCAAAATTATGAATCAACGTTCCAAAGGCGCTCGATCACAAAAAACGAACAAACTCACCCACACACCCCCACACACATAGGCCTATATATACATATATATATATATATATATATATATATATGAATATATATATATATATAACTCATGAGAAAGAGACACATATCTCACCTTCACCAACAATGCGAGCGCGAAGCGCGAGCTAATTTTTTTTAGTATGTCATGAAAACAGGAAAAATGTACCTGTTTAGGTTTGTTTGTAGTAACTCATGAGGAGGGTCGATACATGTATCTCCCTAGAGAGCGAGCTGAAATTTCTTTATATTCTGACCTGAAAGCTTGATATTCTAAGCATTTTTGGTACCACTGATTAAGATGGGTATTTAGAAGAACAATAGATGCGAGCGCGAGCTGAAAATTTTGATCTGGAAAAAGACACTTTAATGGAAGATATTTATCCAACAAAAGATTATTGCAAATCAAAGTTCTTTTGAGGTTTAGAATTGAAAATGTTTATATTCCAATCTGAAAAGCAGACATTTTGAGCACGATTTTAAATCAAAATCGAGTTGGTACCTCAATCTCGCTTGCTGATTTCAGTGTAGCATTACAATCTTATTTTATTATTTACTTCAATAACTCCATACATCTACTTGATTTGCTAGTTCAGCCCTCTGGACTGCCATACCCGAAAGAACTCCCAAGAATTTAAAAAGCGCGAGCGCGCCCTCTCCCGTTCAGGCTTACTACCCATGATCACCGCGCAATTAGCGTCCATCTTCCTCTTTTGCTTTCGGCAAGCCACCTGTCAAGACGTGCTCAGATAAGTCTCCTAAAACTCAAATCTTTTTTGAGCTTTGGTACTTTATTTTTGCTTATCTGTTGTGCATTCTCCCTTTTAAAATTCAATCTTTCCGTTTGTGTGTAAGATTGTGTTCAGAATTTACTCCTGGCGCGACTTTTTAGCGTGTTTTTGGTGACACTTAAATTGTTTTTCTAACGTTTGGGTTCTCGTCGCGCCGCATCGCTAGCGCGTTCGCGAGGCACCGGGCTTGGCCTGCCTACGTGGCAGCAAGCCTTCACCACCTGCCATGGTTATTGTTCTTCACGTTCAAAGTGTGGTGGTTTTTGGTGCCGTTTTTGATTTAAATTCTAGACAGCCCTTACACTTTGTTGTCGAGGGTGTTATTGTTATTTCTTTTTGCAGGTTGGGATCTCCAACTCTGTTCCTTCCTTGCTTTCCGGAATTGATTTTTTAAGATTTTCGATTGATTATTGATTGATTAATTCTTCAATTCTCTTCCTTTCTGTTCTGAATAAATTTCTTGATTGATATTTTATTCACAGGCGGATCTTAAAGCTCAATTCCTTTTCCTTCTGTTCTGAATAAATTTCTTGATTGATATTTCATTCACAGGCGGATCTTAAAGCTCAATTCCTTTTCCTTCTGTTCTGAATAAATTTCTTGATTGATATTTTATTCACAGGCGGATCTTAAAGCTCAATTCCTTTTCCTTTCTGTTCTGAATAAAATTCTTGATTAATATTTTATTCACAGACGCTTCTGGGATTGTTTAATTCGGCTTACGCAATTATACCTTGATTGATTGGTTATTCAATCCCCCCCCCCAAAAAAAAAAAAAATCTTTTGTTCTTTACAGGTGGGGTCTCCTTCCTGTTAGAAATTTTTTTTTGACCTTTCCCGGAATTGTTTTCTTCGTTCAATTCCCTCTCCCCTCCTAGTCATATATTTTTTACTTCGACAGGCGGGCTCTACGATTCCTTTTTGAGGATTTACTGTGTCGTTCTTCCTCTTGGAATCGTTACTAGAGACGTTCCTCCTTCCTCCTGTTCTGAATTTCTTTACCTTTCCACAGGAGGTTACGTTTTTGTCTCACCTGCGAAGCAAAGTGAGACTATAGGCGCCGCTTTTCCGACGGCGGCGGCGGTGGCGGCGGCGGCGGCGACGGCGGCGGCGGCGTCAACATCAAATCTTAACCTGAGGTTAAGTTTTTGAAATGACGTCATAACTTAGAAAGTATATGGACCTAGTTAATAAAACTTGGCCATAAGGTTAATCAAGTATTACTGAACATCCTATTAGAGTTTCATGTCACATGACCAAGGTCAAAGGTCATTTAGGGTCAATGAACTTAGACCATGTTGGAGGAATCAACATCGAAATCTTAACCTGAGGTTAAGTTTTTGAAATGTCATCATAACTTAGAAAATATATGGACCTAGTTCATGAAACTTGGACATAAGGTTAATCAAGTATCACTGAACATCCTGCATGAGTTTCACGTCACATGACCAAGGTCAAAGGTCATTTAGGGTCAATGAACTTTGGCCGAATTGGGGATATCTGTTGAATTACCATCATAACTTTGAAAGTTTATGGATCTGATTCATGAAACTTGGACATAATAGTAATCAAGCATCACTGAAAATTTTGTGCCAGTTTCAGGTCTCATGATTAAGGTCAAAGGTCATTTAGGGTCAATGAACTTTGGCCGAATCGGGGGTATCTGTTGAATTACCATCATGACTTTGAAAGTTTATTGGTCTAGTTCATTAAACTTGGACATTAGAGTAATCAAGTATCACTGAACATCCTGTGCGCTTTTCAGGTCACATGACCAAGGTCAAAGGTCAATGAACTTTGGCCGAATTGGGTGTATCTGTTGAATTACCATCATAACTTTGAAAGTTTATGGATCTGATTCATGAAACTTGTACACAAGAGTAATCAAGTATCACTGAACATCCTGTTCGAGTTTCAGGTCACATGATCAAGGTCAAAGGTCATGTAAGGTCAATGAACTTTGGATATGTTGGGGTTTTTTGTTGAATAACCATCATATCTCTGTTAGTTTATTGGTCTAGTACATAAAAAGTGGACATAAGAGTAACCATGTATCACTGAACATCTTGTGCGAGTTAGAGTAGTATTCAAAGTCAGCACTGCTGCTATATTGAACCGCGTGATGCAGGTGAGACGGCCAGAGGCATTCCACTTGTTCCTCTTGGAAATTATCGTAAAATTTCTCTTATCTGGAATTGTTGTCTCTCAATCCCTTTTCTTCCTGCTCTGAAATTCTTGTTTTTGTGTTTCTTCGCAGGTGGAAACTTCGTTCTCTTCTGAACTTGCATTCATTTTTGAATTCTTGCTTCGATTTTTTCCTTCGGGCACAAAAAAAAAGAGAATATAGTAGGGGAACCTTGTAGGAGTTTCTTTTTTCAAAGTCTCCGACCTCCTTTCTATTTTCTTACAGGCAGATACCTAAACTATTCTTAGGTTCTTCTTCCTCCCTACCCCTCCCCTTTTGATTTGTTCTGTTTGCTCAAACAAATTTCTTATAGGAGGAGGGAAAGACCACTCCGGTCTCCACTTTTAATCTAAGCGAGATCTTTGTAATAATAACAAAAAAAAAAAAAAAAAAAAAATTCTTGTTTTTCTTTTTTCAGGGTAGAGAGAGGTACCGATGAATGGGACTAACACAGCCCCAGAGGACCTGGTGCCCTCCACGGGGACCGTCCCGATTGCAAGTTTACAGAAGTCGGCCGCTTCCACCGGCGGCGGTGAGTATGAGGGTGCGTCAATCAGCATTCCGAATTTGCGGTCGGATGCTAAGAGTAGGAAGGCCGAGACTGTGGTGCCACGGTCTCGGACAAAGAAAAAAGTGGTAGCCAAGGCTTCCAAGCCTAAAACCAGGTCCTGCCGCCGCAGCACCCAAAGGGCTATGCGACCCACCGGCTACCGGGTCACCGGAAGTCCGGGGAGAGAGTGCGGTTCTCTCCCCCCGGCACAGGTCAGGCTCTCTGTCGTATAAGACGTCCTCCGTGATAGCATCGGCAGAGATCGCCCAGCCCCTGACCGCGAGAGGCGTCACACATCAGACTGTGACCATAATCTGACCCCGTCAGATTCGGGTGAAGTTTCGTTGTTGGCGGCCGCCCTGCCAGGGGCGGCAAATCGTAAGAGATCACCCGTGCCTCTTGTGCCTTCTTCTGCTCCGGCCACGCCGGCGGAGCCCGCAAAATAAGAAGAAGAAGAAGAGGTCGAAGGAGAGGTCGGCCATCCCTGCTGCCATGGGTGTTCCTCCTTCAGACCCTTGTATCGGTGGTCAGATGTTACAGTCATACATGCTATGCTGCTATATTCTGCTACCGCGAGAGGCGTCACACATCAGACTGTGACCACAATCTGACCCCGTCAGATTCGGGTGAAGTTTCGTTGTCGGCGGCCGCCCTGCCAGGGGCGGCAAATCGTAAGAAATCACCCGTGCCTCTCATGCCTTCTTCTGCCCCGGCCACGCCGGCGGAGCCCGCAGAAAAAGAAGAAGAAGAAGAGGTCGAAGGAGAGGTCGGCCAGCCCTGCTGCCATGGGCGTTCCTCCTTCAGACCCTTGTGTCGGTGGTCAGATGTCACAGCTATTCATGCTGCTACATTCTGCTACCGCGAGAGGCGTCACACTTCAGACTGTGACCACAATCTGACCCCGTCAGATTCGGGTGAAGTTTCGTTGTTGGCGGCCGACCTGCCAGGGGCGGCAAATCGTAAGAAATCACCCGTGCCTCTTGTGCCTTCTTCTGCCCCGGCCACGCCGGCGGAGCCCGCGAAGAAGAAGAGGTCGAAGGAGAGGTCGGCCAGCCCTGTTGCCATGGGCGTTCCTCCTTCAGACCCTTGTGTCGGTGGTCAGATGTCACAGCTATTCATGCTGCTACATTCTGCTTTCGAGCAGTGCGGGTTCACCCCACCCTCGACGTCTACTCACCCCGCTGATGCCCCTGAGCATCAAGCGAGACAAGTGGGCAATAACCACCAGACACCCGGGAAATCCTCGAGCGATTCTGTTAAATCGCCAGCCAGTGCACCGGCTAACCGGGTACCTCAAGATCGCGTGTGCTTTCCAGCATTTTCGTCGATCTCAAAGCACGTGTCCCAGCCGACACGCGGGGCTACCCCGGCGCTTACTGGACTCCCTTGCCTTCATGAGAGCCAGCCGAGAGGCCGTACGGCTCCCGCGGCTCTCGGAGCTCCTCCAGGGGAGGAAACTTGTCATGGGGACAACCTCCCGGTTCAGTCCATGGAGCGAGACTCCCTTTACGAGGAGTCTCTCGAAGGCGGACAGTGCGAGGACAACCCCTATCCCGCGGTCGACTCTTCAGTAAGCGCTCAGGCGCTGCTTGACAAGTATCTACCTCACATCTACCCTCCGAGCGGGGGTATTGATGAAGCAGGGGAGTCCTTATTTTTTCGCCCCGCCTCTTCAGGCGCTCCGAGCTCAATCGGCCGAATTGGGGGTCTCGGAGAGTGACGGGGTCGCCCTAGACGAGGCGGCTCCTACGACGAGGAAGCCGCCAGCTCCGAGGGTGCAAACCCACCCCCGCTCTGCTGCTGCCCGGAAGCGCCAGGCTCCGGCGCCGCCGTCTCGAAACTTTCAAGCCTCTCGAGGCTAGCGAGAAGGCAGAGGCAGGGGAAGGGGGGGGCGATTATTATGCAGGTACTCCCGAATTCGCCCTCTACGTCAAGCTCACATACGGCGACGACTCCTTCAGCGGTAACTCTCTCCATTCTTCCCCTAAGCGGGCCCGTAGATTGGAGGTATGAATCTCTTACATACCGCATGCCGCACTTCTCTCGTGAGAATGTTTGGCTGCTTTGAGAGGGCAACCTATCACGTCCGCGGACCGTCCGCCCAGGCGACGGGACCGTCGTTTTCTGGCCTGAACCTCACTTTCTATTCGAAAGTAAGGGTGCCCTGTCTTACTTAGCTCCTACCCTTGCAAGGCCAGAGTTAGGGCTAGTACAGACACCCGTTCTCCAGCGATCGCCGCTGAAGAGAGGGTGACTCTGATATGAGCACCATCACCGCTCAGCGGTATGTCTCACTATCTCATAGCTCTCCGAGCTTATGAGTATGTATATCGGATCTGAATGTCACGGCGATTAAAAGTTCTCCTGTGCTTAATAATCGCTATGCCTTCACCACCCGGTGCATTATGGTTATGTTAACCTATTTGTCTCGTATTCGGGCGGCTCGTACGAGCCCTGCCCGAGCTGCCATCACTGGTCGTCCCCCCGGACACCGCCGGCAGCACCCGCACCGAATACGTGGAAGGAATCAGCTTTTCATATGCTAGATATCCCTCCTGTTGACATTCACAGCTGTTCCCCGAGTCTTTCCCGGTTGGGTAAACATCATCTCGGAGGAAAGTAACCGCCGTACATCTCATGAGATTGTTGGCTATGTACGTGCGTTCAAGCTTGTTTAAAGCCCCAGGATTCTCTGTCGGCATTCTATGCCTACTTTCTGGGCACACCCACCGTACCGGGTCGGCGAGTTCACACCAAACTGTACACCGCCAGACCATCGGTCGAGCTCTAACTGTCTATGTGGGTCAAACTTGCGGGCGTCTCCGCCGTTCCCTCCTTGTGCGGAGTGGTCTACGGTGGATGTCTTTACCGTGCCCGTTTGTCGAATCGTCTTCTTACTTAGAAATTTTTTCACTCGGCACACTCGAGTCGCCTCGCATGCTGCTTTCATCCTCCTTCCATGCAATGCATGTGGCCAGGGTCACCGCGCGACCGAGGATGATGTAACCGTGGATGGATGTATGCTTATGCCTTCCTAACCACGATCACTACGACCCGCCTTCTCTCGGGCCGACTGTGGATGAGTCTCTCCATGTAAGTGATTTACTTCACTGGAGTTCTTCTTTTAGAAACTTAGATTCTCATCCCCCGCTGCTTAGGGCGTCATTTTTGCCGCCTCCCGCAGCTTTTTGGAGCTCCTTATCTTACCGATATCGGACTGTTCCACGCTGCCGCAACCGGCGCCGGCGGTGCTTGCTCTTACGATCACCTGAGAAACAGGCCTTGTGACTGTTTTCATAAACAACTGGTTCTCACCGCAGACTGATGGAAATTTTGTGATTACTTCGTCAAGTCTCCTTCGCTTGTTTCTTCAAGCGAGGACTTCGACACTCTTAGCCAGTTTCCGTCCCTAACTTGATAGGACAGGGCCGTTGCTACCTCATTCGATTCCGTTGGGAATGTAACGGTTGAGGTATCATATCTGGCGATGTCTGTTCGTTTAGAGCATCTCTTGATGGTCGTTTACACGTAATATCGTGACAGATTTTTTTTCGCCAGCTCCCTCTGGCGTACGCTTGCTGCTGCTAGGGATTCCCCCGCCCAGCGGACAGCCATCGCAGCCTAGCCTCACGGGCTCTCTCGGCGATGGTGGCTTGAGCCAAGCCACCTCTTCCACTGCGGGCACTGCACCCTCAGATGGGTGCTTCAATCAGTATGGGAGAAAGGGGATCCTGAGTTCTCTCTCGATCACTCGGTCTAACACACTTTTGTCGTGATGTGTACCGCGCTGTTTCCCTGACACGCCCGGTTGAGCTGTTTTGACCAGACTGCTCTATTCTACATAGGCAACAGGTCCGCGGCATTCCTTATTAACAGGATGGCACTCAGTCGCTTTCTCGACCCTTGACTGCCTTACGAGTGGTTTTCTTCTTAAATCCCTACTCTCCGTCGTTCCTGGTCCCCTTCGGACCGCTAGTAACTTTTTGCCACAGCTCTCTATCAGAATTCTGCAGATTTTCTGCCCTCACGCATTTGAGACAGATATCGAATTCTGGGCGCTTTCTCCCACGCGGAGGCTTCTGAGATATCTCGCCTTCTCAGATTGTTCGATTGATCACTTACTGAGCCTTAAAAGCTTCAGTTTTTCGATCATGATTCTTGTTGAAATTTTCAACAAACTCCGATTCTTACGCTCTAGTCAGCAGGTGATGTTGTTCTCCTGACACTAGGCCGAGGGCCCATGATACTGAGTATTCCTGAGTATACAGGGCATTCCTCTCGAGGACATTTTTGAGGGCCGCCTTTTGGCGCTCAACTAACTCCTTCACTTCATTCTACTTGAAGGACATTCCGTCCAGCGAGGCGAGATTTGCTGCTTCGGCGCTTAAAGCAGCTGCGGCTTTTTCCCCCTCTCCCTAAATTTCGTTGTTTTTGTTTTCTAAATTTTCCTAGGCTTACAATTGAAAACATGCCTCCCTACGGTTTGAGTCCGTGTTGGTCTAGCAAATCAAGTAGATGTATGGAGTTATTGAAGTAAATTATGAAAATACTTACCTGATTTTCTTATTTACGAGATAACTCATACATCTACTTGATACCCTCCCACCGACCCTCCGCCTTGCGTAGCAACATGTTTCAACGTATGGGCTTGCGAAAGTTGAGGAAGATGGACGCTAATTGCGCGGTGATCATGGGTAGTAAGCCTGAACGGGAGAGGGCGCGCTCGCGCTTTTTAAATTCTTGGGAGTTCTTTCGGGTATGGCAGTCCAGAGGGCTGAACTAGCAAATCAAGTAGATGTATGAGTTATCTCGTAAATAAGAAAATCAGGTAAGTATTTTCATATTTAGTTGCACATGCGGAAATATTGGGTGGGGGGGCAAAACGATATGTTTGCCCCCAATATTTTCATTGGTGTGGCGATCGCCCCCTGTCCCCCCCCCCCCCAGGATCGACGCCTCTGTGTATACAACTTCTCTCTTAAATCTAACCTGACTGGCAATGCATGATGATAAAATGCAGATTCGGGCCAATTAAGACTAGCACAAATTACAACCTGTGTGGCTTCTCGTGCGCCATCGGGCTTACCGTCATTCCTTAGAGATTTATCGATCTTGCCACCCTTTTACTCCCGTTTATTTTTCCACCCTTTTAAATTAATGATTTATTTAAAATTAATTTATTCACCACTGGTGGGATGGAACACCCTATGAACAAAAGTTGATTTTCGTTGGGGTACTTTTATGTCATGTGTTAAAAAATATCAGATACATAAACATTTCATTCTTTTTCATCTTGAACCTCCACCCATCTGTTTAATAGTCCTGAAAAAGAATGTTTTTATTTAATAACAATATACACAAATTGCGAGGGAAACGAACTGATTGATGGCATACTATAATCATCATGATCAAACTTTTTATTTTTTCATCATTATTATAATTTTTCTACTCTAAATTATTGGGGGGATGATACTACAGGCCATCCCCCCCACTTTAAATATTGGGGGGGATATACCCCCCCCATCCCCCACGTGATCGACACCCATGGTTGTAACATTGCTATTATGGCAACTACGATGGTAACCTTGATTTTTATTGGCCGCTGAGCCCTATTACAATGCCATAATGGCAAAGTTACAACACTTGTAAAACCTTCATGAATTGAACTGAATTTATTATTAGAACATCACTGGCATTCGCCTATACTTTGTCTAAAACAAAAATACAAAGTAATACAAAACAAATGTACAGCTTGAGGAATATAAGCAGATAAACAAAAACGTACCAATATTTCGTCCAAAACTCAAGTCTACTTTTAGTAGATATATCAATATACATGTATGTATGTATGTATACATATATATATATATATAATATATATATACTGTTTTAGTAGTCAAAATAATGAAAAATAGCCCCCCCCCCCTCCTCAAAAAAGGAAGAACAAAATATCAAATGAGAAAAGGTCATTCTACCTCAACCCCTATCGAAATACTCTGTCACCATCCCCGATGAAAGGGAAGATCTGACCTTTGATGAGGGGGTTTGACCATGAAAGGTTCCTTCCACGTAACTTCATGTGTTGGTTTATCACTGACCCTGCCTATTTTCTTTCCAAAGCTTTCTTCACGCTTGTTAATTTTATAGACACATGTTTAGTGACATTTAGAATAAAGGGCTTTAATGATTCAAGAAAAGCAGAAGTGACCGCTTAACCATCGCCTGTCTGAATTGCAATGTTTGACGATCCCCACTTTATACATAGATTTTACCGAACATTAGTTCACCTGTCTTTTTTTTTGTCTCACCTGCATAGTAGAGTGATACTTCAGGCGCCGCTTTTCCGACAGCGACGGCGGCGTCAACATAAAAGTTTTTTAAAATATCAACATTACTTAGAAAGTCTATAGGCCTAGTTAATGAAACTTGGACATAAAGTTTATTAAGTATCACTAAACTTCCTAATTTAGTTTTAGGTCACATGACCAAGGTGAAAGGTCATTTAGAGTCAATGGACGTAAACCATTTTGGGGAAATCAATATCAAAATCTTAACCTAAGCGTAAGTTTTTGATATGTCATCATAACTTCAAAAGTATATGAACCTAGTTCATGAAACTTAAACATAAGGGTAGTGAAATATAACTGAACGTCCTGCATGAGTCGCAGGTCACATGACTAAGGTCAAAGGTTATTTAAAGTCAATGAACTTTGGCCAAGTTGGGGTATTTGTTGAATAACCATCATAACTCTGAAAGTGTATGGATCTAGTTCATAAAACTTTGACATAAGTGTGGTCAAGTATCACTGAACATCTTTTAAAGTTTCATGTCATATGACTTAAGTCAAAGGTCATTTAAGGTCAATGAACCTTAGGCATGTTAGAGTTAATTAATAAATTGCTGTCATAACTTTCAAATTTTATAGGGGTAATCAGGTATCATTGACAAGTCATTGGTCTCATGATCAAGGTCAAATGCCATTTAGGATAAATGAACATAATATTGTATTATTATATGAATGATGGTTTTTGTGAATAATGATTTCATAGTAGTTTTCGAAGTCAGCGCTGCTGCTACATTGAATTGCGTAATGCAGATGAGACTGCCAGAGGTGCTCCACTTGTTTAACTTTTTTGCGTTAAATGATGAAATATAGATTTTGGTTAAGTGATTGGAAATTTCAAATGTCAGATAGCCATGTGGCAAGAATAAAAAGAGGGAATTGATACCCAAATATCTTCTGAAGACAATATCCTCCTAAAATGTCCATGAATTGGTATGGCCGTTTCCTGGTCTGATTCAAATCACTCTAGGCTTGCTGATATTTCCGTGAAAATACATATGCCAGCGGTTAAGCACTGATCAGTTTTCGACTCATTAAGTTAAAGCCACTGATGAAGCAAATAAGAAATCATAAAAGAAAAGATAACCCCCTTGTACTAGGAAAACATTATCTTCCCTCTTCTTCAATATTTTCTTTGCCTCGAGCTGAACGCTCCCCCGTCGCGACGACACGGAAAATGCGAAGCTTGTTTCGAGCGCCCTTGAGCAGCAGGCTGGTTCAGGAAGCTTTACAAGGCCTGCCATACTCATACCCGTTCGACTGTTAAGTGGCTGATGTCATGATTAGAGCCAACGAGCAAAATTCCCATTATTTGTCGGCCAATCCCCATAAGGATTTACCTGACTTCATCGGCCAACGACGACGACCTAGTAGTCTTTACCATTTTTCAAAAATTATAAACCCTGATGGCTATCGTAGTCTGAGCATGCGTAAACATCTTGTGACAGAGGTCCCATGTATATGACGTGTATATAGCTATATGGGATATTCTTAGCTAACCCTTGACGCCTTTTATTTATATTTTTAACCTCTCTCTCTCGCTCCTATTCAGTTTCTCTTCAGCAAAGTTTTTCCACTCAGTTTCTCTCACCTCTCTCTTTCTCTTTCTTGCTCTGTCTCCTTGTTTATGTGTCATCCTCCCTCACTTTATTCTACTCATATTCAATGTTTCTTTCTTTCATTAGCCCCCCCCAAAAAAAAAAAAAATCCTATGTCGTTTCCTCGTTAATTTTCTCATCGTATTTATTATTATTATTATGATATTATCATTTATTATAACCATTTTCTAGTTCAAATCTCTCTTAAGCAACCTCAAATGTTTGAGTTCTTAAATTGAAGGGCGAGTGATGTTTCCACCCAAATATCGATTAAATCATTGTAAAGGCAACCGCTTGCCGAATCGGTTTTCGAGGTTTTCATTTACCATCGGTTTGTGGTGTTTTATGATTTCACTTTACTCATGGACGTCAGTATTTTGATAATAATATTTGTCTAGATACCAAAACTTTAATTTCCATAATGGTGGTATTTTTCAAAGTGCAGTCGTGTCGTCACCATTTGTATAATTTTCTTAATTTGAAACATGATATCTGTAATGTTACACATTGTTTGACAGAAATACCTGTATTAAAACTAACATATTCAAATCTTGCAATGGCTATAAATGTGTCCCCACCCACTCCATCTAGCATAGACATTTCGATCGAATCATGTATTTGTTTACATTGGGAAATAATGCAATTTTGGTTACTTCGAGGAATGTGTCAGATTTAATATTCTTTATACATCGTTTTATTTTGAAGTAGCCTCTTTTAAAGAACACTATGGGATAAGATAAGTCCCTTCGTAATTGAATATGTCCGAAAGCAGAGACTATGACGGAGGCCGAGGATGAAAGGGGTATTTGCAAATGTCATTGGGCTAGGGTTTTTATCGCCGTGCTTATTCGATTAAAAAGCAGAGACGCCCGGTGTATACCCAAGGTGCTGAACAAACATGGCGCTCGGGGGAGCGAGGCTGAGCCGGATTTGGAAGACCTTCTCGGGGATTGGCGCTTTGTTCGTTCGTGTGCACGTATCCTCACTTCTGCCATTCCGTTTCGCCCTTATCTTTCACGCCTGGACGAATCGGGGGAATACGGATGGTGAGAATGATCAAGAAAAATACTCATCGACTGGGCTGAGAGTGAGAAAGCGATTGAAAGGAATGTGTAGGGAAACAGAAAAGCAAAGAAAGAGAGAGCGAGGGGGGAAGAGAAGGAAAACACAATTTATTCGTAAACGAAAGAGAAAGGATTACGATATATCAGGCAAGTTAGTATTTGATGGAAGTAAAAAGGGGAATACATGACACCAGAGTTAAGCGGGACAGTCAAAATCGCAAAAATGTAAGCCTTTTCATTAAAAATGTGTATTCATGTGGTATTTATATTAAGTAGTGGGTCCGATTTTGATCATTCTAAAATGCTGGCACTGTCTCTAATAAATGATTTGAGAAAGAGAGTATTCTACCAACCTGAAAATAATCAAACATGTGTTCTTCAACCAATGAAAAGTTGTTTAAAGTTGAGTAAGAAAGAAATAAAACACCGTAGACAAAATTCCTTTGCTAAAAGACAGTTGTGCCCTAGCAGAGATTGAATCCACAACCCTATTTCTTTTATGACAGGAAACCACTATTCCAAGATAGTTTTGCTATTAACTGATAATAGAAGATTGTTTAAAGAAATTGAAAAAACAATTTTTCTTGGTCCGATGTTTTGAGATCTCAGCTTGCCGTTGATAGAAAAAAATGTGTTCATATCTACCGTAGATAGCATTTACATAATATTTCAGCTTCTTTGTGAACAGTGTGAGTGTGTATGCGTGAGTGTGGTGTGTCGTCCGTAGCTGGGTGTTTATAGCTGATCGTATAGGTCAAAAGCGACTTTAAGAAAGACTGGGGAACCTTTCTTACGTGCCGTGTATAATCATTAGTAAACATTTAATGGTGAATATAGTTTTCCACGAGAAAGGATCACCAGTTGTTTTTAAAGTCGCTCTTAAGTTACATATATAGCTTTATGAGGGAAACGGAGCCCAAAAATATTACCCGCCTTTGCTGTCACTACACGCGTAGGTCTGATTAGATGGTCGTTGCTGAAAACGCTATTTTCCTATAATTATGAAAAAAATGAAACCTTCGTGCCTAATCTTGCGGTAATGATGCAGGGGAGTGGGTTTAAGTTGAAGTCCATGAATTGGTCTGGCCATCCCCTGGTCTGATTGCCATAAACGTTTGTTTAGGACATGGAATGTAAAGATTATCCGAACACCAAATGATAAATCCTGTAGAAAATGTCTAATTGGGTTACTGCAAACATGGGCAGATGTCCCGGGGAATGTGTTCCTCCCTTCCCCCTCACTCCTCGACATTTCAATTTTGTAAAGCAGCCTATGCGAGATGGTCTTCTTATCCCCACGTCAACCTGAAAGTTCGAATATCTCACGAAATCGAAGGGGTTGAAATGGTTAATTAACAAGTATGAACTGTTATGAATCTACATTCGAATTAATCATAGAATTACGTTGATGGAGCACACATATGACTGAAGTGGAAGCATTTTTTTCAGGAGGAAGAATGCTGGATGTTTGCCGATACCACTATTGGATATAAATCTCTTGCTAATTACTTGCAAAATGGGTGACATTAATCTTTTTCTATATAGGGTCACCTTCAAGAGATCAATTCGTTGTCGCTGAAGAACGGATGTCTGTAATGAGAGAATCCTCCTGAGTTCGGGAAACAAGACAATCTAGATGAAAAGAAATCACACCCACTGCATACAATCTGGTAGACCATAGAGATATGTTCAATGACACAGGCTTGAGAAATACATGGCTGCTCGTCAAAACTTGTGAAATCGTGATGTAGCTGCAGATCCCAATCTATTTGCATTCTTCACACTCATGCTAGTCACGTGATCTCCAATGAAACAAAAAAGAAATGAAGTTGCTATTTTGCTACTCACCTGTTTACGTATGATTGTTCTTCATGTAATACGAATACGTTGGCATTTGCTTATAGTCCGTTTGGCATCAATATTTTTAGATAGCTATGTCAAAATCAACAAGGTGGATACAATATAAAAGGTGATGAACTTGTCTTCAAACATAACTTTCGTAAACGCCATTATGGTAGAAAAAACAGGGGTTTTTTACATGGCTACCATTTCATCAAAGTAATTTTTTGATCGTGGGTGACTATTGGAATTTTTACAATTTCTTTCTGATATTTTAACTATGTGATAACACTACAATATATATTCATTTCAGGCAGACGCACCTTATTTTACCTAAAATGAATATTTGGTACCACTTGGGAACTTTGTTATACAGCTGCATGGAGGTAAAAGATTACCTCCGAAATATAATGTTATCATGTCTATTAATCTGTCGATCGTTTTCATATACGTGAAGTGTGTGAATATGGGTCGGTATTACTGTGTGTGCAGTGAGTGGAAGTGTATGTATTGTTTGAACATGTACATTTAAGGCATGGTCACACCGCCCGAGCATTGTTGGAGCGGTAGGGAAAGAGTGCCGAATTTTTGCTTACAAAAAATTGGGGAAAAAATCGAAAACATAAATCGAAAAAAAAACAACATCGAAATCGAAAATGGTGAACGGTAGCGAGCGGTGATGATTTTTTTTTCTCTCCGCTCCACGACCGCTCCAACAACGCTCGGGCGGTGTGACCATGCCTTAAGAGATTTGCATTATGACATTTTTTATTCAGTACACTATCTTCTGGGCCTAAAAGGAGTTGTTTTCTAGTGTTATTCTGCTTATTTATTGACCCTTTGAGCGATTTGCTTTCCCACGCCTCTAACAGTATTACTGACACTCAATTAGACGATGACTGTCACTCGGTCTGTTAAATTTAAGCTCTATCAAGATATCGAAGACGTTCACCTAACACCGTTTCATAAGTACAATGGGATGGGGTGGCAGCGGTGACTAGATCATGGAAACCTTGCCTAAATCCTGAGCGCGACATATCATCCGCTTTTAACTGATCAGGGATTATGCTGCAACCTAAGACTTTATGGACATGGGAGTATATACCGGGAGTTTGAGACGGACCATTCTTTCCAATTATGTCTACGACTCTCCGTAGAGCCATCTTCAGCCGACCGAAACCCCCCCTGATTGATTTTTTGCCCTTGGATAAATCGCTGAAATTAATGAGTCTATTCGTTCCATTAAAATCATCTGCATCTGCTCCCCCTCCGCCTTCCGAGGCAATCGCAGGGGCAGATTTAGTTTAAAAACAGGAAATGTCAATCGTACCATTAGCACACAACTGCAAGACACTTCCATGTGCCTGGTAATTTGCAACAGGAAATAGGTCCCGATTGTATCGGCTTATCGTATTTACCGAGAACTATACGGATCTTTACACGTTAAGGTCGCTATCCAGAAATCTCATTTTCTGTCTCTTTCCCACTTTCTATCTTTTCTTACCGCCATATATCTATCCGTATCTTTTTCTCTGCCTGTTCCATCCTGTTCTCGCCACCCTGGAATAGATTAAGGGGTTTATCTTCTTCTTTTAGCTGGGATTTTAGCATTGCTTCCGCTATCATGAATAATAGGACGTGTTTACATGTAGTCAGGTAAATATACTTTGATGAAATGTATTTATTTATAGTTATCATTATTAATAGTAGTAGTAGTAGTAGTAGTAGTAATAGTAATAGAAGAAGTAGTAGTAGTAGTAGTAGTAGTAGTAGTAGTAGTAGAAGTAGTAGTAGTATAGTAGTAGTAGTAGTAGTAGTAGTAGTAGTAGAAGTAGTAGTATAGTAGTAGTGGTAGTAGTAGTAGTAGTAGTAGTAGTAGTAGTAATAGAAGTAGTAGTAGCAGTAGTAGTAGTAGTAGTAGTAGTAGTAGAAGTAGTAGTAGTAGTAATAGAAGTAGTAGTAGTATAGTAGTAGTGGTAGTAGTAGTATACTAGTAGTGGTAATAGTAGTAGTAGTAGTAGTAGTAGAAGTAGTATTAGTAGTAGTAGTGTAGTAGTAGTAGTAGTGGTAGTAGTAGTAGTAGTAGTAGTAGTAGTAGTAGTAGTAGTAGTAGTAGTAGTAATAGTAGTAGTAATAGAAGTAGTAGTAGTAGTAGTAGTAGTAGTAGTAGTAGCAGTAGTAGTAGTAGTAGTAGTAGTAGTAGTAGTAGTAGTAGTAGTAGTAGTAGTAGTAGTAGTAGTAGTAGTAGTAGTAGCAGTAGTAGTAGTAGTAGTAGTAGTAGTAGTAGTAGCAGTAGTAATAGAAGTAGTAGTAGTATAGTAGTAGTGGTAGTAGTAGTATAGTAGTAGTGGTAGTAGTAGTAGTAGTAGTAGTAGTAGTAGTAGTAGTAGTAGTAGTAGTAGTGGTAGTAGTAGTAGTAGAAGTAGTAGTAGTATAGTAGTAGTGGTAGTAGTAGTAGTAGTAGTGGTAGTAGTAGTAGTAGTAGTGGTAGTAGTAGTAGTAGTGGTGGTAGTAGTAGAAGTAGTAGTAGTAGTAGTAGTAGTAGTAGTAGTAGTAGTAGTAGTAGTAGTAGTAGTGGTAGTAGTAGTAGTAGTAGTGGTAGTAGTAGTAGTAGTAGTAGTAGTAGTAGTAGTAGTAGTAGTAGTAGTAGTAGTAGTAGTAGTAGTAGTGGTAGTAGTAGTAGTAGTAGTAGTAGTAGTAGTAGTAGTAGTAGTAGTAGTAGTAGTAGTAGTAGTAGTACTATTACTAGTAGTTACATCATCATCATGAATATTGGGTGTCCAAAATTATGTTCTTAGGTATAAAAAAAAACATAATTCTAGAAGATAATATAAAAATGTACCAGCTTCTTCGTTGGATACGTCTCAATTTGAAGTAATATTGACAAGCTGTAATTATTGTGAACAAAATGGAAGAATCTACAAATTTAGAATGCAGAATAAGTATAGAGTCTACCTGAGGACAGAGAAAACGCCTTGCAAACGTCAACAGTATTTTCGTGCTTTGCAAAAACAAGACGCCCCCACCAGTTATGTTTATCGTCAACCAGTGTGATCTGCAACACGGCACTCGATCATCAAGTCGAACAGACATCTTCGATTTAAAAGGTTTATGAAAAAGGATAATTCACAGTGGTGCTAAGTAACTGCATAAGTAAAGATCCCTTCCATGGGGACTGTACATTAAATGGATCGGTGAGACCATTTTTGCGGATGACCAGTGATGCTCATGTGTATGCACCACGTCTCTACAGTCCTAGCCCCCTGAGGCCCGCAGGTGACGAGGCAAGCTATGAGTAAACAAAATGATAAAAAACAGTTAGTACAGAGCTTATCATTAAATCTATAGAGAAAATAGAGTGTCCGTCAAACTAAAAAAAAAGGTTTACAGTCGCAAGCTAAAAAAAAGATCAAGGTTAAAGACTGTGATGAAGATTTTATGTAAAAAAATCCTTGCAAATACATTCATTTGTCAAAACTGCATTTCATTAATTAATAAAAATGGGCCCAGGTAATGATTGAAATGCATTCCGTATCACATGAAAACAGAGCTCTTATTAAAATGTTAAACAAGATTGGAGAACAATGTTTATCGAAGGAACACGTTGTATGTAAAAACGTGCATCAATGAGCAAATGCGTGTATTTTTCCATCTCTCTACCTCTCCCTCACTATCTTTCCCGCTCTCCCTACCTCGTTTTCTCAACAGCAACAAATTAAAAATAAGTTAGATATTGAAGAAAAAAGGAAAGAGAGAATTTGGGGGGGAGGGGATACGAAATGGAACAAGAAAAGGAAAGTGAATGACAGTAATGTAAAGTGAGGGGAAAAGACTCCTTTATAAATGAGAAGAGATTGAGAGGAATAATGCCAAAAGGGAAGAGCAATCAATATCTGGGTAAAACGGCAAACATGTTGTTGTAAGAGAATGAAAGAGGTGAATGAGCGGGGAAAGGTACACATAGTAGAGGGGGAGATTTAATCAGCTGTAGATAGCGAGAAAGAAAATGATCACTGAAAGTCCTTGGAGACCTGAGGCAGGAACATAATGGCATCCTTACCCTCGCTGCACATTACACTCATTCGAATAACATTGCGAGATTAGCGGTATATTATTGTCTCTGTCTTGAGCCATTAAAACACACGCGCGCGCCTTGCCTGCCCTTGGACTGAACGGAGTCGCTCCGGGCGTCGCGTGGTGGGCAGATGAGGGGGCAACGTGTGACGCAAGTAATGGATCGGGTCTTGAGGAGATGGGTAGTATCCCTATTTGTTCAGAGACATACCTGAAGTACAACTAAACAGTAAATCAAACAATCTTCGCAGAGCGACTCTCCCCTTGTCTCTTGTCACATTATGACAATCACTCTGACATTGGATAGCGTGATGCTGAGGGTAGTGCTTCTCCCCTCACGTGCAAAAAATAAATCATGTCTGATTTTACACTATCCTATTAACTTCCACCAATATTTATTCAACTCGGAAGAGTTACAACAATGACAATTTAGATCAGGGATTAGTTGTAATTATGTAGAATGGGCCCCTTTGGCGGTGCGTTTAAACTTGCATTTCGGCGTTAATAATTTGTCAAAGAAATATCAGAGGGTAGCTGAAATTTGGCGAGCTCCCATGGAGATATGCGCACCACTTGCTGTGCAATATCTTACCGTATGAACGGTTGAATGATATACCCAATAAGGTCGTGCAGATCTAATGAATAATGATAATGCAAAGTTATATTCATATTGGATATCTTTAAGTCAAATGATATCGACAAAATTCGTTGTTGACATTTGACTCATCTACGATTCGTGCAATACTTCTAATTTTAAATTACATTCTGAGCCACACATTGTACATAATAATAATAATTGGATTTATATAGCGCTTTTTCCAGAGGATACAAAGCGCTGTTAATTGTATAAGACAAGTTAAGGTTTATGGTTATATAAGTGTGTTTTGAGATGTTTTTTGAAGAGGTTAAGAGAAGAGAGGTTTCGAAGAGATGGAGGGAGTTTGTTCCAAAGACGGGGGGCAAGAGATTGAAATGATTAATATCGACATGTGTTCTATTCGTGAGTGAAACAACTTCATCTGCTTTTTTAATTACTTTCACGGCTCCTAATGACACTATATCATCAATCACAATGTGTAATTATGATTGATGCGTTTGCCCTTGAATTTAGATCCGAGAATTTCAATACCTTGCGCTTTCAAAAATTGTCATTGATGGGACTGTGGTAATTTCTTTATTAAGGAAAAGATTTGTATAACATGCATTGAGTACGAAATTTAGAATTAAAGACAAATGTTACTCCCTCGAGTGCATGCAAAAAGAGAAAAATCGTCGTGTCATTCGTCAGTTATGAGATAAAATATGCTTTATTTCAAAATATGATACTGATAAAATAAGCAATCAATAATGTTATTTCAGATATATGCACAACTACTCGCACACGGCGCACGCACACACTATGCATACCCAGACTTTCGGAGGCAAATATATACATATAAATAGATATATGTGTGTGTGTGTGTGCGTGTGAGGGAGGGTGTGTGTGTAATATTTTTTAAATATTTACAGTTTTTTCACAAATGAAATCCTGGATCTGCCCCTGTATACGTTCAATGAACTGTGATTTCATTTGGGGTTTGATGATAAATGTACGTCGTATCGCTCATATTGTTCATTATAGAACCCTTCTCTACCAGGATAATTCTCATTCTTTATCAGCACATTTTTTTTCCTCATATTGTATATCAGATTTTCTTAAAATAATTTATGAATAATACCAACTTATTTCCTTATTAATGTAATAAGAATATATTTGTACATTGAAGTGTGAAATACACATGCGGGCGTCAGAGAAAAAAAATTATTTATAGTTTATATATATATATATATATATATATATATATATATATATATATATATAAACTATATTAGTAATGAAAGCATTATCTTCAGCACATCACAAAAATACCCCCATACATGTCTAATTGTCAGGGCATCAAAGGAACTTACCAGATTATTAAGTTTATTTGCAATCGCATAACTTTTCACACGAACTAGACTAAGTGAAACAATATTGATAACTGCAATAAGACTTTCTTTACCAAAGATAATAACGACGATCAATTTTCTTTTTGTTATTGGAAAATCAAATTTGTTAGAGGGGTACTCCGAGATGAAAATAGTTACATGTATATCTAAATAAACAGAGTGAAATTCACAAAGCGAAATGCTGAAAATTTTCATCAAAATCAGATAACAAAATAAGGAAGTTGTTGAATTTTAAAGACAAGCAATATTTTGTGAAAAGAGTTGTTTTCCCATCGCCATGGGTACTCATTAGGTGGGGTGTTGATGGCGTATCCACACTTTCCTCTTTTTTGTATTTTATTACATGGAACTGCAATTATTTCATATTCTCATTAATGTGTGCATGATATCTCTGCCTTGTGACAAAATAAGTTGCAGTATTGAATATCTTGTCAATCCATTTATTTTAATTCTTGAAGGACAACATTTGAATCAACATAATTTCATACATCTATAGTAAGATACAAAACAACAGGCGGGAATGTAACTGCATCGTTTTGCTCATTGAATATTCATGAAGACATGCCACTTCACCGAAATAAAGCAAATCTTTAAAATGTCATAGCGTTGTTATTCCTTTGTTATTTTAACAAAATTTTAAGGGTTTTGTTTGTCTATTTTTTTCAAATCAGTTCAAATCATATTCTTTTCAACCTGGATTGCCCCTTAAAGGGAAATGAAACCTTTGGAAGAAATAGGCTTGTGTAGAAACAGAAAAATCTAACAATTTAGAATAAAGAAAGTTTGAGAAAAATCGGACAAATAGTTAGAAAGTTATAAGCATTTGAATCTTGCAATCACTGATGCTATGGTGATCCTCACATTGGCAATGCGACAAGGATGTGTGATGTCACTGATGAACAACTTTCCCTTTGATGGACTATTAAATACCCTCAAAATGTCTCTTTTTGCTTTTTGTTATGATGATACAAACTTTTTATCCATGATGTATTCTTAAAAAATATGTATTACATGCCCTCATGTATAGACAGAACCCATGATTTATGGATAGATGTGATAAAAGAGACAATTCTAGTGAAATATATACTAAAGTAATGGGGAGAGTTGTTCACAAGTGACATCACATATCTTTGTCGCATTCATAGCATTCGCTATCTCCATAGCATTAGTGATCGCAATATTCAAATGCTCATAACTTTCTCATTATTTGTCCGATTTTTCTCAAACTTTCGTTGATCTGTTTCTTTGATTTTTCTGTTTTCACACAAGCGATCTTGTTCCAAAGGTTTCATTCTCCTTTAAAAGATCCAGTAAGATTCAAAGCTATAGCCTAACGATCCGATTGAAACCGCGCTCAATCCACTATGTTTCACGTATTGAACATGTATTATATTAACTGCACATAGATTGCATGGATTACTTCTTAATAAACAAAATATCTGGTTCAAAATTCCAACATGTCATCTCTTAAAGAAAATCCCTGTAACACAAATAATGCCAAGATCCCTTTTAATCAAAACGGAATTCAAAAAAGGAAAACTGATATTGTATGACTGCACCGTGCTTATGGAGAACACTCCAACGATATTAGTGCTTATCATTGTACACACATGACATCAAATCACACTTTAAAGACATTTTGCGTTTTGTACGGTTGATCAATTAGAACCCATTAACCTCTTGAAATTTATGTTAATTAGAAGACTCCGAGATAATCGACACTGCTGGTATAAGCCGGTTAACTTAGCATCGGTTCGCTCGAAGGAACCGTTGATTGCAGGACCCGGGGAACTGTGCGTGAAGCCAATATCATATTCATACTTCAACAGTCAACCGGTTAATTGTAAAGTATGAACTGATTTATACACAGATGCGGAGTATTTGCAATTAGCATTCAAATACCGTTGACCCTGAAACCCGATGTCTTTTTATCGATTGTCCCAGTTTCATGTCTCCAGTCCGCCAAAAATACAATATCTGATCTAGATCAAGTACAATCAGCAATCCAATGCATTGAGTATTAGGAAGGAATTGTCAAATGTTGGTAGAATTAATTTCATAAAATTAGCAGATTTGCCATCTGGATTTATGCTGAAGGATGTCAACTGCTTACTCTTGCCGTAGTAGGTAATATGATAAATTTGTCAATGCTTTTGTTTCAAAGATATAGGTCACTATCAACTGATTAACTTACTGCAAAGCTATATAAGAAATTGTTAGACGTAGCATTAATAAAAAGTCAATCACATCTGACATACCCCATATAACATTATTTTGAATTAATTGAAATTTCACGATATATATGTATGTAGGATTAGTCCGAGGCTACATTTCAAAACTGCATCTCAATAGCTCGATAGCTTATAATGTTGCCAAAAAGACCCGATAACTGCACATAGGAAAGCTGAGCAATGCGCCAGGTTCTCTTTTCTCTGTAGAATATGCTTTTTGAAACCGTAAAAAACAAGCAACCTTTCTTTTCTTTGAGGTATAATCATTTAACAACAAGATTTGTTGTTGAATCAAAAATATCTTATATCTTAAAAAATACACACCTTCACAGAAAATGATAATATACCATCTGCCAGACATGACTCATTTTGTCAATGGCATTCGTGATGTGCTATACCATGTAAACAGTGCGTCCCACAAAAAAGGAAACCCTTATTCAGAACCAGGGGCGTCGATCCATTTTTCAGATTGGGGGGGCAAAATCATGAATCAATTTTCCAAAGGCGCTCGATCACACCAACACACATATGCCTATATATATGTGTACATATATATGTATGTATATATACACACACACACCCGCACACACACATATATACATATATATCTGACCAGCAGATTAAAGCGAGCGCGAAGCGCGAGCTGAAAATTTTGATATTTCGATCTGAAAAAAAGAGAGTTTAATGGACGTTTTTAATAAAGAACATTATATATATATCCAACATAAGATTATTGCAAATCGAAGTAGGAGTTCTTTTGAGGTTTAGAACTGAAAACGGGACCATATTCACCTATTCAATTATGGAAAGTATGGGTTTTTGTTACAAAAATGATGCGAGCGCGAAGCGCGAGCTGAAATATTTTGATATTCCAATCTGAAAAGTGGACATTTTGAGCACGATTTTAGACGAAGAACGAGTTGTGTATCTCAATCTTGCTTGCTGATTTCTGTGTAACATTACAATCTTATTTTATTTTTAGCACATGCGGAATTATTGGGGGGCAAAATGATATGTTTGCCCCCCAATATTTTCATTGGTGGGGCGATCGCCCCCTGCCCTCCCATAATCGACGCCTCTGTTCAGAACTAAGATTGTTTTTTAATAAGTTAATTGATTATACAATTAGTAGTTTTTATCTGTTCCGTTCTGACATCTTAAAAATTCAAATTATATACATGTTATCATTTATGTAAAAATATTTGTTTATTAATGTTACCAAGTACTGCGTATATATTTTTTACTCGAAATTTGATTTTATTTTCGTGTACGATATGATGATTTTTGTTGTAAGTTTTATTCTGTTTAAATAAGGTCCTTGATGAAAAACACCTTTATGCTGAACTTTGGTACCTGGATAAATATATTCTAATAAGTAAATAAATGAATAAATACATTATTAAACATGTTCTTACTATGAATTTGATACTTTTGGTGAGAGTGGGATCTCATCTTTAATTTGAAACCAACATCTTAGCATAATTATTGTTAAAGAGGTGGTCCAGGCTGAAAATATCTATATCTTAATACACAAAGTAGACTTCACTGAGCAAAACGCTGAAAATTTCATCAAAATCGGATAACAAAATAATAAAGTTATTGAAGTTTAAAGTTTAGCAATATTTTGTGAAAACAGTCGTCATGAATATTCACTAGGCGAGCTGATGATGTCACATCTCCACTTTCCGTTTTATTATGTTGTTACATAAAATCATAATTTTTTCATTATTTCATACTTGTGTGAATAATATGTCTCCCTTATAATTAAATAAGTTGCAGAAATTAATATCTAATGCACTAAATCAGTTGTCAATCCAATTTCTCTAGTTCTTGGAGGAAAATAATTGAATAAACCTAATTTCATATAATAAAATACAAAAGAACAAGTGGAGACGTAACATCATCAGCCCACCTCATGAATATTCATGATGACTGTTTTTAAAAAAATATCACTAAACTTTAAAATTCAATAACTTTGCTATTTGTTGTCCGACTTTGACGAAATTTTCGGCACTTGACTCGGTGAGTTCTACTCTATTTATTAAGCTATAATATTTTTCAGCCTGGACCACCCCTTTAATGGATGGTAGATTACAAACAACAGATAATGAGGCATATCAGAACCGATTTGCCAAGAAACTCACGGTTAAATCTGAAATCTGAATCTAAATCTGAAATCTCATTTCAGGATTCATTGAGAGAAACTAAACAAAGACTACAAAGGAAATGCTAATGAGTCATCGTTGTCGAGGCATGGTTGTCGTATCACGAAGCAACCTTGTCCAATTTTTCTGCGCAATCTGATTTTGACATTAAACTTTCAAGCTTGTCTTGCTCATAAATGCGTGAAGCGTTCGTCACATATATATTAGGTATCAAAATGTAGAATTGCATGATGATGTAAATGAAATATCATAATTAATTTGCCTTTGAAGAAAAAAAAAGATGTGGGAATCCCGGTTTCTTTTTTTCTGGGACGCTCTGTATATTAAATATCCGCTCTGAAAATCTGACATAGCTAAAACAGAAGAAGAAATTGCGATCACGAAACCTTTTCTTTAAACAATCACTAAATTATAGATCGTTTTAGCCAGAAAACAATGTGTAATGATAAGGGTCACACTGGTGAAACCCACTTCAGAACGACAAAAACTATTACATTATTGGCCACAGCATTTCATTGATCATATTAGGAGTCGGGTTCAGTGGTGTAACTGTAGTAAGATAAGATAGGCATGATGAGCATCATATGCTATACGTTAATCAAGTGAAGTTGTCATTCAAACCAAAAACATATAGGTATATTGCATTTGCCATCGAACATGAGACTGGCAGATGCAGAATGGACATCCAACCTTCGAATTCATTACAGAAATTACCCGCCATTGTTTTCCCGCGTAATAAAAAAGCTTTCAACAGTGGATTAGGCCTTTCTACATTGTCTATTTTCGGGTTTGACATTCGCATTCAGCTCTCGGATGTTTATCATTTGGCTTGAAGAAGATGTGGCAGAAATACAAATGTTTGTATTCCTGCCAGGCTTCGGGTGTACGATGAAAGGACTTTCAAATATGAAATGTAACCATTTTAAAGTGTTCTTTTTTAAATGAAATTCTTGATGGTGAAATGCGTACTTGTTTCTTTCGAAGTACACGATTTCTTTAACACCAGACAAAATATATCGTTAAATATAAATTCCATCATCAGTTTATCAAGATAAACAAACAAATGCATATAGATTTTTTTGTTTCTAAATAACTAAGTGAGGAAAGCTCAGTCAATATCCCTTTTATAATACTTTAAGTGTTAATAACGAAATCAACTTTGATGAAATAATGTAATCTTATATTTACATTTCTTACAAAAACACAAAAGAGTTGTAATCTAGATGAGCCTATAATTTATCAGTTATGAGGACTAAATAATCAGAATTGAAGGAAAATTCGTACATTCTTACTTCACGTTCAACCTGCGTCATTCCTCCTAGTTTGAAAGCAATATGCTGTATAGGCAAAGATATCAATCATATCCCACGGCAGGTAGAAATTGAATATAGTCCATTCCGCTCGGAAAATTCAAATTTAGATTGAGTAGAAGTCGTTCATCAGGTTTTATATGAATGCTAATGTATTTCTCCTGCATTCACGGTAACGTTGCCCAGGGGGAGATGTAACACAGATAATGTGAAGGTCTCATGCTGGTTTACAAATATGTATATACATATCTGAAAATCACCAATGAAGAATCTTCTGCGCTTTCACTCGTAATCATTCGAAGTAAGATAAATGGGTTTGTGACATATTTTTACTTTGGGTGATTTTTTCCCCCATCCTCTTTCTCTCGATCGATCGACATAACATAATCTATGCATATACATTGTGATCCCTTACTACCTTTCATTCTCCTTTCCTCTTTGTCTTTGTGCCTCTCTGTATTTATCCTTCTCTTTCTCCTTTTGACCCCCTACCCATCTCGCATTCATATTTTTCGTGAGTATATTTAAAGGATTGTGTCATATTTCTAATGTTAATATCCCAGAATCCTTGTCGTATTCCCTCCTTACTATCGTTCATCCACACGGAAAACCCAATATTCAGTCCGTAGTTCACCCGCTATGTCACCACCCCTCCTCTTTCCTACTCCAATTGCCCTGCCCCCCCCCCCATCCTCCCCATCCTCCAAGAGCTACAGCAAGCAAGATCATGAAGAGGCTAGAGCCAAAACAGTCCCTCCCTGAATACCCTTCACCTTGCCCTTCAGAAGGATGTGGATGCTTGTTCCTACAACCTGTCCATTAGAAAGAAAAAAAAATACGATCAGAGGAAAAAACTCTATCAACGTGTGAGAAAAACGGTTTGATGCTTTGATGAATTATATGTAAATACATGTTGATGAGCGACTTCGTGACTTATTATAATGATTTAAAATGCATGATCCATTAACTCTCTAGTTTAGTCGTTCGCAAAACCCCATTCGCAAGCCCATGATTATGGAGATGGGAGTAATTATCTTTCCTCATTTAAAGATACGGTTCATAATTTTTTTTTCATATTGCATACTAAGATTTGTGTGCAAATTAAAATTGTTTCTTGTCGTTTAGTATTACAACGATAAAGGAATTTGATTTACCATCATTCACATATTCATCTCGTTTGTAAGATTATGCTCCGGCACCTCCAGTTTGTATCTGCAATGATTCCAAATGTTTAATGATATTAAATATCGCATTTTCCAAACTTATAATACGCCAACCCATTTCAACCTTGGATTCCATGATCAGCACTTTCATAAATGTAGTCAGCTGCCAACTGCTTCTGATTGCAGCCTCGTTCTCCACAACACTTCCATGCACGTATCCATGTTATCTTGTCTAAAGTCGTCTAGAACGCCACTGTATTGAGATAAGGACCTCTGTTTAACAATTATTGCTCCCTTGGCACCAGGCACATTTTAATCACAAGAAATATAAAGTTTGACGTCCTCTGAGAAATCATCAAAATGAATAGCTCGTCTTACCAGGACAAAAAGGGCGATATTTCCTCTAGAAGTCGGCAAGAATGGTCGCAAGGAAATAGATTGATGAGATTGCCAGGTAGCAAAAGGAAATTGGATTTAATTTGATTCTTTAGAAAATTTGATATGTTAGCTGTTGTACAATAAACATTTGTCTGACGTAAAGAATCGAAACAGGCGCGTGCATGGATGGGACATAATTTGGATTTCGTTTCGTTAAAATTTCTTACATGTTATCGTTGTATTTTTATCTTTAAATGTCATGTTCTTTGTAATTTAGACAATATGTTATTGTGTTATTTCTTTGCCACCACGCTTGTATAATGTTGTTAAAGAATTCGTATCCGCCACCCAAACTATATCCTATTAAAACGGTGTACAATTTTGATGCAAATTGAGTTTAGACCCAAAACTCATAAATTCAACCTTATTCCTATTATTACTCTTATTCAATTAATTTCATCTTTTTATGATTACTATATAAAGTAAAAAAATAAGAAATACATAAGAAAGTAAGACAAAAATGCAATATTGATTTTTTTTTCTTTCAAGTACAGTTGTCAAGAATCCTACGAAGAGTAAGGGGAAAAATAGCAGTTTGGAGGTCTGATTATAATAAGTTAATGTTTTTCATTCAAATATATATCCTATAGTATATATATATATTTAGACTGAAATCACCTAATTTGACCATGAATATCTTCCATTGGCATGGTCAACGTCATGTCACAAATCCCAGTTGCTCGGTTTGGCAGTAGACCAAGAAAAGGCAATTAATGCGAGAGGAGGGGGGGGGGGGGGATGAAGGCGCGGGGATTTTCTTGACTCTGCGTTCCGCTCGTTACAGCAATAATCCTTTAAAGACATTATGGTGGAAAGGCTTTGAACACAATTCACCTAAAAGGCGTTCTTTTTAAAGATAATACAACTAATTTCATATCAATGTGATATTATATTCTGCCAAACATTTAAAAAATCCTACTTTCCTGAACGCCCACATGTAGAGGACATAATAGTGCTGTAATAAGTCTGCTTGTGGTTGAGTGACGAGGCAAAGACAAACACGACGCTTTCCAGTGACAATCAATGTTTTGCTTCATAGAAGCAATCTACATGTATTGCAATGACCACCACCACTATATTCTATTCACAGTTAATGAATACATTTAAATGAAGCCAATCATTTTACCCTCTGAATACCTCAACGAAACTATACTGAGAACGATTTTAGTTTATTTTCATTTCGATGCACATATTTTTAATCAGAATGGATATTAATAAAACGATGGTATTAGTTAGCAACCGAAGGGCGTCTTAGTTATCTCACCACCAACCGTAGATGATGTTGATCTTGGAAATAACTTATCTTATGCATCCACTCCTTCTCTTTTATCTTATTCTCTTAAGGTTTATTAATTTTGATTTAAAAAATTATCTTGGTTTCATATGTCATTCGCTCCAGAATTTTTTTTTTACTTTATTTTCCACAACTTATTTAAGTTTGATGCATTCCTCAGATTTTGCATATAAAACTCATATTGCATTTTCAATACTGATGTATGTGACATAAAGAGTTTAGAGCGAATTCGAAACAGTTGCCACGGTTTTTTTTCTATTTTTGTAAAAAAAAAATCCCAAAACCAATTCCTGATAAAAACAGTTCTTCAGTAAATTAAGATTATGCAACATCCCCATGACGTGACTTAATGAAATCGGAAAGAAGGACGAGATGATATCCATATCAGCTCCCTCTATTTGATATTCCTATTGCATGAATTTCTTAAAGTAATACGGAACCTAGACAGTTTTGAATGTCATCAACATTTTGTTTTATCTCATGTTAATTATTTAAGAACTCCATAATAAATCTGCGTTTTATATCGCGCTTAATACATCGGAACGACTTGTCTAAGCGCTTTACAGACAATGTGTGCTCATCCTCCACTCCCTGGGGAGTATTCCAGTCAGTCGCCGGTGAGGCGCACACAGTACTGGACAAGCTACAATGTCTTTCACAACCTACCGGGTACCCATTCAGCACCTGGGTCGAGAGTGGCAAAGTGTAGATTAACGCCTTGCCAAAGGACGCCAGACCGTGGTGGGATTCGAACACACGACCCTCTGTTTACAAGGCTAGAGTCGGAACCGCTACACCACGGCTCCTCCATATGTGTTATAAACCACACTCCACATCTGTTTTAAAACTTTCTCAAATGAAAATCTATCGGACCACTTTATCATATTCTCTTTTTCAGTTGTTTAGTTACGGCCGTTTATTCATTGCAATTGTGTTATCAAAATATACTTTTTCCAACATTCAATTATCAAATAATATTAAGGTGTTATAGTTAACTCTCACTACAAATATTTTTTTCTGGTAGGCACGAAATTGATGGATTCTTGGAAACACCTGCTATAAACACTATCTTTAAAAAGGAGAACAATAGAGCGACCGTGCGCATGAAAACTGGGCACTGTCACCTTATTATTCTAATAACTGACAAACGAATTAACACAAATTCTGTACAAAATACAACTCAAAGGAAAATATGATGAAACAAAGTAAAGGACAGAATAAGGAAAAATTCCCATATTTTCAATCATTCACATTTTCTCTTTTTGTTTTTCTTTTTTTTCTCTCTCTCTCAATCTCAAAGAAACTGACTGCCATGAGGAGAAAATGAACTTTAGATTGATCAAGTAGTCTATATAAGGTTATGACTCGAATGGCAAATGAAACCTACGTCAAGAAAGAGATATTGAAAGACTGCCAGCAGTATGTCGCCAAACACAAGGAGAACATAGATGTTTACTTCTTCAGTCAGAGTATTTATTGAACAGACCGGACCTCTGATGAACTTTCAGGTAAAGCTTCTCTTATAGAATTCAAAACGCAGATTTCTTTCATTTCACTCGGGATATTTTGGTTTCATTATTTTGTTGAAGGATCTATTGTTATTATTTTTCTCAGTATGATCTTTCTTAGATATCCTTTGATTTATTATTCAAGGTTTCAGTTTCCCATAATAAGCAAATGGAACAGATAATTTGAAGATATTGGAATATCTGTACGATGTTTATTTCAAAGGTTTTGACCTTAAACATGTATTAGATGAAGTCAGACGAACTGAATGTTTCATGAATGTAAGACGTCACAAGAGTTGCAAAGTTCTTGGTCCTTTTTAAAACTTTTACAGTGAACTTTTACAATGAAAGACATTCGTATATTACCTCTTTTTTTCTAAACCCATGTTTTTTCACGTTCTCTGGGAATATGATAGCAATGAAAATTGCTAATTTTCTTTCTTACATTACGCAGAGCATTTGTGTATCAAATGTCATGAGACGTTCTATTTTGTAGACTTCAAACTAGTATGAAATAATTGTTATTTCAACTGGTGCATCCTGACCAATTTTTCCCATTTGACTAAATATTCATCTTGGGTAAAAACGTTGGTCCTCAAAATGAGTGCCATTCTCGTTTCAATCTGATTTTTAAAAAATCCTGGTTTGGGTTTTAAAGTAGAAACTTATTTTATAGTTATAAGGTAATTGTAGTCGAGTTAATGAGTAAACCTTAGAATATTAATTGGTAAAGAAAAATGTATTCTTCCAACACTTTTCCGGATGTCACAATGCTTCCCCAAAGCCTTATATGGCATCCTTGATATACAACGCTTTTTTGTGTGAATGGTAACTTCAAGAATACAATCATGTATTCGAAATGCTGATTGCAACATAGTTAAAAATTTTGAAAATTATTATCTTGTTTGCATGGATGGAGTGGGATGGGGTTGGGCAGGGGGGGGGTCACTGTAATTGCAGTTCTCTTGACAGTTTTCCGTTCAGATTTTCTCAATTTGATAGACGGTGATGACCTAGTTACTTCGTACTTATATCACACGGAAGTTCGACAAGCAGGAATATATGTAATCATTTAAAAACGGGTGAAAAGAAACAATCAGAATATTGTGTAGGGTTCTAGATTTAACTTCAAAATAAAGCCAATCCATGAAGATCAATTCAAATTGTCTCTCTCTCGCTTTTAATTCCTTAATGACTGAGCTCTATCCACAACGCAGAAATAAAACAAGCCACAAACCATGCTCCAGTAATCCATGTAATTGAATCGTGAAAGAAAGCTACGATTCCTTCACAAAGGAAAGAAGATACTGCTCCTTTGAGAGACAACTGGAGCTCTTCCGTTCCAGGTGGTTGTTTCCTATCCTTTGGGAACCAAAGTGGTCACGTGGATTTGCAGATGGGAAAGCTGATCCCTTGATATACCTCCTACACTACATGCCTTCCCTCTTAGCTTCGGGGATCAGATAAAGTCAATTTAAAAAGGTCATAATTCCAGACCGACCACCGTACGGACAGTGTGTACATTCCAATTCCATCAGAGATGTTTTCCGATAAAGCACAGCTGACAGAGCTTGATCTTTATACTCACTTTTTTAAAAGAAAGATCTTGGGCTGCCTCCTTCATGTTCCGTTCTCCTTTTCTTCGCAAGGCCGAAGTATATTATTCATGACTGTACCGATATCGCGCAGTTATGCCGCAATGTTATCAACACTCAGGAGCCTAAGAATTCATGTGCGTGAGTGAGTGGGTGTGAGAGGGGACGTGTGCGAGGGTGTGTTGGTGTGTCTTACATAAATATTTACAGGAACAGATCGAGTTGAAACTTTCGCGCTTTTTGTTGACTTGATTATATATAATGCACACAATTTTCAACTCCTAGCTCCTGCGACCGATCCAGAAAACAGATAACAGAATCCAGATCCAGATAACAGAAGTAGACAAAGAAAAAACAATACATATTAATATTAGGCCTATATTTGACGAGAATGTGATCGATCTAGCGTAGATATGAACATGTTATACATATTGCAAGAAAACAAAGAAACAGGGAGAAACAAACGGAAAAATTGGTTTGTCAAAAGGTTACCCGTATTATCATGATTATACAGTATGAGTGTGTGGATGTAAAATGGAAGTTGGAGTAAGGGTGTGTCTGTGTGTTTGTAATGGTATAGAGGTGTGTGTATGTGCGACTATTTTTCTCTGCACTCTCTCTCTTTCCATCTCTCAAGGTTCTCTCAAAAGGTTTTTTAAAAAAACCGCACATTTAGACACCAATCCGCCCACCCTCGCACACACCAACGTACAATATTACACATCCCTCCATCAGACACAAGCAATTTCATCTCAATTTCAAACGATCGCATCACAACATGTGCACTTAGCAACATGGCCAACGCGAAACGCAATGTTATTTATTTTCCCCATCTTTTACAATACAGATACATCACTAAAATTAGAATTAAAAATTGAAAGTCATCATTGAAATTCATTTGATTCCATTCCATGGAATAACTCACGGTTTCCGTATTACTGCAATCTTGCTAACAGAATTGATATATCGCTGATGTGGTTTACGGTACACCATGTGGAGTGTTATAGAAACAGTGGATAGAAGAAATGGATAGGCGAGAAAGTGGAGATTTGAGAGTAGAGTATCCACCATGCAAACCTTTAAACAACATCAGAATTGATGTAAAACTACATGAACACAAGGCCCTCACTTAAACCTCTCCCCCTTTCTTCCTTGGTTATATATTTTAGATCATTATAAAATTTCACCGATCCCGCTCCTTCGATTACTTTGGATATTATACAAAATTAATATTGACTACACATGACGATAACTGTGTAAGTTTCCAGAGGTGCGTTTCATACCCTCCCCTCAATCACCCCGAATCCTTGGCCGAGGGGTGATAGAAAATTGAAATCGAAATGGTTTATTAAGAAAACTTCTTCGGAGCCGAAGGCTGAATTGTGAAATTCTGTACAAGGTAAAATACAAAATATATACAATAACAATGACTGTAACTAAATGACATGTAATAGTAATGAAATAAACGTTATGTGTTGAAATTTAAAAAGAGTAGGGCTGGTGTGGAAAGCACCAAGAGAGTGATGATTTTCACTGTCATCCGAATACAGAGCAATCCATATTTGTTTTATATACCCCTCGATAATCACATAACTCTATCCCCAATCGATTCACGAACTTCAGGACCACTTATGGAGCGTTGTGGCCCAGTGGATTAGTCTCCGGACTCTGAAACAGAGGGTCGTGGGTTCGATTCCCAACCATGGCGTAATTTCCTTCAGCAAGAAATTGATCCACAATATGCAGCACTCAACCCAGGTGAGGTAAATGGGTACCAGGCAGGAATTTATTCCTTGAAACGCAACGCGCGTAACAGCTGCACCGCTAAAGCCAGGGTAATTATGCTGCATATACTGTAGCGCGCTTAGAGACTTCTGAAAAAGTAAGTATTAAGCGCCATATAAGCAAATATGATTATTGTTATTACGAACTCAATCACTCTAAGGCCCCTCCCACCTGACCCAATGTAGGCGGACAAAGGGTGACGAATGGGAAAAATGCACGAAATGCGCGTGAATTCAACGAATTCAAATAAAATTTACATCAAATCATGCGATCAGTAACTATTGTCAAATTTTATCAACGAACGGTAAGAGAAGGATAAATATGACATGCGAAGGATATCGATTTTTCGGTTCACCTCTTTGAGTAAATTGCTCACTGCTCGTTTGTCTTATTGGGTAATATCAATCCTTTGCTTGCCTTCGGCTGCAATTTACTCAAAGGGGTGAACCGAAAAATCGATATCCTTCGCTTGTCATAATTATTTATCCTTCGATTACCGTTCGTTGATAAAATTTGTGGATAGTTACTGATCGCATGATTTGACGGAAATTTTATTTGAATTCGCGTGCATTTTTCCCATTCGTCACCCTTCGTCCGCCTACATTCGGTCAGGTGCGAGGGGGCTTTAAACATGTTCAAAGTTTCCACGCGAATTTGAATAATCGCAGGTGTTAATTCAGAATGGTTACGAACCCAAACACGAAGGATAAATAAGATTTACTATCAGATCCCATTGAAAACGATCTTTTAAAAAAGAAATGCCTTTCGCCCGCCATCGCAGGGCTTTCTGGCAGTTCAGCTGTATTTCAAACGAGCGGCTCTCCTGCATGCATAGGGAGCAGGACAATCGATATCCAGTTGGCCAGCCAGCGCACAGTTGGCTGCGCGTACATGACCAAGCAGCAGCAGCAGCACAGCAAAAACGCAGCCAGTTAGCTAGATGCGCGCGTAGAAACACAACTTGTGGCCCCGCCCTCAGGGATTTGTTAGAAAAGATACACAGTAAATCAGACCCCTTAGACGATGGAAGACGGTCAGCACCGTCTTTCTTCGTTTGGACCAACCAGAGATAACAATCCTAATATGTGGTATATAATAGTTATTTTCATATTGAATTTTCTTTTTTTTTCTCTCTCTCTCTTCCCACACGTATCTTCTCTATTTTCTCCTTCATTATATTTCGCTATAGCCATTGATGTTCGTCTGACAACTGTCGATTGACAGGTTCCGACTACGTGCAAAACTATATGACCACTCTCTTCCTTGGTTATATATTTTAAATCATTTTATTTTTTTACCGACCCCCTCCTTGGAATTCATTGGACATTAAGTATTTTAAGATGGAAATTTCTTTCTCTCCTCTCTCTTCCCACACGTTTCTTCTTTATTTCTACTCCTTTGCTATAATTTCGCTAGCCATTTATCTTCATCTGACAAATTTCGATTGACGGATTTCGACTACGTGCAAAGATAAAGCTACTGACATTCCACTCGAGGACGAGAATACTCGTCATTTCCCCCTGATAAATGCATTTTATTTCGATTGAAATCTATTTAAGTCGTTTTCAATGTGATTTCGTAGAAAGTCAGAGACATTACTAATTATCACGACCTTATGGGTTTCCAGCAGAATCTATTATTCAATAAATGAAAATATCGACACCGTTGGTGTGCTTATAATTTAGTAAAATCCGTATCTCTGCTCGAGGTAACCATGAATACTGTCTTCCTCAAAACATACCACATTTTCAAAGTCTTTTTTTTACAAGCTTTTAGTGAATAATTAGCAACTATTTGATATTGATGTCTATGGTTTTAAAAATAGTAACCTTTCAATATTTGCTAATTAATGTAAAATATCCATAACAGAAAATACTAAAATAATGATGGTAATATTAACAAGGCATGCAATATGTTGTACGTTTTTTAGTCTTTAACAATTGAGACATTGTCATTATATTTTCTCAAATTTCCAGTTGGCTAACCTTAATGATCATCAATGGTCAAATCTACACACTGTATATAAGGAAGCTCCCATGCATAAGCCTATACATGTACATCAAAATTCTAATATCTTGCTATTCAAAGCTATTTTCAATTAAAGTTTACATAAATTTGATCATATGTCAATCTCTGAGGCTGAGATGATGCATGCAATATTGGTTTTCTGAAAAACAAAGATGTTTATGAACCAATCTAATCCCTTTAATAAGGTATATGCAGCATACAGCGGACAACGACTCCCAAGTTTGAATAATGAATTACATCCCTCCGGAGAAAAGCAATCTGCTTCTCCTGTGTATCTGGACAAAATCACGATAGCCCAAGATCAGCGTGTAAACGTTAGGCTTCTGAAGACCATAAATGCCTGAAGAAATGGCCAAGAACCTTTGAAATATGATCAGATGATGATAGATGATTTTTAGGCATGGCTTGGATGCATTTTCTCGAAATAATTTGGCACTTTCTAATGTTGCTTTACCTTCTGGTAACTCAAGAAATCAAATAATGCAAAAATTGAATTCCATTTAACAAGAAATATAAAAGCCCTTTGGGGTGCTTTGGAAAACAAATTTACGGACTGTCATGGAATATATAGTAACGCATTCTATTTGTAGAGTTTTCAATAATGATAATGATAAAGAATATCATGTTCAATTCTTTTACTTCTTTTACTTTTCCCACCTGTATTCTGATTTCAAAATTTCACAGTTCCATATGACACACACACGAGCCACACCGACTCACTCTTACAAAAATATCTTAATGAAATATAATTTTAGAATGTGCAAACTGCAATGAATGATTAATAGATACCATACCATATCACGCCATATAAAATTGTAACTTCCATTGGAATTAGAAAAAAAAAATATGATGAAGTTTTTAAGAAAACATGCGATCTGATGACAAAACATTGGGAATACATAAAGCACCGAGTGCATCAAATGCAAAATGCTCGCGGGGGCAGCGGAAACGGGGTTGGCGCGAAAAAAAGGCGGCATGCATTATTTGATTCCAGCAAGAGAGCGGGGGTGAGATCTACATTTATTTTGAATGTCGACCTTGCCTCACTTTGCTTGCAGGTGAAACAAAGCAGACAAGTTGGTATAATTAGAAAGACGGAGTCTCATTGCCCTGGTGTGCCACAAAATTGAAGCAACTTGCACCTCTTCACGTGATCGTTAATGAAATTCAAATTGATACCCGCAGGAATTTGGATCAACGGTAAATAAGTGATGTAAAGAGGAACAAAGTATTATCTTCATCGACTTACAGCTCAGAATGGCTTTATTCCAAAGAGCGCAGAAATATCATCCAATAGGGTTTAGTATATGCATATGTACTTGTCGCCTGTTTCAACAATAAATAAGTTGTTATCTTTTTATTTCAAAAATGTGTTATTTTACAGAGAAAATGGTAGTGAAAAGAAGAAGGAAGTTATGTAAGTTTCACATGCATGCTTATACAAAGCCTTCATGGGTCTGAAAACTGGGTTACCTCAGTTCCCCCATAGTGATACGATAATATTTTCCTTATTGCAAAAGAACGATCCACTGGAAGGAATGTGGGTTAAACCAATAAAGACTTCATTTCAATTATGTAGCACGAATGCGATCACTGTAACCAAGATCTAACTCGATCATTTTGCCTAACCACTCTATATCTCTTTGATGAAAAGAGATGTGATAATGCCGACACAGTCATGATTGTGTTTGCCCTAATTTTTCGAGCTGCTCTCTGTTTCCTCTCGGCGACGTTCCTATGTTATCAAATGAGCGGGCTAACCATTTCTTGAAAAGGGAAAACAGACTCTAGTCATTATTGCCTAAAAAATACTGTGAACCATGCTTTTGAGTTTTCTTTTTCTTTTCAAGGAGCAATGAAAATTTTAAAACTTGTTATGACCCGCTATTAGAAATTCATATGGAGATCAATGAGTATTGGTTGCGATTACCTCATGACGAACGTTGCAATCAGTAACGTAAGATTGAAATTTAGATGAACACATAAGGTCTTGAAATGTTTACATCCATAATCTCCTTCCTCTCTTCTCTTTCGTTTTCTCGTTTTCTCTTTCTTTTTTCTATCTTCTTCTCCCCCTTTCTTTCCATTCTATTTCCCTCTCTCTGACTAACTCTACCTTTAATATCTCTCCCCTCTATCTATAGCTTTGCATACGTCATTCCCCATTTCTCTTTCCTCCGTGAAAACAGTTCAATGAAATGTTGTGGAAACAATACTCCCCCCCAAAAAAAATGACAAGAAGTGCTATGGGAAAGTAAACGTGAATGAAACATATTACTCATTTCATATTGATATATCAGTCCATTAAAAAAATCTCATAAAGGGAACAATGACCCCACACCTGTCAAGAGTAGCTTCAAGAACACTTCATCGAGAGCTCAAATTAATTTCGCTTGCACATCTAATCCCGTTATCTCTCGTCGTTCTTAAATTGAGACATATTACATTTCTCCAGTATTGTATCGACAATCCAATGAATCTATATTTTCCTCATACCTTGATGCAACAAATCTTCTAAGTATTGTCAACAGAATGAGGCGATTCCAACCATCCTAGCATATCGATTTCCCGTGCCCTTTAGCAGCTTCCCGAACTCACTTTTAATCTTGTTGACAAGTGACGAGAAAGGTACTTCAAATAATCATATGTGCACATGATGCAATGTTGCAATGAGATTTGAGATTGAATCTTGCAAGCGACAGCGCGCCGACTTTGCAATAATTGATTTGCACTTTTTTTCTCGGTCATACCGTGTGAGTTCTGACGCCTTATCGAGGTGATTCTGAATTTTCACGGGTAATCTTTGATTGCTATAAATGTAGAGCACTGGAAATATAAAAGAAATGTCTCGGCGAAAGTGTATGATATTGGTCTTTGTCTGGCAGTGATCTATCATAACTATAGTGCTGATTCTTTGTTCTTTACCCCTCTGGACCCGTCAACTTTCATAGCTTGCTGACTGTGATGCAAAGAAAACATTTTATTTCCCGCGCCTGGATCAACAACAAGAGCACTTCATCATCCTGTCAAATTGGAAAGTCTGATTCAAGAATGAAAGGAACAAAACAATATCCTTGTAGGTTTGATGACAATGTAACAGCGCAGTGAACCTTCGTACTGGAGAAGACAATCCCCCAAGAGTTATTCTGACTAAGATGGCAAAATGATTTTACGAAAGAAAAAAAAAACACAGAATTGACTTCAAGCGCATTCATTTTTTCTTCGGGGAAATATTGCCATATGTTGGAAAGCAGCAGTCAAAATTGCTAGTTACTATTTTGCTGGTCATATAAAACCTTAAGGCTTTCAGGATGGCAAGATGAACTAATCTGCTAATTTAAAGGTGTTCACGAAATGTTAAGATCATCAACGTGTTTGATACCCCTCACTCACTCATTGACCTTAAGATATGTTAAAATTAATGAATGAATTGATGCACGAATGCAAACCCTGACAAGTTTTTGACAACAAAGATTTTGATCAATATTATGGATGTTGATTAAAAGAAGACTGAAGATCAAAAATGATCATTTTTATGTAATGTACAAAACGGTAGCTAAATGAGCCAACAAAATTAAGATGGCCAAACATGGCACATGGGGGCAAAATCCAAAAGCGTACGCTTGCAAGCAAACAATTATATTGACTTTAAAAAAAATGTGGAATTGACATATCATTCAGAAAAAATATCATATTTCATGCCTCTTGCGGGTGAATAATTTTGTATTTGATTATGCAAAGAGGGATACAGGGAGAATATTAGAGACATGAGTGAAGTGGAGAAAAAGAAATGGCAAACAGAAAGAAAGCAGGTGCAAAATCGTAACTCTGCCTCGAAGGTCACTCATGATTCACCTCTTTCTATCTCTCAAATATGACCTTCCTACTCAAATGGCATCTTCCTTATTGCGTAACCAGAAACCCTTTTAGAGATTTAATGTATTTTTTGTCAGGATGTTAGTCTTTCTGTCACACATGCACACTCTCTCTAATTTATATCAGGCGTGTCATTTCTGAAAAGAAAAAAAAATATTATATCATTATTGTTTTTAATATATGACTATTATGATTGTTTTTATAAATATTGATAATTAATATTATTTTTTATAGTAAAGGTAGGGGTTGCAGAGGTCTTAGAATTGAAAGTAGTACTATAACTACTATCATCAATATTATTATTGTTATTATTTACTGCAATTATTGCATTTTGGGTGAGGCCGAATATATATCTCTGCCGGCAATCGAACCCGGGATCCCAAATTAGAACACCGGTGGCTTGATCACGAGACAAAAAAGAGAAAGTAGCTAGATGATTACAAGTGAGGCGTATAGCTCCCGATCTTTATTTTTTTTGTTAGTATTATGTTGGCCTCCACCAGGTCTATACATAATAGAAAGAATACAATGAACGGCATTTTGAACAGATGAAACTAGAATCTCAATCATATATCAAGAATTATGTTTTTATCATCCAAGAAGATCGAAAATACAGATCACCATAAGAAGAATGGCATTTACTGAGGAATACGTCGGCCTTTTTATTTTTTTTTCAATCGAAGTCGTTCACTGAAAGATGTGACGTATATCCATGCAGTCATATGCCCTCTGGATTATTAAAGTAAGAAAAGACGTAGTAGACAAAAAATAGAAACTGGCAAAGGGGGAAGAGCTGGAATATTATGAGAGAGTGGATCTTATATCACAAAGTGAAGTCGATATTCACTTGCCCTGTCATGTTCATTCGTAAAAATACGAAATGAATTTATGAATATCGTGGAAAATATTCCCGCAGAAATATATATATTGAAGAGTTATTTGCATAATACCTGAGTGGCCAGCTAATAGTATATCATATGGAGAAGATCGACACCGGGGAAATGAAGGGGAAATCATGATAATAATCAAATTAAAAAACTTCAAAAGAAATAAAACTCGGCAGCGATACTAATAACAAGAACGAAGCACAGGGAACACATAACACCAATGCTGGCTTCCTGTAAAATATCGTATTGAATACAAGATATTAATCCTTACATACCAATGCTTGCAAGGTTACTCGCCATCTTATCTCGAAGAACTCATTGATCAATATGTGCCCTAAAGAAAATTAAGATCAAACAAGACATCTTTAATGGTAATTCCAAGCATTAATACCCAATTCTATTGCTCTCGTTCTTTCAAAATAATATCTGCTTTGAGTTTTGGAACAACTTGCCTGATATTGTGAAACAAGCTAACACTGAAGAATTATTTAAGTCCATTTTGAAGACATTCTTTTTTGTAAGATAAGATGTACATGTACATCATTGATTATAGGCTCCTCCGTAAACATGTGTTTCCTTCTCTTCTAAAGTGCATAGAGACGTGATGTTATCACCATGATATGCGCTATATAAACAATGTTTATAATTATTATTATTAATCACCTGAGATGTTTGCCATATCTCAGTATAAATTCCCTATTTAAGAAACATTTTCGTTTACAAAGAATCAATATTCAGCATGAGCACAGCTCTCAGCATTGGGCTAGGGTCTTTCCGACTGTAAGAGCTGAATAGAAGTGTCGGGCAACCACGAATGTACGGGGGGGGGGCACGTTTTCCAATACGATAACTAGTAACTGTTTCATACATAAACTTTAATAGAATGGAAGAACCACGACTTTATAGAGAACGTTAGGGTATGGATTTTGATCCCGAACATTTACTTATTACGATTTTTTCGTCACCAAATCAAAATCGTTAAATTATACATTACAAACATTGGTTATGGGTCACTACGATCGTGCGTCTTTCAATAGGTTGCGTTTCTCTCCGGCCGGTTCTAGCATAGTAGCATACTGTTATGACGTATCTATTCCAGCTGGATTACCATCTCAACATGCCAGGATTAATGATGATTTATCAGGAAAGCTGCCCATCATTTGCCCATGGTGAAGATTATCTCCTGGACTAATGGATTTTATCTCACATTTCTCATTTGCTTTCTTATTTTGTGTGGGGGTGGACTCTATCTTGTGTAATCCTCCATCAGAACGCCTCTTTCATGAATAAGAATAAATGTTCATTGGTTATAAGTACAATTGATATCATGAAATATGACTGATTACTTGATTGATTGAATGACTGATTGATTGATTGATTGATTGGTTTGTTCGTTGGTTGGTTATTACAACCATAATGTCAAAAGATAAAATAAGCAAGTTCATCGTAATACTTTGATCACATAAAAAGAAATTATGGTTTGATTTTGAGAAATATATAGAAATATGAATGTAGTTTATTCATTCTGATTCTGGGCCATTCAAATCTTCTTCCATTAAGAGACTGATGCTCCAATCCTTAATCATTGGATCGTAAGGGGTTTTGCTTAACCCTTTACATGCTTACATGCTGAACATCCCCAAGGATAGAAATGACATTGATAAGTTTTCAAAGCAGAGTGCTATACATCACGAATAATAATTGTTTTGTAACTTCTTTAGGTTTCCATGGCGAAGAAGAAAAGTGTAGTGGTTGTCACGGTACATCATTTATCTTTCTTGGGCAAGTGTTGGTCCTGAAAAGGACGCCCAATCTCGACGTTTCGACCAGTGTGTTCTTGTCGGCTTCAGGAGAATATATTTAAATTTTTTTCTTTCAAATTACAAAGTAACGCAATGTGTGTTCTATTTCCCCCGAAAACAATGCAAGTGACGTAATTAATAATTATGTCTCTCATCTACCTCCCCCATCTCTCTCTCTCTCTCCCTCTCTCTCCTCTCTCTCTCTCCTGTGTATCAGAGAGGGAGAGATATTGAGGCATTAGAGAGACACCATTGCTTACGTCAGTCAAATGCAAATCACATTATGTTTTTTTTCGCAAATGAAAGATAGTATTCGTAACTGGTTTTTTTATCTTCATTTTCGCTCCAATAATGTGAAATCTTAGACTCCTTCATAAAACGAATTAAAGAATCTTGACAGAGACGTACATGTATGTTGATTCAACTGAGGCCCCCCAATTTTAGTGTAAGATCGATACAAATGATACTGTATGGTATTTGGAAACAAAAGTAAGGATAAGATATTATAAATTAACAAGTCGTGGTTTAAATGCTCTTCTATGCATTGCCACTGTATTTTGAAGAAGATGTAAGATATTAAATTTCAAGTGTGCCAATTGTTTACTGTTTCTTGGTACTCAAATCAACTTGATGTAGGATAAAGATAATGATAGTAATAATAATATGGACATTTTTAATGTGCCGTCATCCATCATAAAAAGATTCTCATATGATGGCGCAATGAAGAAAGGAAGGACAAGAAAGGGACACTTACAAATTAAAAAGGGGGTGGAATTATAATTAGTTTTAAGCTTGTGTGAATAACCAGGTTTTCAGTGATTTTCAGTGGTGAGACGAGAAATATTGCGGATGTCTTTTGGAAGTTTATGCCATAGGAATGTTCCAGCATTTGGAATGATCGATCCTTCATGACTTATGAGCTTGTGGTACAACAGGTAAGGATAAGTTAGCCGACCTTAGGTTACGGGAGGGATTGTACTTCATTTAACCAAAGTGTTTGATAGCTGGAAGGCTTGAAAAGTTAGGTTTAAGTTTTAAAAAAGTCTGACAAAAATCCGTCTAGACGGAGTATCTCGGTTCGAACATTGACAAATGGAGAAACAGCGACCGTGAACTCAGGAAACCACTCGTTACAAAACTTTGAAGTAAGAATTAGGTGTAACATTTCGATTTCACCCTAACATCTCCCTGCCAAGTTTGTTTCCTTCCAAGGCTTGAAAACGAAGAAATGCATGAACCTGGAAGAACTTGAATTTCAACCTCAGGGATGTGAAGTCCCCAAAGACACCACCCGACCGAGTTTACACCACTTTGATGGTAATAATCCCGTCACCATGAGACTCATCATTCCTGCTTTCAATTCTTCAAGAAGAAAAATAAGCCTCTTTATCCTATGGCTTATCATCGTATTCTCTTCTCTTTTCAAATTCTCTTCCTCGCTATACTTGTGTTAGTTCTTCCTTCTTATTCCCTCCAATTGGCTCCCTTGATTGAAGGGGGGGGGGGGGGGTGGCCAACACTGCGTGTCTCAAACTGTCTCATATTAACGGTTAGTCTTTTTTTAAATATAAGTTTTATAAGATAACTGATAATATAGAAGATAAAAGAGCCGATAACTGTGTTTGTGTATAGAAACTGAAATGTTTTTAATGGAAAGGTATATGCATTGCTGTTAGTATGATATAAATGTACTGAGTGGTGACTTTTTGTGTTATCAATATCATTCAAGTAGGCATATTACAAGATTACATGCACTGCTGATAATGTTGTATAATGTGTAATGATCCTAGCCAGATAATGATTAGTTCAGGAATTGAAGCGGCCCTAGCCACAGGTCATACGGTCGTTAGGCTTCGTTTTTAAACATATCAATCTAAATATCTAAAATTTCAATTTTTTAATACAGTGAACGTCTGAAAGGGATGTCTACAGAAAAGATGTTTATCGCTTTTATCAGATATCATCCCCTTCAACGGCCGTTTTTTCTGTCTTTCTCAACGTGAGAATTTTCAAATTAACAGTCGTATTTTATCAAATTGCTTCTCTACATTCACTTTAAATTCGCTTCATGATATCTGTGATTTTATTTATTCATCATATTTATTTTCTGCAACATTCAATGGTTAATTTCATTCCATGGTGCTAGGTTTTCCATGAAACAGTTCTTAAGTCACGACAATGCTGGAGTTGAACGCATTTTTTTCTGAAACAGTTTTATTGATTTGAATGTAGTTTTGCGACCTTACATAAACATCTATTCATGTTTCCTACTAAAAGAAGTAATTGAATATATTTTTTTTTTAACAGAGCAACTTCTTAGTCATGGAAAGCGCTGCAAGCTTGAGATATTAATATTTGTATCTTTTGTATATGTGGATTTATGATATTTGCTCAATACATTTGAAAGAAAAAAAGTGTCAAATGGATTTTTACGCCATGGTGTAGGTGAAGGGTATTAGTTCCTGAAGTCACTGTTTGGTCGTTGAACACGGTAGGTGCAAAACACTACCCTGTGATACACCATAACGTCTGCTGCATTCCCGTACGAGTGATTGAACTTTTATTATGAGAAGTCCTTAGTCATGTTTTAGAGATTAGTGAGAAATATGTGGTGTCATTGGCGGATGTCGAGTCAAAAAAGAAAAATCCACTTGGCTAATCCTCTCTTCCCAAGCCCAATCAAAATGTTCAAAATAATCTCGTTGATCTTGCATTTCAGACTATTTACCAGATCATGGATATGTAATTCAACTTCACCCCCAATCCCCACCTCTATCATTCATTGGTGGTTAGTTTCAATCGTGAGAAACATACCGTATGATTGTTTGAGAAAGTTACTTGGATTTTGAATGTAATTTATCGGTCATCACATGAACCACATCTCATTCGTTTGAATGACAACCCACCGCCCTCTGAAAGGGAGTTGGTTGGATATCGATATTTATTTGACATGTCTCTCATATGTTTGTTTTATCATAGTATAGGGATCCATTAGAATGGTATGGTGATTGAATGTGAGCTGTTGTGATAATATGAATAAATTACTGCATTATACCAAACACGTAATGTATACAGATGATGGCGCTCTGTATCGCTATCATAACTATACGTTTTCAACACTCGGGTGAATGTTATGATAGATCCGAAGGTTATATGGCAGCTGTTGAGTGATTCACAACCATTTCTTCCATTGCCTCTATCCCACATTATTTCCACACTCCCTCTACATCTCTGATCCTGACCGCACTTTCTCTCTCCCTCTCTCTCCCTCTCAGTCTGTCTATCTTTCTCTATCTCCCTCCCCCCTCTTTTCTCAGTCTTCCCATTTCTGTTTGAAACTTCAGCTTTGTAATCATTTTTTTACAATAGCATTGCGACCAAAATATATTTATTGGAAAATAGCTTTGATCCTGGAAGAGTGTCTATTCTTGTCATACTGAATTTTCTAAATTGTATTTTTGGTCTAATATGTCATTTTATCATGTTTATTATAAAGTTTTGTGAAGCTGACAATAGCCTATGAGCCGCTGATGCATGTCATGCTGTGAATTTATTCATCAGGTCTTTAATCATAGTGTCAATTCAGCGTTGTTAGCACAGAGTAGACAAACATAGGTTTAAAAATTATTAAATACGTTAAACACACGCCAAATCTACTTTTTTGTTTTTGTTTTTTTCAAAAAATTATCATTCTCAACTGGAACTACATATAACTAACGTGAATAGTAAAATGACACTACTATTACACAATTTAAAAAAAAAACTTCCAAATTAATTTCAAATTTTCTATATAAAGTAAGATTTTTCATCATAACAATTCGCTATTGCAATGTACTTTTTTTTTGCCTCCGAAGAAGATTCTGCTAGGATCGAAAGCTTAGGCCCCTCTTGACTCTCTACTTATTTTTCTGTCAGGAAATTTCAGCCCACATATTTTTACTTAGGCGTTCCTTGTCGTATACATTGCCGGATTTCTTAGTGATTTTTTTTTTGTTTGGTCGATAATGTCATATCTGTCAGATATTGATTTCACTGCTGTAACTATATATCCTCGGGTTCTCGAACAACAGGTTATTTTATTATTATTATTATTATTAGTTATGCTGAAATGCGAGTTCGGAATCGATATAAGATGGTATGTTCATTCAGTGTGTACTTGATCCCAGCAAAATAAATCCCATCATGATGTTCAAATGTATTATCGATAGACAGGAGCAACTTTTGACCTTTGCCAGAGTCAGGGCACACATTGCCTGCATTGCATCTGTAGCAGGTTTTCCTTATTGCGTGCTCGCGCCCATATAACGCCAATTAGATTACGACTCGAAATAGGAGGATCTTAAAATACTAACGAGCGGTGGAGAAAGGAAGTAGGCGATGGGACGGCTGAAAGGGGATAGTATGGATCACTATGCTTGAGATATGAGAAAGACTGACAAGACGACGGTGAGGTAATGTGATTCTCAAGAAAACAGAACAAAAGGCCAAGCGAATAAGTGCAATAGCCAGAGATCGGTGTGAATAGTAGCAAAATAGTAGGAGAGCGTTACGAATGTTAGAGAGGTGAAAACAATGCTTTTTTGTTTGTAGTCTTTGTTGTGTTTGGAGGGTGCTCCGATTAATATTATTTCTGTTACCCTCTCCCGCCTGTGAAGTCTGGATGGACATGAGTAAATTACCTTGGGGTTACTTAGCATAAATGCAAATAAGGGTGGGATACCGATTACAAGTTATGGCTCTGAGAGCTAATACTTTTTTTTCGGGGGGGGGTAAGACACCTATTCCCGCACGATATACACTCTAACAAAGTTTACCCAATATTGAGTAAAATGGGAACATGCATGCTTGCTCGGTAAAATGATACCAAATATTACGGAATGTTGCGTTGAAATTTATCCTTTAAACTTGCATTTTGCCAAGTATTGGGGAAAAATTACACAGCAAACATGCTTGTTCCTTTTTTACCCAATACTGGTTAATTTTCTTACTCTTCTTTTTTAGAGTGTAGTTAATCTTTCACACCTGAATGTACGAAATATGTTCTTAGCGGTGATCTTTGACAATATATATAATACGCGTTCATCTTGGTGATCGGCTTTTAGTATTATTTCTCCTATCAGGAGAGTGTGAGCATTATGGATATGAAGAGACGCCAAAATTCCAACCGAGCTGAATGCGGTAAATGATTTGAATCATCAAGCTATACAGCAATAGAGGAAAGTAAATGCAATCATACCATCCGTTATTGACGGATTGGCCTGTGCGTTGAGTCAGGGTGAGAACAGGGGAGAGAAAAATAAGACGGCGATCGGAGAGAAATTAAGGCGAGGGTGAGAAAAATAAATGGAAAGAATGTTTGGAAGGTGAAATGCTTTTAAGAATATGAACACCGATCAGTTTAAAATTAGTAATAATGAGAGGTGCGGAGGTACATCCAATAAGCAGTCATCATGCAAGTTATGTGTGTGTGTGTGTGTGTGTGAGGGTGTGTGCATGTGTGTTAAGAGAGGGAGAATGAGATCTGATATTTCGCTTAAGTCTATGGGGCTATGTAGGCAACGACCGACAAAATACCCGTAAGTTCCGTTAAGAATCTATGCCTAATCTATGCGTGTGTGTGTGTATCTGTGTGTGTTTTTGTCGATTTTTTTTTAATCCTCACTTAATCTGTCATATGTTCAATGAAAGCATGGCGCGTGTACAAATCCGTAAGTGGCCTTAGAAGAATGACACAGAGATTGAATTGTTCAAACTATTAAAAGTATGATATATATATACTTCTACATTTTCTGAAGATTTTAGTATGTATGTTCAATTAAGACATCGATTCATAGACCTCGTATTATCATCCTTACCATTCCTTGGTTAACACTTTTACCGAGAAACCTTTTAAAAGACAAGTTCACCTCCAAAAAAGTTTGAATAAAAAGAGAAAACATCCAAAAAGCATAATACTGAGAATTGCATCAAAAAATAAGAAAGTTGTATGCACATCCTGATCGGTATACAAATGAGGGGATTGATGACACCACACACTCAATATTTCTTTTGTATTATATCATATAAAATATGAATTGTTGTAATTTCATCTTCATTTTCTTGTAATAACAAGCATTTATTCTTCAACATTTTATGCTTCAGTCAAGTTGGTCATTAATGTCAAATTTGTAAAAATTGAAATATTGTGTAATTCAAACAAAATAAACAGTAATATAAATAATAAATAGAATGAAGGACATACAGGTATCATCTTTTTCATTTGCATGTAACTGTGCATATAACAGTTTTGTGGGGAAAAAAACTTTAAAATACCATAACTTTCCTATTTTGCGTCCGATTTTAATGAAATCTTCAACGTTGTGTTGACTATTGATTCAAATTAACATTTTCTGTGGTGGTCTTGACCCTTTAAGTTTATGATTCGTCTGTTCATGACCCAAACCAGAAGCTGATGTTTATGAACTCCCTCGAAATTCCATCCATCCAGAAACTATCGTATGTGATGTCAGCTCAATTGTCATTGCCCTGAACTTCACAAGATCCTGTTTCATTATTTAATGATTACGAGAGGTGTTCCACAAGGCGACTGCCCGTATCCCTCATGAGTCTACATGAATAAACCTCTAATACCAAAGCACCTTTTAGACATCGTAATGTTTCTGCCGTAGGTAGACTTACTTGAATTTTCACTCTTTATGTTTCAATTTAAATCCCATATTTCTTTTTTAGAAGAACATACACACATGCCTCTCCTGCTCTCCTTAACCATTTCAATATAATCTCTATTTTTATCTCTCTCGGCCATCTTTCAGCCCCTCTTCATAAGACACCCCTGATTCATTTCATATTTATTTAGTATGTTGTGAATATAAAAAAGAGCATGTAATCGTAAACTATCTTTCTTACGGAATTGTTTCAAAACTTAGAAGAAAAACAATTTCTTTAAACATTCTGAGATGTATACTTCAATTCCACACATTTTAAACATGATTATTTGTATAATTGTGAAGGATGCAGACCTCTGTCACATTTTAAACATGATTATTTGTATAATTGTGAAGGATGCAGACCTCTGTCACATTTTAAACATGATTATTTGTATAATTGTGAAGGATGCAGACCTCTGTCACATTTTAAACATGATTATTTGTATAATTGTGAAGGATGCAGACCTCTGTCACATTTTAAACATGATTATTTGTATAATTGTGAAGGATGCAGACCTCTGTCACATTTTAAACATGATTATTTGTATAATTGTGAAGGATGCAGACCTCTGTCACATTTTAAACATGATTATTTGTATAATTGTGAAGGATGCAGACCTCTGTCACATTTTAAACATGATTATTTGTATAATTGTGAAGGATGCAGACCTCTGTCACATTTTAAACATGATTATTTGTATAATTGTGAAGGATGCAGACCTCTGTCACATTTTAAACATGATTATTTGTATAATTGGGAAGGATGCAGACCTCTATCACATTTTAAACATGATTATTTGTATAATTGTGAAGGATGCAGACCTCTGTCACATTTTAAACATGATTATTTGTATAATTGTGAAGGATGCAGACCTCTGTCACATTTTAAACATGATTATTTGTATAATTGGGAAGGATGCAGACCTCTGTCACATTTTAAACATGATTATTTGTATAATTGTGAAGGATGCAGACCTCTGTCACATTTTAAACATGATTATTTGTATAATTGGGAAGGATGCAGACCTCTGTCACATTTTAAACATGATTATTTGTATAATTGGGAAGGATGCAGACCTCTGTCACATTTTAAACATGATCATTTGTATAATTGTCAAGGATGCAGACCTCTGTCACATTTTAAACATGATCATTTGTATAATTGTCAAGGATGCAGACCTCTGTCACATTTTAAACATGATTATTTGTATAATTGTGAAGGATGCAGACCTCTGTCACATTTTAAACATGATTATTTGTATAATTGTGAATGATGCAGACCTCTGTCACATTTTAAACATGATTATTTGTATAATTGTGAAGGATGCAGACCTCTGTCACATTTTAAACATGATTATTTGTATAATTGTGAAGGATGCAGACCTCTGTCACATTTTAAACATGATTATTTGTATAATTGTGAAGGATGCAGACCTCTGTCACATTTTAAACATGATTATTTGTATAATTGTGAAGGATGCAGACCTCTGTCACATTTTAAACATGATTATTTGTATAATTGTGAAGGATGCAGACCTCTGTCACATTTTAAACATGATTATTTGTATAATTGTGAAGGATGCAGACCTCTGTCACATTTTAAACATGATTATTTGTATAATTGTGAAGGATGCAGACCTCTGTCACATTTTAAACATGATTATTTGTATAATTGTGAAGGATGCAGACCTCTGTCACATTTTAAACATGATTATTTGTATAATTGTGAAGGATGCAGACCTCTGTCACATTTTAAACATGATTATTTGTATAATTGGGAAGGATGCAGACCTCTGTCACATTTTAAACATGATTATTTGTATAATTGTGAAGGATGCAGACCTCTGTCACATTTTAAACATGATTATTTGTATAATTGTGAAGGATGCAGACCTCTGTCACATTTTAAACATGATTATTTGTATAATTGGGAAGGATGCAGACCTCTGTCACATTTTAAACATGATTATTTGTATAATTGTCAAGGATGCAGACCTCTGTCACATTTTAAACATGATTATTTGTATAATTGTCAAGGATGCAGACCTCTGTCACATTTTAAACATGATTATTTGTATAATTGTCAAGGATGCAGACCTCTGTCACATTTTAAACATGATTATTTGTATAATTGTGAAGGATGCAGACCTCTGTCACATTTTAAACATGATTATTTGTATAATTGTGAAGGATGCAGACCTCTGTCACATTTTAAACATGATTATTTGTATAATTGTGAAGGATGCAGACCTCTGTCACATTTTAAACATGATCATTTGTATAATTATCAAGGATGCAGACCTCTGTCACATTTTAAACATGATTATTTGTATAATTGTCAAGGATGCAGACCTCTGTCACATTTTAAACATGATTATTTGTATAATTGTCAAGGATGCAGACCTCTGTCACATTTTAGACATGATTTTTTTTGTATAATTGTGAAGGATGCAGACCTCTGTCACATTTTAAACATGGTCATTTGTATAATTGTGAAGGATGCAGACCTCTGTCACATTTTAAACATGATTATTTGTATAATTGTGAAGGATGCAGACCTCTGTCACATTTTAAACATGATCATTTGTATAATTGTGAAGGATGCAGACCTCTGTCACATTTTAAACATGATTATTTGTATAATTGTCAAGGATGCAGACCTCTGTCACATTATAAGCATGATTATTTGTATAATTGTGAAGGATGCAGACCTCTGTCACATTTTAAACATGATTATTTGTATAATTGTGAAGGATGCAGACCTCTGTCACATTTTAAACATGATTATTTGTATAATTGTGAAGGATGCAGACCTCTGTCACATTATAAGCATGATTATTTGTATAATTGTGAAGGATGCAGACCTCTGTCACATTTTAAACATGATTATTTGTATAATTGTGAAAGATGCAGACCTCTGTCACACCAGGACGCAATTTTCTGCCTTTCTTTTATTCATTTAAGCGAGGAGATCGCCCTCTAAGGTGTGTCCAGTGATTAAATGCATCACCTTAAACCTAGGAAGACGTCCATTATTCTGGAATGGAAATTTTTCAACTAACTTGTATCATTACACTCTAACAATTCGAATGTTAAATCAACATCTGAAAGGTTGGAGGAGTGACAACCTTTTACAAATGTTACATCCAACCTTGTATAAAGCAGAATCCAACATTTTAAGTGTTGGGTAGAACCATTAAAAGTGGTAAATGCAACATTTAGAAAATGTTGTCACTCCTCCAACCTTTCAAATGTTTAGTTAACATTTCTTTTTTTAGACTGTACATTGCATTTTTACCCGTATTTTCTCCACGTACCCTTTACAAGCATATTTATTTTCTCTTAATCAACACAGGTAATTCCAGACAATGATTTGAAATGACAATTCGAGCACTATTTATCCCGCTCTTTATTTCTTTCAATAGATACATGCATCGTATTTATAATAGTTTAAGACGATAACAGAAGCGTCTATGCAACAGCGAACTTATGTTCGAATACCAACAAACTGAACATAAACGAATATAATATTCTCAGTATTTACAGTGACCACATTACAAAATACCAATTAAAACATTTAATAACACGTAATAACATTCGATCAATGATTCTTAGAGAATATTTCCTTTGTATAAAAAAGTGTATTCACAAGAAGATTTAATCGTTTGGATAAGTGATTTTCCTCGATGTATCGTTAAAATACCATAATAAATAAACGAGTATACATGTTATCTGTATGGCATACCAATCATGCATAATCACATAATAGCAACTAAATTACGCATTGAGAAGAACGTTCATAGCTTGCCAACATTCTCTCCGCTCACTTTGGTGAATAATGCATGTCCGATTAATTAACCATGCCAAGTGAAGATTGATATTGGGGCATTACTGTTTTAGTTTCCATAATGAATGGCAGAGTTTACTGAAATTTAGTGTAATACAATAACCATTAAGGATATCAAAGAGCGAAATGAACTTGTTAGCATAGTGAAGTATACCATGTTTTAATATGCTCAAGTTGAAAAATTGAAATTATTTTTCAAATGAACTAATGTACATGTGTATGTGATAATGACTTGTTAATATTGATAAATAAAAGCCATAAAGAGTGACAAAATGATTAAAGTAATTGGTAGGGTTATCGTGTATTGTGACATATTGCAATTACCAAGGGCAAGCTTTCTAAAGGCAATATAGATTTCAGGCAAACGCAGAATAGTCTTTACATCGTGTACAAGATGACTGCAGATTAAACAAATGGATTTCGGTACCTGTTACAAGAAATGAAACCACATCGTCTCGCCATGAAATATCTAGATTTCCAAACAAGAGGAGCCTCGATCGTTTTTTATTGTTCTTTAGTTGTCTATGTACTCAGCTTCTATTTTTATTTCCAATCCGTTATAATTAGTTTTTAAATGATTTCGTACATTTTGTTTTACCGTAATTGGCTATTGAGATAAATCAATTAGCACAAATTTCTCCCCTGAATTCAACATGTTATTAATCACCTCATTTTGAAAAAAAAATCTACAATTTTCTCGGCAACCACATATCTTGATATACATGTATGTGTATAGATATCCTTTTCATTGGAATGATTTAAATATCACGCACTTTAGATAGAAAATTATATTTGTGTTAATTTTGAGTAAACCAAGCGTTTGGTTTGTATGTGACCTTTGATCTGACTATAGCAACAACATTATAAAATATCTAAGTGTGTGTAAATAACCAATTTTAAATTAAATGTGGTAAACGCTGTGAAATAAAAAAAAGCATTGTGTTAAACTCGTATTCTAAAAGTGATTACTTATAAATCTATTTTATATATTCATTTATTTACATATACCGATTACAGTGAAACCTTATTGTCATAACCTTTCATTAAATGTATTGAAAAGTAATCCGTTAGTTTTCCATGATCATACGTGGCTGAAAGCTGTCGTTAAAACAAAAATATGCAACTAGCAGGGGGTTCACTCTTTCTGCAGCTAAAATATGCAGGTAATTCCTCGTCCCCACGAGCATCCGAACGTTTTACAAAGGATGCGAATATCGAAGAAAAAAATACCTCGGAAAATCACCGAACTCAAACTAAGGTTTGGAAGCGTTGTATGTATTTTATTGTTGGAAAACCATTCGAAGAAATGAAGAGCAAAATTTCTTTCGGAATTTTGTCGGACTAAGATGGAACAATTGGTGATGTTCCCAAGAGTCTTCGCATGTTTTGAACCCTTTGGCAGCCTAAAATGATGGACTTTGTATATCTTCTACATTCATATCCTTCGCAAATCGTTCAAATCCAGCGATTAAATTACTTTTCATTAATGAATGCATATTATATTCCTCTTAACATTTCTTTATGAATTTATGAACCCTAAAACAAAATTTCTTTATGAACCCTAAAACAAAATTTCTTTATGAACCCTAAAACAAAATAAGAAGAAAGTGATAAAATTGTATTTTGGTTTCAAGTTTCTTAAAGCATATAATAAAAACAAAAATACATCATGAAGCAAGGATAAATGCTTCATTCTTGATTCCCTTCTTTCTTTCTTTGTGTCTGATGCAGTTAGCGTGCGTGCCAACCATCTACAATTCTGTATGTTGTGTAATGCATGTATCTGAAAATCGAATCAAGATTTCCGTGAATTGCTGTGAACCAGAGAACGTTTAAAAGCGATTATCACTATTCCCATACTTTTCTTGTACATTAACTTAATATGTTCTCCTGCATTCTGGAATTAAGATGTCAGATTCCCTGATATTAGATTAGGCTTTCTTTTAGGTCGAGAATGGAATCACTTTACACGTATGTAATTAATTGCCTTAAGAAAAGTAAGGAGAATGATGCGTTGCAGACGTTCTGAGCTAATTCTGAATGTACATGTACAGTCAAAGTTACCAAACTCAAATAGTTGCGAAATAATCAACTGTATTTGAAAGACCGACGAAAACTTAAGTTTTATTTTGTAAGATGAGAAACGGTAGTCTTATGTCATTCTAATAATAACAAAAATAAAAACATAAAAATAGTAATGATACTAATAAACAAATAGGATACTTTTAATTGCATTATTTCACTGCTATTTCCATAGTTTGCACAAGATCCTTTACTCTAAAGTTGTAAGATAATAAAACGCTCCAAAAATCAACGTATCGTCTGTATTTCACCGCCCTAAAAACATGTCTGCCTACCATCATGTTTTAAAAAGTAGGAATTTAAAAACATTTACGAATTCTTGCATGCGTCCGTGATGTTCAAGTCAACAATTCCATGAAGACAATGTGAAATGTAGACTGGATGCATTAAGACTAGCCATAATTTAATTTTATTTTTTACCAGTTGCCCAATTATCTTTACAACCAAATTTACAATTCAGGAAAACGTAGTTCTTGTGCCCCTTAAATATTTTTCAGATTGTGGTATTGGTTGTAAAATATATCAGAAATCATTGCTTCATCAAAAAAATGTCATTATGATACAAATAGGTCATAGCAATGATACATGCAATGGATTTGAAACAAATTATTACAAAGTGCACTGTATAATAACACATAAGTAAGACACAGTGCGAATGATACAGTTATAAAACGATGTTGCTTGTCACTGGGCCTATCTGCTTTGTTCACCTTTGAACACATTTTTACTTCATCGTACCTACATAATATCTACGTATATCCTTAAAATGCTGAATGTAAGACTCAAGCGCAAAATTAAATCTAAAGGCGTTCCTGCGATTCTAGAAAATTGCCTGAAGAAAGCGATAGTGAAAGGATAGCATAAAGCTTCATTTAGCAAATTATTGGTTTATAATCATTTTGGGTATTAATTTCTACCCACTGGAAACAAATAGACTATTTGGCAAGAATTGTACAGGACATTTAGTGAAGTCGTTTAACTTACCACGTTGGCGACGTACGTGTTCATAGAAATATACATTATTTCATAGTTTGTATACAAAATACAGGGCATTTTAGTCAATAGCGAAAGATGAAAAAATAAAATGGTTGATGCCTTGGCAGTTGATTAAGTTGATGAATCGGATAAACTTATCATACATAACACATCCCTTTTCCACTGCGACGTGTTCCTTAAAGGCAATATGGGTCTCTTTGGAAATTTAAAAAAAAACGAAGAAACGAAAGCAAATTAAAAGACAAAATAAAATCTAAAGAAATAAGTTTGATAAAAATTACAATTGAGTTCAACAAATTATCGCAGGAAAAGCGCGTAATGAATCAATACGTAGATGCTTTAGGTCAGTTACTCTTAATTTTGTTTCTTTCGTTGATGTTCTTCTACGGGAATTGAACGCGATTAACAATGCCATTTTAAACAAAGAAGAGTATAACTATCCGTTGTCATTGATGATTGTCGACATTTCCAAGTTAACAGTTGTTAATTTTAATTTCCACGAAGTGTCTCATGCCCATTAAGTCAGATTGACATATTTTCCTCATGCTCAACGTACAAGAACATATCAGTATGTTTAAGTTTGGTATGGTATCCATTTCCAGGTCCTATGCTGCAACAGCGAGGTGGTGCGAAGGACACAGCTGTATCGTGAATTCGTGCACCGCTTGAGGAAGAAATACGTTTAAGAGACATCGTCACTTCAGTGACAAAGATCAACACTGTATCAATGAAACGTTCGACATTTTCCCTCGTGAAGAGTCGTCCACAAAAGTCGTTCAATCATGTTCCTATGGCTAGTCCTTTCCTAGCAAAACAAACAAAAGCAATGGCGGCATTACATGGTTGTATCCTCTACAGCAAGTTTGCGGGTGTTGAGAATAGGAGTAGCTCCAGAAGCGGTACTCTCAGCCGCTGTGGGCTGGAGGTAGGTTGCTCCGGTGGGTCGTTCCTTACGCTTGAGGTTCCCATTGATGTTAGACCCGGACACTGCTCCTGTTGTACTCTTGTTGGATACAGCAGGCATAAGGTCCTCTAAACAAGTGAGGAAAGGCAACAGACGATGGAATTCCTTCCGGAAATTGTCATTCAACCAGGCGTAAAGGATGGGGTTCATGATTATGCTGCTTCCTGCGATTAATTGAGAGATCATCATCCATAAGCATGGTATAGATACTTTGAATTCATGCAAGAGAAGAAAAATGTTTAGCGGCGACCAGCAAATCACGAAAACAATGACCACTGCCGATAACATGCGATTCATTCGTTGCCGACGATGATTTTCCCTAACCTCACTGTCCCGGCCACGCATTCCCGGTCGCACATTTCTACTGAGCTTTATAGATATACACGTATGAGCAATTGATACCAGAAGCAGAGGATAAAAGAACTGGATAAGAAACATAGCAGTGCTGTACCGCTTTCGGTCATGGCGAATGGCCCATGGCCACGTTTCTTGACATAGTACAAATTTTTGCCCGAAGTAGATACTCAGATCTGCAATGTCGGTAAAGATTGGAATAGGTAGAGTAAGACTTGTGCTCATCAACCAGATAATAGCCAGAGCTATGTAACATCTTGTCTTGTTGATAGGCTTGAGAAGTGGATAGACCACGAGACAGAAGCGGTCAACAGCGATGGCGGATAAAGTAAGTGTCGACACGAAACTCATAACAGCTGGGACATAAACTGAAACTTTGCACAGAAAACTAGGAAGTACCCATACGAAGCTTAAGTACGCAGTGATGTTCATGGGAAATCCCAAGACGGCGTATATCAAGTCCGAGATGGCGAGATTACAAATAAAGATATTGATGACAGTTCGCATCTTTGGACGCCGAATGACCACCAGACAAACGAGGACATTTCCAAAAACTCCAAGGATGACGATAATGGTGGTGAGGAGACCAATGAAGCCTTTAACTGCGATTGGGGCTTCTGGTAGGTGACAGGGGATGGGGAGAAGAAGCGTGTCGTTTTCAGATGCATTGGAGAAACCCACATCAAACAAATTAAGAGCTTCCGATGAGGATTCGTAGTCCGTGGGAGGAGTGAACTTTACCGCATCCATTCTGATATGCTATCACCACAGCTCTATCACGGTCCGCATACAGCTTCACTGCATGTGTATGTCTACAAATAGCACTCGTCAAAAGTCTTCGCCAAGGCTGGAGTAACTGCTCTACCCTATCCTTGATTGATGCATCTGCAATTTGAAAGTGATTAACAATTTCTAAGCAAACGTGTCGTTTAATTTCCTGTGTGCGTGCTCACTGCAGCTCGAAGAGAAAAATGTGTGTGCCCTTTTATGCGAAGTACATCATCGTGATCAAGAAGAAATGCCAAACCGTGAAATCAAGTGAATTAAAAAGAAAAATATGCCAGTCTTAGTTTTCAGCTTTTCTTGTTGGAAAAGGGGAAGTCATGTTCAAGATTTGAAAATTGTATTGATATATTTACAGGAGAGGAAAACACTCCTTACAAAAGAATATCATAAAATTATATTTTTAAACTGCGTAAATGGTAATTTGTGATTCTCACTCAAATACCTCAAAGTATTGAAGTTGCGTTGTTTTCGCTGTAACGATCTATTCCTTATTAATATTAGTCGTGCTATTACCTTCGGATGTCCGAGGGAGATGTCTATGAAATGTCCGGGACGTTGTCCAAATCAATCACTACTCATCGCTCGACATCATTCGGCGATTATGTTTTATTCAAGGTAGTACAGCTAACCCGTGCTTATATCGAGAAAGTCTCCGCTGATCGATTTGCGAAATTGCTCTAGATAACAAGATATGGCGGAGAAACATTAGTGCTTACGGAAAGAAGTCCATTTCGGATGTGACACAAATGACAGTCTCTGGTGCATGGAATGACCGCTTTTACCGGTGCTTGCCTGTTAATTTCGATTGAAGTGTTAGATTAAGGTCTTGACAGGTAGGTCTCAAGACACGTTCTACTTCGCTCCGGTAATGGAATGCACAAAGTTCAAGACGGGTAAGTGTCAAGTTTAAGGGAGTCGTGAACAAACTGGGGGAGAAGTGTCTTTAAATTTTCTTCGCTACCGATTACGATTGATTCGATGTCTGAAGATGTTTTCCAGCTTCCCTTGTCAGTCAGATGTAAAAGGTAATGGGATCCGATTTTCAGCAAGTTCAGTCTTGCTTAGATTATTACAAATAATCATATGCCCATGGCGTACCACACAGACATGATAAACGCAGACTTTTCATTTCTTAAGGTCATGAACGTCAAAATGGATCGCTCAGAAAGCCGTATTTTCATAAGTGTTTTCTTTTAGCACACGTGATGTGAATTTAATATCATTCCGAAATTCATGAGCACGCTTAAGAGTTCTAGCCGACTGGGGCCCCGTGGTGTCAGCTTCGTCTTGGTGTGAACAAGCGGCGTGACACTAGTCGGTTAATGTATTGTTGAAAAGGAAATCGACACCCGGAGAAGCTTTCTTTCCTCTTTTACAAGCTATCATGAAGTCATTTGAAAGTAGTGTCTCCCCCTCTTCCTTAATACAGATGACAACATTTCTGAAGGGCCGTGGATAATTGTTTTCAGTTCCTGGTTCATTTGAAATGTTTTAGCAGCAGATACAGCAACATACGCATCAGCCGATGGTAGCTTAAACTGTCTTTTTCATCAATGATCAATTGGCTATTGGTACTGGCATCTTCAAACTGCTAATAAAAATCTGCACAGATGCTGTGTGTATCCCGCCAGTCAATGTTCATTTACTTCCAGCCATCTAGGTTGAGACAGATTACCACAGACTCGTCTCCGATCTGTATTTAGCGGGCGATAAATGTCATATGCTGTTAATCGGTGATCTTAAATGCACAGCTCGTCCAAGAAAGGGTAACTTTATTGAAGTAGTTTGTTATGTTTATCATTTGTTACTGGTTGGGAACCAAAGATTCCTTACTTAATTAAATGTCTTTGAGACGCCGAAATGATGAAAAGGGTCACACGGTTCTTTAATGGCTCAGCTAGCTTTGAATGCCAATTTCTCACAGGAAGAAATGCGTACTACATGAATTTACTCAAAATGAAAACGGTTCTAACTCCAGTCAATCTGAGACGAATTTCTTAATGCGTATCTGTTGAAAATTCAACAATGTAATGACTGTACACCCTGATTGTGACTCCTTATATCGTCCTCCTTGGCACTGGAAAACTAATGTTTGGAGCTAGCCGTCGCCAAATGCCCACCTCAGGCAACGGAGCGCTCGGTAAAATCAGTCTACATCCACTTTAGACGAAGAAACGCCGAGTGTGCGGGTGTGTGTATGTGTTTACTCGAATGTGTAGGGATAACGGCTGATGCATGTTTCCTCAAACCGCGTGACCACAAAAGAGCGATCCCATTCGTTAACAACAAACCATGGTCACGCCCACACACTAGCAGTGCGTTTAGAGCGCAGGGGATAAATTTAGAGTTCTGCTTCCTTTAGCTTTGTATCAAAATATACATATGATGGACACTTCTTGTGGTGAAGTCGGCAGGCTTATATTGGGTAGGTGTTTACAGGTGATTAATGACTCGAGAAACTCAATTCAAATCTGATAATCCTGAACAAAACAAGATTGTGAGTCAACAGATGTGGAAATATCAATTAAAGTCGTCGTTTCCCTGTCTTATTCCCGTCGAAAACAACCAACTACTTGCGGCAGCGGGATAAGGGGACAAATGGGGATGGGGCAAAAAAATATTTTGATGGGTGAATGCGGACATGAAATTATCTGCTTGTTTTGCAAATTCGAGTGCGAAGTTAATTGTATTCAGTGTATATATATTCATATACACATATCTCTCCACATTTGCTCTACGGCGGCCGTCCGGCGAGTCGAAAACAGCCGTTTTAACATTTTTTTTGTACCAGCTACATTTACAGATGTAGGTGGTTTGAATGAAATTTAATAAATTGACAGTATTCGACTCGCCGCACGGCCGCCGTAGAGTAAATGTGACCGAGGTATTATGCCTCCCTCACATTTGCTCTACGACGGCCGTACGGCGAAATGAAAACAGCCGTTTTAACATTTTATTTTGTAATAGCCACATATCGGTGGTTTGAATAAAATTAATATGAATAGAGCGTCTGTATTCGACTCGCTGTACGGCCGCCGGAGAGCAAACGTGACTGCGGTAGTAGTAGCAGCAGCAGTAGCAGTAGTAGTAGTAGTAGTAGTAGTAGTAGTAGTAGTGGTAGTAGTAGTAGCAGCAGCAGCAGCAGCAGCAGTAGTAGTAGTAGTAATAGTAGTGGTAGTAGTAGTAATAGTAGTAGTAGTAGTAGTAGTAGTAGTAGCAGCAGCAGCAACAGCAGTTAGCAGTAGTTGTAGTAGTATTAGTAGTAGTAGTAGTAGTAGTAGTAGTAGTAGTAGTAGTAGTAGTAGTAGTAGTAGTAGTAGTAGCAGCAGTAGTTGTAGTAGTAGTAGTAGTAGTAGTAGTAGTAGTAGTAGTAGTAGTAGTAGTAGTAGTAGTAGTAGTAGTAGTAGTAGTAGTGGTAGTAGTGGTGATGGTGGTAGTAATAATAGCAGAAATAGTTTTAGTAACAACATTGATTTGTTGTCGGTGGCAGTGGCGTAATGAGTCAAAAAAATGAGAGGTTAGATATGGCGTATCGTGCCATAAAGAGATGCGAGTGAGCAAAGCCGACGAGCAAAGAATTCGACATTTTTATTACAAACATCCAATACTGTGATTGATTTTCACATATTATTTAGAAAGGGGAGCTAGAGCCGTCAAGCCCCCCCCCCCCATCTGTACGCCAGTGTTAGATGGTAGTGGTATGTAGTCGTAGTGGTAATGACGGTAGCGACGATGGAAGTCATGGGAGTTGTTTTCTTGTTGTTGGTATACTCTGTAAATGATTTGAAACAATATATTTTTTATCGAGAAAATAAGAAAACGAACAAAATGATCTTTGGTACAAAAAGGTTTATCTTTTGGAAATACTGTGCATTTCAAATTGTGTTGTCTAAAGAATATAATTCAATGATATTTTTAAGAAATCAAGGTGTATGAATATATACATTTCTATACGAATATGGCAAAGCAATCGTCCCCCTGTCTACATCTCTAAAGATTGACATCTTTCCATTTTACGTGAATTTTGTAAGTTCTTTCAAGCGTTCTAGAGTGTGGAGTTTAAGACAACCACCTCTGTCGAGAGATGACGCTGTTTCAAATGGCTATTTGGTCAGTATCAGACAAATGCTTGAAGAAAAAGAAAGTATTGACGTAAGAAAATAAAATAGGTCTACCAAAAATATAGAAAACAACAACTACCTACTCTACCTGTAATGTTTAAATATATTTCCTTCCTCTTTCCACTAAAATACACATGCAATATCTACGCATAATCTGACAAAACTTTTGGATATGGAGCCAGACTTGGGTTCATTTCATTTGGTGGAGCTATTATTTGATTGTTTCATAAAATAATGAGTTGAAATGAATTCATTGATATAACTCCGCTTTGTTTATTTTTACCGTATGTTACATTTCATCCCAAATTCATGAAGAACCAAGACAGACATCCATAACAGATTGTTTTTACAAGCAATAGCGAACCGTCAATGGGAGAGCAAGAAGACTTGTCTACACATAACTATTTCCCACTTTCATTCTCTATAGTGGTTGGTTGAGTTTGGAGAATCGAAATAAGTAGCAGTAGTAACAGTAAGCAACTGAATGTTCCCCTCACATTTATCCTTGTGTATAAATGCGCATCGGACATGATAACCCCTTAAAGTCGAATAGAGGTCATTTGAAGACTGGAGTTTAGCGGTTATTCATTTTACATTTAATTTAGAGTTTAGCGGTTGGAGTTTAGCGGTTATTCATTTTACATTTAATTAATCAGGATCATGCTGCTTAAAACTTTCCATTGAAGTCAATAGAATCCTTCGTTGATTTTCTGTTTTTTCAACATTGTTGATGGCAGGTCAAAACTTTCAGCCCCCCCCCCTTCAAAACCATGTACAGAAACGTAAAAATGCCCATATGATTGTGATTTTGTGCATGGTCACCCCCCCCCCATTTGAAAACCGTTCCGCGGCCCCTGCCATGCCTGCTGTAACAAAACTATAGGGGAAAGCGGGGCTAATCCGCCCCCGGGGCAAGTCTGCCCACCACGTGATTTTCAACTTTGCTTTGACTGGATTTAGGTTTTGTTGGTGATGTAATGTTAACCTGCCGAAAGGTAGCAACATACCTTGACGAGAGGTAATCTGCTCTGAGTTCTAGAAGATTACGGCGACTCGTACATTTCGAGTCCATTTTATAAAAAAAGTGTTTTTCTCAAACATGTCAAATTTCTTGTATCTTTTGTAGACACTCATGAATGCAGTAATAATATTTTTGGTTAAAAAGGTGTGATATTTGCTTACGGAAATATTCCTTTGATACTTCAAAATATAGTGTACATTTTGCGAAAAACAGGAGAAAAGAAAATGGCTGCCCGGCTAGTTCGCTCCTTTTGCGATGGGGCAGGTCCGCCCCACTCATATATCCCTAAGTATAGACACATAGGCCTACAAAAATATGATAATAAATATGACATGACAGTATGCCGGTATATACGTGCTAGGTAATGATAACTGTTCATATATTATCGAACTAGAAGCCGTTGTTGTTCCCATAAAAAATAATTGGTGTCTTTGAACACATCATTTTGTTTTATATATCACTGTTTTTCCCTATGGATGAACTCGCCCCTGGGTGGGGCAGGTTTGCCCGGCAGCGAAAAATTTCTTTACGGCCCATTTTCGCCAAAACCGTATGCACGTCCTCGCCGAAATAAGGTATTAGCTAGACCTTTATACATCCTAAAGCACGACCTTCCTGCTAAAGAAATGACGATCCTACAGAAGAACGTGAAAAAGAGGGGCGGACTCGCCCCGCTCTCCCCTACTTTACTTTTATATTTTGCTCGTTTCAAAATTATGACGAGGTGTTCATTCTTCCCAACAATAATATCGATTTTGACCGCTATCAATTATTTGAATCATTTACTACACAGTTTGTATTCATATTATATTGTACAACTCGATTTGATGTGATACTGACCCACGTCAAAAGAATACGGTCTTACAATATTTAAATCATGCAATGAAATAGATTTAAAAGTGATAGATAAAACTAGTATTATAGTGAAAGTCCTACCTTTATCATGTTTTCTTACCAGTATCCCAATTCAACCATCTACCAATTATTTTGCTATCTACAGTAGCACTTACTGTTAAACTGATAAAGGGGTTAATGATCGTCCAACTTGACCTACAAAACTGACCTACGACTTTCCTTTTTTTTAATTTTTGTTTTGTCGGTTAAAGGGGCACGTGTTTTTTTTTCGTGGGGGATACGCATTGATTAGTGAAATAAATTTACATCTCTCTCATGATGTAATGATGACGCACTGTCCAAGGTGACATTGAGATGTCTTTTACAGTTGACACCTAGAAGAAACATTTCCTTTATAGAATTCCATTTTACTTGGAGGTATTCCAATTCAGAAGGCAAGTTCCAGAGGATTACTCTAATTCTCCTGTCTTTTGTTTTGAATGGCAGAGGTTCCGTTTTTCTTCGACCAGTCTAAAAATGGCACAATTATTCCTCTTTACCCGGCTCGCCGTGGCGTTCGCCTGGACCGGATAAAACGCGACGGGCCTGCCTACATTGACCAACATTTTCCCCAAAGAAGGGGGAAAGGTGATCCCCCTGTTTTAAAAACAAGTTAAAGACTTGAGTGAAGCACCTTCTGTAGGCGATGAAAATAAAGGATCAATTGTGACTCTTCAGATCGTCCAATAGGTAATCCATTTCCCCTTGTGAGGTAGACTCTGAAGAAAATGTCAAAAACATGAACTCAGAATTTGAATCGTAGTCTTATAGGAAAGGAAAAAATACATGATCTTAGAAATAAGGGAATCGTGTAATTAAAACAAAAATATCCCGGAAAGGGATATACAAACATCTTTATAAAGGTTAGCACAAATTGTGTTGTGATAAACTTTCGTTTATCTAGAGTCGTTGGCTTGTATTTATTATCCATGCCCTCTACTTTAAGGTCAGCAGATCAGAAAAAACAGTAAAATTGTTGCTCTTGTCAAATTATTTTCCTATGTTATGTTAGAAAAGTGACTTTCTTGGAAATCTGAAAATAATAGATCCGCAATCTTTTTACTTTGTAAGATTATGTTGAAAAAATAACGACTTTGAGTCGTGATAACATTTATGTTTGAAGCAAATTCATGTAAATAAAAATGAAAAAAGAAGAATATGCATTAGCACTATAAGAAATATCATAGAAAATGGTTTAATTCCATGCTTTAAATTTCAATAACACTTAAATTCTTGAGTGCCATATTCCAAGTGAACCCACTCGAAATCGAGATGAGCTTGAAGGGGGAAAAGGCATACAGCAATTAATCTGAGTTTTCTTTTCCATACGGCAAATCCGGTTTCATTAAACTTATCCATAATAATGTATCACATTCTTCTCGGCGTTTTATCGTCGGGCTAGTTGCCTTAAATCTTTCAAATTCCCTTTCTAATAAATGCGATTTATCTGAGAAATTCTTGGTGATTGCTAATGGCGTCTAAAAGACTAAATGCCATTGCCTATTACCAAATACTCCTTTTGATAAAAATGCATCCAGTCAAAAGTCATTTATGATGGATACTTGTTTTGGAATTAAGATTAAATGTGTTGCATTATTAATAACTACTCCAATAAAATGAAATCATTACATCATACTTGACAAGAACAGAAGTATGAAGTCGGATCACGTTTGCCGCTAAGCATGTATGTATCATGATTGAAATTATATTTGATTTTGACTTATTGCAGTGCAAAGAATTCCCGGAATTTCATTCTCCTATACCTGCTAATGTTCCGTTCTCCTTTGACAAAGAAATACATGTAAAATGACCTGAAAAAGGAAACTGTTGAAATTTCCGTTCAAACTTTAAATCCATCTGCCTATGGCAAAAAACTATCGCCACTTTAGAGAAAATTCGCGTTGAAGTCGACAAATTGTTAAATATACGTTTCCTGTCTTTATCTTCACTTCCGCCTCACCCTCCTCCTCCTCCTCCTTCTTCTTCTACTTCTTCTCCTTCTTCTTCTTTTTCTCATTCTTCTTCTTCTCCTCCTCCTTCTTCTTTTTCTCCTCCTCCTCCTTTCTCCTTCTTCTTCTTCTTCTTCTTATTATTATTATTATTCTCCTTTCTTTTCCTCCTCTTCTTATCCTTCTCCTTTTTTCCTCCTCCTCCTCTTCTTCTTCTCATTTCTTTTCCTCCTCTTCTTCCTCTTCTCCTTCTCCTTTCTTTTCCCCCTCCTCTTCTTCTTCTTCTTCTCCTCCTTTCTTTTCCTCCTCCTATTCTTCTTCTCCTCCTCCTTTTTTTTCCTCCTCCTCCTCCTTGACTTCTTCTTTTTCCTCTTCTTCTTCTTCGTCTTTTCTCTAATAGACCCCCGTGGAACGTGAGGTCATATTATGTGTAGACGTGAATAAGGATATATCTATCTCCTTATTAACATAATTATGTATGCATATATCAGTGTCAATGTGGAAAACGCCAAATAGAATCAAATAGTCATGAGAGTATAATCCTTTTGAACATAATGAGATGACGTTTCGAGAAATTACCTTATTGTAGAAAGAAATCGTTCTCTTAAAGGTCAAGCCTACCTCAGAAAATGTTTATTTGAATCAATAGAGAAAAATCAGACAAGCACAATGCTGAAAATTTCTTTAAAATCGGATGTAAAATGAGATGTAAAAAATTTCAAAGTTTCGCTTATTTTTAACAAAATAGTTATATGAACGAGCCAGTTACATCCAAATGAGAGAGTCGATGATGTCACTCACTCACTATTTCTTTTGTGTTTTTGTGTTTGAATTATACAATATTTCAATTATTACGAACCTGAGGATTAGGACCTCCGAGTCCTTGCCTGAAGAACAAAATGTTAAAATAATGGAATTCCACGTGTTCAGAGAGGAATGAACTTCATTTTACATGACAATGACGAGAAAATTAAAATATTTCATATAATAACATACATAAGAAAATAGTGAGTGAGTGATGTCATCAGTTCCTCATTTGCATACCGACCGAGATGTGCATATAACTGTTTCGTGAAATGAAGTGAAACTTTAAAATGTCATAACTTTCTTATTTTACATCCGATTTTGATGAAATTTTTAGTGTTATGTTTGTTGAATTTTTATCTTTTTATTCAACACAGTTCGACTTGTTCTTCAAGGAGTAAAATTAATTCATAAGGTCCATTACGATTTCCTTTGAATATGTTGTCGCACGGGTATACTGTACGTGCTAAAGTAATAGAGAACATGGCAACCAGAAGTAGGAGTGAGAGAGAGAAGAGAAGAGGAGACACAGAAAGGGATGGATTGGTAGGAAATAAACCCAAAACAGTCAACGGATAACGATAAACCGGGAGAAAATGATTCTCTTGGTAAATAGTGTCCGACCGAGTCTTGTCGAAATCTACCAAATGATTCGGTTGATTTTTACCATTTTTCTCCGCCGGACATAAAAAAGTCATATTAACCAATTAAGAGAGTAGTCATTTTGCCAATCATTTTTTTTTAGAGTGGAAGGAGAGAAGTAAAAAACAATACTGCAGAGAGAGTGAGGGAAAGAGAGGGGGATATGAGTTTGAATGAATTTAACATCAGTAGGCGAAACGGGTTAGTATCAGCCCCATGATGCCTTCAAGACGTTCACTTGAACTAAATCCATATCTTAAGAGAATAAAAGATAGTGATATCACCTCCCTCCAAGAAAGGGGGTAATTTAGATTAGGTCGCTATGGCTGATGGGTGTGCTGCGATGCCCTCGAATGGCCCCTAATGGCACCACACCATTAGCTGAAAAATGACAAGGAGAGAGTGAAACTTTATCATTTTCCATCACTTTAATTGTTTTCGTATTGTGCGTTCCATTCTTCAAAAAAATATTCCTTTCACGCTTTCAAACTATAGTCTGGCGGCAGAATATTGGATCGGATATTTACAGATATTTCATTTTCTATTTTACCATGATTACGACCCCTATACAGTGCGTCCCACAAAAAACGAAACCGAGATTTATCGATGATTTATCATAACTTAATCACAAATGAAATAGACAAATGACCTACAATTTTAAAGCTTAGAATCTCCTCTTTCATCTGAAATTCGCATTCACGCATGAGTGAGCAAAAACAATTTGAAAAGGGGATACCAAAAAGTCACTTGGGGGCTGTATCTGGGGTTTAAAAAGAAAACCACCTTTCTAAAAAGTTCAATATCTGCTCTTTGATTTGATACCTCAATTACAGAAAATGGTCAACAAATAACAAAGTTCTGGTTGATTGAAATAAGGCTTGAATTTCAATAATTTCATCAAATGAAGAGGTTTTACAGGCTAGCGTTCAAACTCACTCGACACTCCGTTTTGTTGACGATCAGCCATGCATTAAGTCTTTTGTTACCGTGCGATAGCTTCAGTGGGAAACCGGTGAAAACACGTTTATTTAATGAAATTATGGAAATACAAGCATTGTTTCGGCAGATCATAACTTTCTTACTTCCTGACCATTTTCTGTGATTAAGGTACCAAAGGAAAGAACAGATATTGGACTTTTTAGTGATGTGATTTTCTGTTTGAAATTCAGATACCCCCCGCCAAATGAGTTTTTGGCATCCTTTCTTAGAATTGTTTTTTGCTCACTCATGCGTGAATAAGGAATAATCTAAGTAATACCAGATAAAAAAAGAGATTCTAAGCTTTACTATGGTAGGTCATTTGTCAATTTTATTTATGATTAAGTTATGATAAATCATCTCTAATTCTCGGTTTCGTTTTTTTCTGGGACGCACAATAGCTTTCCTTAAAAGCCATAATCATTTAACATAGTTTTGATTTTTTTCAAATTTCTCTTGCCATGATCCTGGCCCTTTACTTAAATCTCTTCACTGGCTCCCTGTAAAGAAGTAAATTGTCTTTAAATTACTTATTTTTGTCTTCAAAGCCTTTAATAACCAGATGCCAAAATATATCTGTTTTTTTTTTTCCTGTCTTGCACAACATATCCTTTACAACGAAGACCTCTTTGTGTGAAAAGCTTTGCATTTGTTCAGTTATTATGTTTCCGTCAATATGATTTCTTTTTTCTCTTTTTCTTTCCTGTAATATATGCATGTACGGATATAGTAAGTCGATTATAATTTCTTCTTTTCCAAGGGGGATCCACAATTTTACAAGCTTTGCTTTTTAGTGGATCCCCCTCATTTCCATTTCCATATCCATTTATGCTCTATATTATACTGTTTTTTTACGAAGTAGGAATGCCCTTCTGTAAAATTGTATTTGATTTGTATTGTTTTATATTACTTTGTATTATGTTTTGAATGGAAATGAAATAAAAGAATTGAATTGAAATTGAATTGAATATCAAAGATAGCCTTGCTTCCCATAGACCAACTCGCCCTTATCTCCGTTCATCTAAAGACCCATATTTGCTTGCCATACCCAAAACTCTTACAAAAACAGGTGATCGCAAATTAAGTGTTACTGCTTCTAAAGAATGGAACAACATCCCCACTTTCATTAAATCATCAAACTCTTCAGATCAATTCAAGAAACTTCTAAAAACATACTTCTTTTGCGTTTAATTTCTTTTGAATGTATTTGTATTGTAATAATTATGTACTTTTGTTTTAAAATCGTTTGTAAACGCTGTGATATAGTTAACCATGGAGAGCGTACTTAATGGTAATTATTATTATTATTTTTATCATTATTTTCCATGGCACTCGCCAGACATAGCCCATGATCGTAAAGTCTTGTTTTTTACGAGAGAACTCACAGTAAAGCCCCTTTCACAATTGACGTACGACCTGATTACGGCCGCCTGCAAGTTTTTTCTTGTTGTTGCACGATCGAACTCTTGGTGTCTTGCGAGCACTCGCAGTCGTTGTAGATGATCGCACGAACTCGAGGTGGTCGGAGGTGGTCGTGACTGGTCGCATCTTAACTTTGAAGATGTTCAAAATCCAAACGCGCTCAAATACGATCGATTCACTCGCATCAGATCGTACCAACGGTCTGGAGATCATCGTGTGAGTGTTGTTCAACGTTGTACGACTTGATGCGATAGGTGGCACAACTAAGTAGTGGCATTTAGTCGACTGGAGGTCGTACAACACTTGCACATGTTCTAGCGACCTATAGAGACCAGTCTTGCGACAGGGTGCGATAACTATAAAGGCCATAAGACTGTTGTAAGACCGATCGCAACACAGCTTACAACATTCCACTACCGTTGCATTTGCATGTATGCGACTGTTCCTCACGACTATGCAATCGGTCGTGCAACTATTGAGACTGAAATCAAACCACTAGCAATCTCTCGTGCAACACTCGCATGTGATCGCACGAGCACAATACGAGCATATGCGACTTACTCGTGCAACCGGGTTTACTGGGTATTTTTTTGTTGTTGTTGTACGACAGCTGTTGCAAAAATGAACGCTTCTGTTCGATCTTATGAGATGAATAGCGATTGGTGCCTATTGCAGCCTGTCGCTCGACCAAAACGTCCCAAATGGTCGTACGTCAGTTGTGAAAGGGGCTTTACACAACTGATTTGGTCGTATGGCAGTAGTCTTAGCGAAGCCCGTCCACCGAGTCACAGGCAGTACGGCAAATGAACACTTTTGAAAACAGGCTTTCTACATAAAATTTATTTTACGTTATATGCACATCGTCATGATTGTTCATTAGGTGGGCTGATGATGTCACATCCCCACTTTCCCTTTTCTTATGTTATTGCATGATATCATAAATGTTTCATTTATTCATACATGTGTAACTGATATGTCCCCATTATGATGAAATACGTTGCACCAATAAACAAAACTAATGCACTTAATCAGTTGTCAATCCAATTGTTTTAGTCCTTGGTCGAAATGATTTGAATAAGCCTAATTTCACATAATAAAATACAAAAGGACAAATGGGGATATGACATCATCAGCCCACCTAATGAGTATTCATAACGACATGCCTAGAACTGCATGTTTCACCGAAATAATGCAATTTTTTTACAATTTACAGTTCAATTTGTTATACGATTTTGATCAAATTTTCATCATTTAGCTTTATGAATTTTACTTTTTTATTGAGATGAATATCTCCAGCCGGAACCATATCTTTAACGTCGCATTTGGATGATACAGATTCTAAATAACAAAACAACCTCGAAAGTCCTGGTTTTCTTTAAACTGCTTTGTGGTTATACACTTCCGTTCTTTTCGGTCTCCCTTTCTGGCGTTCCTGCTTATTTCCCAAGAGGACTATCCCAAAATAGGAAAATATAAAGGCAATTTGATTACAAATAACTTCGCAGTAAGGCGATTAGTAAAAAATGGGTTGTATTTTTATTTAAAGGTAAAACGGGAACCCTTTCCCTACAAATCGGATTGTATGAAATGCCTCATAAAACTGTGAACTTGTCATTATTAGATTTATGACCGGTACTGAACATTTCCTGTATTTTACTTAGGCTGGCTTCTTGGAATAAACTTGAACAGCCGTGAAGATTCCTGATTACATTGACTTTGATTGATGCAAACCGATCCTCACTTTGAACAGCGGAATTAGATCAGATTGTTTCGATCTCGTTCATTGGTCTTGGTAACCTTCTAATAACATCCAGTTTGGTGTTAATATCATACATGAACCGTGCAGATACAGAGCATTAATAAATTGGGAAGTAATAACACCACGGTATCCCTTTGCGGTAACGAAATACTTAACTGAAGATTAGACAGAAATTAATATGAAATTAGCTGATGTAGTATACCACTAATCATTATGAATGGTTATTTACATAGAGCTGAATAAAATAGACAATTATGTTAAGTATGTGGTAAACAAGAATACTGTACGAAAGTTGGATTTACAGAGCAAAATACTGGAGAAAATGAAATAATACGCAGACACCCCAGATCGGACGAAGCAGAGAGAGTCCCTGAAAACTTCAGTGACAAAAAATCCTAAAATAATTCAAAGTAAAGAATCTCTTGGAGTTATATGAACTCACAAGATTGATCCATTCTTAATAAAAGACAACGACAACCATGATTATGTAAGTTCAAGATGATTCAAGAAATCATCAATTATTTACGTGTAGTAGGTCTATCTCAATGTACTGTTCAATCCTCTAACCAGCTTTTGTCACTTGTACATTTATAGTTCATCAGTGGTCAGACGGTTATTTCGAACACGTACTATAATTTTGCTGTTATTAAATGTTTTCTCCATAAATCGGCACATCCTCTCGACAATATCGCATCGCCAATGCTTATGTTAGCCAAGGTCCAATAAAATTGGCCCCATGGTGTTTGAATGGCGACCATTCCATTGGGTTGGACAACCGTGAAATTACAACCTCATCTTCCTCTTATCCACATCAGTTGTGGTCTGTGACCCCCTTCCCTCAAACAGATATGTCGGTCACATCAGCCTCAGTAACATCGGCTAATCGAAGACATACTAAATTGGACCCGGGGAAATTGGATTGAATGTATATTATGCTTTTTAAAATTTGGATTTCATGTGTGTCTTAACGTTTGTGACCGATGGGTTGTCTGTCTACTTTGTGAAACTTGGGTCTTCATATTCGACAAGTTGCCTTTCAAAGTTGGGTTTTGTCACAAGCAATTTGATTGCACTACGTGAGTAAATGATCTCCGACATCGTGATACTTGCGTAGGTTAATGAATACACTTCGCGAAAGGCGTTTGTGTTCTATTAGATTGGTCCAGGAAATTACGTGAAATCTGTAGATTGCACAAAGGTCTCGTCTCTTTGTTTCATCTATCTGATGTTTCAATCGTCGTAAAAAAACAGGATTATTTTGTTTCCTTCATATTTTGTTTAATATGGGATTGTTTTGTGTTTTCATGGAGGAGATTGTTGCTGTTTTTGCAAAAATTGAACAACTTCTGTTTTAAGTAGAAGAAATAACCAGTTGTCTCACGATGTAGCAAACGTAGTAGGAAAGCGACGTTTCGTCTGCAAGCTGCTAGACTTCGTCAGGCAATGAGCAAAGACGCTGCTGCGCACGGGTTATATAGCGTCGGGAGCTATTGTCTGGCTCCACTCGGGCGTGAGCCGCGCTGTGATTGGCCGGAGCCGCTGGCCAATCAGGGTCCGCGCTGGTGCTTGGTGCCCGCTCGGGCGTGCACCGCGCGCTGTGATTGGCCGATGCAGCCGGCCAATCAGCGTCCGCGCTGGTGTCAGGCACCCGCTGGTGCGGGCGCCGCGCGCTGTGAACTGTGGATGCAGTATGCCGTCGGATGGTAGGTAACCATTCATCAGGGATCTCAATGCCGCTGTCCCTGTTGATATTGCTCGGATGCAAACGGATCTGGATCGCTTCCTTAATGCGCCGCGTATACCAATGCTTATCATTAGCGATGCAGCTGACCTCATCCCAGTTAGGTAGATGATCGGAGTCCCAAGCATGTTCTGCAACAGCAGAGCTATCGGTGCGCCTAAGCCGAACATCACGGCGATGTTCCTTCATGCGTTCCCCCACAGGTCTACCAGTCTCACCGATGTAGACTTTGTCGCAGGTCGAGCAAGGGATCTTATAATCAATAATAAACTCAAAAGCTCAGTTACCTGGGCCGGAGATAACTGTGTGCGCTCGGGTAGGCTCTCATCACGTTCGAGCCTGCTAAGTGCGACCTTGCATGCGACGTCAATGGGTACATTGGTAAACAATGATACCACATCAAATGAAACCATGACCTCATGTTCCTGTATGGTTTCGCTGCGCAGGAAATCAACAAACGACGCGGAGTTATGGACAGCATGCCCATTGGAACCGACTAAGGGAGCAAGAATATCAGCGAGATACTTAGACGTGTTGTAAGCAAACGAACTCACACATGACACAATCGGACGAAGCGGGATGTCAGCTTTGTGGATCTTAGGCAGTCCATAGATCCTGGGCGGTTGCTTCTGCGACGGTTTTAGCTTACGGTAGGTAGAATCATCGATGTCACCATTCTTGTGAAAGCCGCGAAGAATAGTGGAAAGCTTGCGGGAGAGGCGATCGGTCGGGTCCTTCCCGATAGCGTGATAGGGGCCGGATTCGATTAACTCGGACATCTTGGCGCGGTAGACATCGGTGTCCAGAATAACACTGGCGCGGCCTTTGTCTGCTGGCAAAATCATAATGGACTCGTCTTCCTTGAGCGATTTCAAGGCTTTGCGCATGCCGGGAGTAATGTTCGATTTAGGCGGTTCGGCGGAGGAGAGGATAGCATTTATCTCTCTTCTTACGGAGCCGATGGTTTCGGCATCAAGCGAACGGATGGAGGATTCCACCTTCGCAACAATCTCGGTAGCGGGAACACGCTTCGGGGCTACTGAAAAGTTAAGTCCCTTGGCGAGCAGCGCACTCTCATCCGAAGTCAGTTTGCGTTTAGACAAATTGACGACCCGAGAGCTAGAATCGGCACATACGGAAATATCCTTACCCTCTGAACTAATCTTGAGATACTTATCCTGTTGTCGGGACTTGCACTTCTCAAATTCGTGGCGGTAGATGTCGTCGAAAAGCTCGAGAGCATTGTTGTAGTGCTCTTCGGCGAGCGCGGAACGGACAAGGGTAGTACTGGACTCAATCTCGGCGCGGATAGATTTAAGAGTCATGCGGGTGAGGCGGATTCTTTCACGAAGGAAAAGGCGGGAGGTCCTCTCGGCGATGATGCGTGCTGACTTGGTGGGTACTGGCGGGCGAACTCTAAGATCTTTCGGGATAACGGCGTTCTTGATGCAACGGGTTAGGAAGGTAAGATGGTTGGAAAATCTCGCGAGTTTCTTCGAGCAGCGTTCGTGTCTTCGGACAAGCCTTAGGGCAGGGCGCCCATACTTCTGAGAGATGATGTGGAAGAGGTTCATCGTGGTGAAGGATTGAGTAGAAGAAATAACCAGTTGTCTCACGATGTAGCAAACGTAGTAGGAAAGCGACGTTTCGTCTGCAAGCTGCTAGACTTCGTCAGGCAATGAGCAAAGACGCTGCTGCGCACGGGTTATATAGCGTCGGGAGCTATTGTCTGGCTCCACTCGGGCGTGAGCCGCGCTGTGATTGGCCGGAGCCGCTGGCCAATCAGGGTCCGCGCTGGTGCTTGGTGCCCGCTCGGGCGTGCACCGCGCGCTGTGATTGGCCGATGCAGCCGGCCAATCAGCGTCCGCGCTGGTGTCAGGCACCCGCTGGTGCGGGCGCCGCGCGCTGTGAACTGTGGATGCAGTATGCCGTCGGATGGTAGGTAACCATTCATCAGGGATCTCAATGCCGCTGTCCCTGTTGATATTGCTCGGATGCAAACGGATCTGGATCGCTTCCTTAATGCGCCGCGTATACCAATGCTTATCATTAGCGATGCAGCTGACCTCATCCCAGTTAGGTAGATGATCGGAGTCCCAAGCATGTTCTGCAACAGCAGAGCTATCGGTGCGCCTAAGCCGAACATCACGGCGATGTTCCTTCATGCGTTCCCCCACAGGTCTACCAGTCTCACCGATGTAGACTTTGTCGCAGGTCGAGCAAGGGATCTTATAAACAACCCCATCGCGTCTGTCGGGGATCGGGCGGTCTTTCGGACGGACCAGCTGGCTGCGGATGCTATCGGACTTAAATATAACTCGGATGCCATGCCTCTCCAAGCGCCGGCGGAGAAGATGCGCGATACCATCAACAAACGGGATTACTATAGCGGATTTAAATTGCGCAAGCTGTTCGGACGGGGCGCTCTTCTTCTTAGCGACGCGGTTAACGAAAGAGCGCGGGTAACCGTTAGAAATAAGAGCCGAGGTGATGTGTTGCTTCTCTGTAGCTGTGCAATGGGGCTTAGTAACGATGCGTGAAGCTCTGTCGTAAAGACACTTCACTACCCCGCGCTTAACGGACTTCGGGTGATGCGAATCATAAGCAATGTACTGATCGGTGTGTGTGGGCTTCCTGTATACGGTGGTGTACAGTCGGCCGCTGGTGTCACGGTGCACCAAAGTGTCTAGAAAGGCAATGCGCTCGTTGCACTCCATCTCCATGGTAAAACGGATGGAGGGCTGCTGCGAATTCATGTGGCTCAAAAGGTCATCGGCGGCGGATCTATGCGTGATGATAAACGTGTCATCTACGTATCGTTTCCAAACTCTAGGGGCGCAGTCGGGCGGGCAACTACTCAGCGCACGTTCCTCAAAAGCTTCCATGAACAGGTTAGCGATCACCGCGGAAACAGGGCTGCCCATGGCTGCCCCTTCTTGCTGTTCGTAGAAATTGCCGGCAAACATGAAATACGTAGATTGCAAAACAAAACTCAAAAGCTCAGTTACCTGGGCCGGAGATAACTGTGTGCGCTCGGGTAGGCTCTCATCACGTTCGAGCCTGCTAAGTGCGACCTTGCATGCGACGTCAATGGGTACATTGGTAAACAATGATACCACATCAAATGAAACCATGACCTCATGTTCCTGTATGGTTTCGCTGCGCAGGAAATCAACAAACGACGCGGAGTTATGGACAGCATGCCCATTGGAACCGACTAAGGGAGCAAGAATATCAGCGAGATACTTAGACGTGTTGTAAGCAAACGAACTCACACATGACACAATCGGACGAAGCGGGATGTCAGCTTTGTGGATCTTAGGCAGTCCATAGATCCTGGGCGGTTGCTTCTGCGACGGTTTTAGCTTACGGTAGGTAGAATCATCGATGTCACCATTCTTGTGAAAGCCGCGAAGAATAGTGGAAAGCTTGCGGGAGAGGCGATCGGTCGGGTCCTTCCCGATAGCGTGATAGGGGCCGGATTCGATTAACTCGGACATCTTGGCGCGGTAGACATCGGTGTCCAGAATAACACTGGCGCGGCCTTTGTCTGCTGGCAAAATCATAATGGACTCGTCTTCCTTGAGCGATTTCAAGGCTTTGCGCATGCCGGGAGTAATGTTCGATTTAGGCGGTTCGGCGGAGGAGAGGATAGCATTTATCTCTCTTCTTACGGAGCCGATGGTTTCGGCATCAAGCGAACGGATGGAGGATTCCACCTTCGCAACAATCTCGGTAGCGGGAACACGCTTCGGGGCTACTGAAAAGTTAAGTCCCTTGGCGAGCAGTGCACTCTCATCCGAAGTCAGTTTGCGTTTAGACAAATTGACGACCCGAGAGCTAGAATCGGCACATACGGAAATATCCTTACCCTCTGAACTAATCTTGAGATACTTATCCTGTTGTCGGGACTTGCACTTCTCAAATTCGTGGCGGTAGATGTCGTCGAAAAGCTCGAGAGCATTGTTGTAGTGCTCTTCGGCGAGCGCGGAACGGACAAGGGTAGTACTGGACTCAATCTCGGCGCGGATAGATTTAAGAGTCATGCGGGTGAGGCGGATTCTTTCACGAAGGAAAAGGCGGGAGGTCCTCTCGGCGATGATGCGTGCTGACTTGGTGGGTACTGGCGGGCGAACTCTAAGATCTTTCGGGATAACGGCGTTCTTGATGCAACGGGTTAGGAAGGTAAGATGGTTGGAAAATCTCGCGAGTTTCTTCGAGCAGCGTTCGTGTCTTCGGACAAGCCTTAGGGCAGGGCGCCCATACTTCTGAGAGATGATGTGGAAGAGGTTCATCGTGGTGAAGGATTGAGTAGAAGAAATAACCAGTTGTCTCACGATGTAGCAAACGTAGTAGGAAAGCGACGTTTCGTCTGCAAGCTGCTAGACTTCGTCAGGCAATGAGCAAAGACGCTGCTGCGCACGGGTTATATAGCGTCGGGAGCTATTGTCTGGCTCCACTCGGGCGTGAGCCGCGCTGTGATTGGCCGGAGCCGCTGGCCAATCAGGGTCCGCGCTGGTGCTTGGTGCCCGCTCGGGCGTGCACCGCGCGCTGTGATTGGCCGATGCAGCCGGCCAATCAGCGTCCGCGCTGGTGTCAGGCACCCGCTGGTGCGGGCGCCGCGCGCTGTGAACTGTGGATGCAGTATGCCGTCGGATGGTAGGTAACCATTCATCAGGGATCTCAATGCCGCTGTCCCTGTTGATATTGCTCGGATGCAAACGGATCTGGATCGCTTCCTTAATGCGCCGCGTATACCAATGCTTATCATTAGCGATGCAGCTGACCTCATCCCAGTTAGGTAGATGATCGGAGTCCCAAGCATGTTCTGCAACAGCAGAGCTATCGGTGCGCCTAAGCCGAACATCACGGCGATGTTCCTTCATGCGTTCCCCCACAGGTCTACCAGTCTCACCGATGTAGACTTTGTCGCAGGTCGAGCAAGGGATCTTATAAACAACCCCATCGCGTCTGTCGGGGATCGGGCGGTCTTTCGGACGGACCAGCTGGCTGCGGATGCTATCGGACTTAAATATAACTCGGATGCCATGCCTCTCCAAGCGCCGGCGGAGAAGATGCGCGATACCATCAACAAACGGGATTACTATAGCGGATTTAAATTGCGCAAGCTGTTCGGACGGGGCGCTCTTCTTCTTAGCGACGCGGTTAACGAAAGAGCGCGGGTAACCGTTAGAAATAAGAGCCGAGGTGATGTGTTGCTTCTCTGTAGCTGTGCAATGGGGCTTAGTAACGATGCGTGAAGCTCTGTCGTAAAGACATTTCACTACCCCGCGCTTAACGGACTTCGGGTGATGCGAATCATAGGCAATGTACTGATCGGTGTGTGTGGGCTTCCTGTATACGGTGGTGTACAGTCGGCCGCTGGTGTCACGGTGCACCAAAGTGTCTAGAAAGGCAATGCGCTCGTTGCACTCCATCTCCATGGTAAAACGGATGGAGGGCTGCTGCGAATTCATGTGGCTCAAAAGGTCATCGGCGGCGGATCTATGCGTGATGATAAACGTGTCATCTACGTATCGTTTCCAAACTCTAGGGGCGCAGTCGGGCGGGCAACTACTCAGCGCACGTTCCTCAAAAGCTTCCATGAACAGGTTAGCGATCACCGCGGAAACAGGGCTGCCCATGGCTGCCCCTTCTTGCTGTTCGTAGAAATTGCCGGCAAACATGAAATACGTAGATTGCAAAACAAAACTCAAAAGCTCAGTTACCTGGGCCGGAGATAACTGTGTGCGCTCGGGTAGGCTCTCATCACGTTCGAGCCTGCTAAGTGCGACCTTGCATGCGACGTCAATGGGTACATTGGTAAACAATGATACCACATCAAATGAAACCATGACCTCATGTTCCTGTATGGTTTCGCTGCGCAGGAAATCAACAAACGACGCGGAGTTATGGACAGCATGCCCATTGGAACCGACTAAGGGAGCAAGAATATCAGCGAGATACTTAGACGTGTTGTAAGCAAACGAACTCACACATGACACAATCGGACGAAGCGGGATGTCAGCTTTGTGGATCTTAGGCAGTCCATAGATCCTGGGCGGTTGCTTCTGCGACGGTTTTAGCTTACGGTAGGTAGAATCATCGATGTCACCATTCTTGTGAAAGCCGCGAAGAATAGTGGAAAGCTTGCGGGAGAGGCGATCGGTCGGGTCCTTCCCGATAGCGTGATAGGGGCCGGATTCGATTAACTCGGACATCTTGGCGCGGTAGACATCGGTGTCCAGAATAACACTGGCGCGGCCTTTGTCTGCTGGCAAAATCATAATGGACTCGTCTTCCTTGAGCGATTTCAAGGCTTTGCGCATGCCGGGAGTAATGTTCGATTTAGGCGGTTCGGCGGAGGAGAGGATAGCATTTATCTCTCTTCTTACGGAGCCGATGGTTTCGGCATCAAGCGAACGGATGGAGGATTCCACCTTCGCAACAATCTCGGTAGCGGGAACACGCTTCGGGGCTACTGAAAAGTTAAGTCCCTTGGCGAGCAGCGCACTCTCATCCGAAGTCAGTTTGCGTTTAGACAAATTGACGACCCGAGAGCTAGAATCGGCACATACGGAAATATCCTTACCCTCTGAACTAATCTTGAGATACTTATCCTGTTGTCGGGACTTGCACTTCTCAAATTCGTGGCGGTAGATGTCGTCGAAAAGCTCGAGAGCATTGTTGTAGTGCTCTTCGGCGAGCGCGGAACGGACAAGGGTAGTACTGGACTCAATCTCGGCGCGGATAGATTTAAGAGTCATGCGGGTGAGGCGGATTCTTTCACGAAGGAAAGTCTACATCGGTGAGACTGGTAGACCTGTGGGGGAACGCATGAAGGAACATCGCCGTGATGTTCGGCTTAGGCGCACCGATAGCTCTGCTGTTGCAGAACATGCTTGGGACTCCGATCATCTACCTAACTGGGATGAGGTCAGCTGCATCGCTAATGATAAGCATTGGTATACGCGGCGCATTAAGGAAGCGATCCAGATCCGTTTGCATCCGAGCAATATCAACAGGGACAGCGGCATTGAGATCCCTGATGAATGGTTACCTACCATCCGACGGCATACCTCATCCACAGTTCACAGCGCGCGGCGCCCGCACCAGCGGGTGCCTGACACCAGCGCGGACGCTGATTGGCCGGCTGCATCGGCCAATCACAGCGCGCGGTGCACGCCCGAGCGGGCACCAAGCACCAGCGCGGACCCTGATTGGCCAGCGGCTCCGGCCAATCACAGCGCGGCTCACGCCCGAGTGGAGCCAGACAATAGCTCCCGACGCTATATAACCCGTGCGCAGCAGCGTCTTTGCTCATTGCCTGACGAAGTCTAGCAGCTTGCAGACGAAACGTCGCTTTCCTACTACGTTTGCTACATCGTGAGACAACTGGTTATTTCTTCTACTCAATCCTTCACCACGATGAACCTCTTCCACATCAACTTCTGTTTTAATAAGATTATTTAGATTTAGAATTTCACAGATAGACCAGGTATAAACATATTTTTCTTGAGAAAAAATTGACTATTATGGCCGAAAAGAAATGCAATCATAGCTCACGTATTGAACTAGAACATTTGAGAGGACCAGACATGACATGATGGGCGAACTTCATTAAAGAGACACGATGAAATAAAGAAAATATCTTTTTAATATGAAAATATATTATATACATTGACAGAATATTTAGAAAATTAAATCATATTTCACACTTTTCTTTCTTTTTCCTCCTTCCATATTAATACTGAGTATAAAGCGTCTTGATGCCTGTTGCAGCCTGTCACACGACCAAAAGGTCGCAAATGGTCGTACGTCAATAATGTGAAAAGGGCTTTGAGCGCCTCCTATCGCAGAAATAAAACAATGTGAGTATGAACAAAACTATCAAAGAATCAACACGAACGAATTCTTTCATGGGGTATTTCTTCTACTTGAAGATTTCATACAAACATTTGATACTCGGTGCCTCTTCGTATACTGCCCATTAAGAACATTTCACACCTTATAATATTACAATAATATTTCTCGTCACTTCTCGTCACATTGTGCTGCACTCAACCCAGGTGAGGTAAATGGGTACCTGGCAGGAATTTATTCCTTGAAATGCCATCGCGTTGTAAAAGGCTGCGAGGCTAAAGCCAGGGTAATAATACCCAAGTCCTTTGGAAGCGCATAGAGACGTTATTTATAATGTGTTATGCGCTATACAAGAACTGTCTATTATTATTATTATTATTATTCTAATTCAACATATAGAGACGAATGAAAAATTTGGCTTAAAAACTTAAGGTGCCTTTAAAACCACTTTGTCATAATGTGCTTAGAGCAATTTGACATCGGACATATTGAAACTGGAAACTAATTTTCTGTATCACGTTTCGAATGGTTGATTTATTTTATATTTTATTGTACAATAGGGATGGATATGACGATAGGCATGCCGCCAGGAGTGTTTCGTAATCCTTCAATTTCTCATGGTTCTCATAAAACAGAATTGATGATTATTTCTGGAGGGGGGTAATCAATTTCATTGAGAGCTTATAAATCATTGTTGGTATGTTTTATTTTCAACGTTAACAAAATTACCACTTTGTAATTATGATAATTTGCAATTGCCATTACGACAATTTCCACTTTGCATTATGATGATAACCTCGGCAAAAGTGCTCTACTTACGTCATTAAATCATAACACAATCGTACGCCTTTCGGAAGTGTATTATCTCCATCAGGGTTCACAAAATAGGTTTATGCTCATGAAGTTTAAGAAAATTCCCTAGGTTTTATATCCTTAAAAAATATTAAAGATAGCAGTAATGATGCGATAATTTTAAGTGTTATTATTGCCATCGCAATGTGTTCAAACCTTAAAATGAAAATTCTTTCTCGGTTTAAAATCAAAATCATATTTAAAATTTATCTTGTTCTTTTTTCTTAATATGACATTTCTCAGGTTTCATTTATTATGAATATGCCGGTTGTTTATACTCCCGTAGCTACTTTATTTTCGTCATCTTACTCTCTTTGATAAAATAATTTCATACACAATACTATCAATTTCCTAATTTCTCCTACACTCTGGTATTCATAACAACCGTTAATTTCATTTTCTTGGAGGTACGAGTAGGGTTCTTTTTGACCCAGTCCTGTTTTCTCATATCGATTATAGGGGTGAAAAACTCAATGATTGTATTTCAAGCACCTCGGTCAAATAGAGTCCACTTGACCTCTACACCGGGTTCATGGCATGATGCAAGGGAAACATCTTCAAAAAGAGATGCTATATATTCACACCACTCTCAAATTCATGTAGCTCAACTACACTGGCGTATAAATTTGGGCATTGGTGCTGTTGGCCCTCCTTAAAGGACAAGTCCACCTCAACAAAAACTTGATTTGAATAAAAAGAGAAAAATTCAACAAGCATAACACTAAAAATTTCATCAAAATCGGATGTAAAATAAGAAAGTTATGACATTTTAAAGTTTCGCTTCATTTCACAAAACAGTTATATGCACATATCGGTCGGTATGCAAATGAGGAAGCTGATGACATCACTCACTCACTATTTCTTTCATTATTTCTATTCCATTATTTTATCATTTTGTGTTTCAGGCAAGGAGGTCCTTATCGTCAAATTCGTAAAAATTGAAATATTGTATAATTCAAACAATAAAAAACAAAAGAAATAGTGAGTGGGTGACATCATCGACTCTATCATTTGGATGTAACTGGCTCGTTCATATAACTATTTTGTTAAAAATAAGCGAAACTTTGAAATGTCATAACTTTCTTATTTTACAACCGATTTTGATGAAATTTTCAGCATTGTGCTCGTCTGATTTTTCTCTATTGATTCAGATCAACTTTTTTTGAGGTGGACTTGACCTTTAAATAATGTTTACCTACCGAAAATGAAAGAAATGAAAAAATATCCCCTTTTCACACAATCCCGGACCAGGTTGTCTAAAATAAAATGTATAGTAAATGGTGTCATAAGCATCCTATTACAGCTGTAAAGTGTTTAAAAACATGCAGTATTTTCGCTCTTTGAAAATATTTTGAAAATTTTATCATCCATCCTGCTGGCTCCCAAAGGTTTAGTCACTAACATAAATGTTCAGGTCCATACATAAACTTCAAACTTTCGTTCTGCGCTACTCGCTCGCAGTGACTGTTGACAGCGATAAGTAAATTATCTGTTCACACGGGGCTAAAAAAAAACAGCTGAGTGTTTAAGTCAATGTGCTTCTCGCGATTAAAGATATTTTATTTAATAATTTTCATTATTTATTTCTATCGAAATTCACATCCTTTGTAATCATAAGTTTCATAAATCCAAAATTTTTGGCTTTTGCTATTTGCTGGCATCAATTGTTTACTTAGATAGCTATCTAGTTCAAAATTAAAAATTGCTTAGAATGTCTAAATAAATATCTCAGGATATCTAAAATTATCAGCTCGCTCTTCGCGCTCCCTTTATTTATTTGGTGAGATAATCACCTTAATGAACCAATTTAAACTGCTATCAGTAGGGCATACATCAAAAGAATTAACCCTGCTTCTCACTTGATTTGTAGAATAGAAATAAAGTTGTCCGTTGACCCTAAAAATTTTTTTTTTTTTTTTTTTGTTGTTGTTCTCCCGTCCCCTCCATAGCTAAGAACTCCTGGTGCCACTACTGCGCCTGATCCGTTTTGCATAGGTCTGGACCACATACGTTCTAAGAATAAACAAAAAAGCAGAAAAGGGAAGAAAGATCAGTGACGTGAGAGGGAGTCCCTCTCAAGTCCCTGGAAAGATGTAAGATATTTTGTGAACCATGTCAAAATCTATCTCAAATCTAGATTCTTATGAAGATGTGATTTTGTTTTATCGCTCGCTCGGAACTTATATTAAACAACTTTTGGCCACGCTCGCCATACTGCGCCCCCTATTTTTTCGTTTTTCTTTATTACTTTTCATGCACGCAATGAGCTTCGCCCTAATCATTTTTGTTCATACCATGATATGACCGGGAAATTTTGAACTTTTGCTCCCCCCCCCCCCGGCCAACGACCCCTGTAACGCCCCTGGGAATGTCCCCATAGAGGTTCTAGCCCCACACCCAGCCCCAGATTGTTATTGTATCTTGGGCCTAAAATAAATCCTTGGTTTTGGGATTTTGATAATTTATGGGATTTTTTTTCATAATGTACATGTATGTAGAGCAGAGCCATTGGCAATTATAAAGTGTGTTTTCTGACATGTAATGTGTAATAACGTTTACCATTTTTAATGTTTTTTTTATGTTTTGATATATTTTTCCTCAAATTTTGAACTTGTTTACGAGCCAAGAACAGACAGAAAGCTTTATGGAAACTGTAAAATACACTTAAAAATACACAGATTGTGCACAAATTCAAGTCAGATTTCAATTTTTGTGCCCTAGCTTACTTGAAAGGGCACATCACTTGCCGCCCTTTTCACACGGTAAAAAATCGTACGGTGATTCGAATGATGATTCCAGTAAAAAATACGGCTAATGACGATATTTAGCACGTGTGAAACCAAACTAGAACATGATTAGAATCACAGCCACGATTACAACATGAATCATCAGTACAATGATAATTTAAAGATCACGTGTGAAAAGGCCCTATGACGCATTTCCTTCGCTTATTTTCTAAGAAGACGGCAAAATTAAGAGAAGGATAGCAATACAACCGAAGAAGGTAGTGTCTTTATAAAGAAGATTAGGAAAGCAACTCAAGATGCGATACATATAATTCAATACTTATGGCAATGAAGTAAACATAGTTAGTCCGTGGGTTTTCTGGAGTAATGTAATAGAACATAAATGTAATTAAGTGATTTGATTAAGAAGTCTTCCCCATGTATCACCAATGGGGTATGACGTTACAACTCTATATACACAGATGTCAATCAAATCCCATGCCTGAGCTCAAAATCTAAAGGCAATCGCTGAGAATACCATACAGTGATGTAGCAGGCAATGGGAATAATGAAGATTTTTATTTCTACTTGTATATATTTTAAATGTCATATGCTAATGCGGTGCATTGGAGCAGTTATTTAGTGTAACATACGTTTTAGGATTGATTTTTTATATATTTGATTCAAGAAACTTTCTGCTTTCATGAATAGAAATTAAATTTCAACAAAGACGAAACTGGTATAGAGATGTCGACGGACAAGGTGAAAATATGTCTAGATAGATTGATAAAAGCCATTATATGTTAGGTAAGCCAAAATTTGTTGCAATTTTCTACTTTATAAGATTTTTTTCCGATTTCATTACTTTCATTTGAACAAAAAAAATGATTTCGGACATTGTAAAGGCAGTGAACATAGCTTAATCCCAAAATAATATAGGTGCGACGCCATACATACAAACATAATTAATATCATTTACTTTGTAGTCGATTGGTTTTTTAGTTCTCTTTCATCCTTTTTATAAAATTTCTTACATTCCAATGCTCATAAAAAAGGTTATGGCTTTATGTAAGATTCATCTCCCAGGTCTCGTATATATTTTTTGCAAAGTTGACCACTAGATTTAGATTTATTTTTAATCTATAGGATTAACTTTTAATTCTCAAATGATTCAAATTAAAATCTTTTTATCTTTATGTTTAAATCCTAATGGTTTAAATCTCAACCTAATATTCGACTGGTCACTATATTCACAGCCGATCTGGATTTATTTTTTATCCGTGGAATTTAGAGTGTATGTTCCTCTAAGATTTTGCGCTTCAATCTTTACTTATTTTATTTTTCTTGTAATACAAGTCATGCCAACTTTGGACCGACCAAACACTAACGTTATTATCAATTATATTCTATTGGTCGCTTAAGAGACATTTTCGTTGGTGTGACTGTATTACATTAACTATTATATACAAAAACTATATAAACCAAACTTCACTCAACAAAATCCTGACTACCCACGGCGTTGATTATGATGTATGAAATATACGGTTACACTTTGTAATTCCAAGTGTTCTTTATTCCTATGGTTCGTAATTCCGAAACACGTAAATTGCCTATACCTCGATGTTCGTTAATCCGAAAACGTAAAAGGGTTCGTTAATCCGAACATTTGTGGCGTTATTCCGAAGGTTCGTTATTCCGAAGGTTCGATAATCCGAAAACGAAATAAGGTTCAATGTTCCGAAGGTTCGTTAGTCCGAAAACGAAATAAGGTTATTCATTTAGTTTTCGGACTAACGAACCTTCGGAATTACGAACCTCACTTCGTTTTCGGACTAACGAACCTTTGGAATTACGAACCTTAAGAAATACAAACCTTCGGAATAGCGAACCTTCGGAATAACGAAGCTTCGAAACTACGAATGTATGCGAAATATACTACTATACTGACATGACAGTCAAGTAGGAAAGACAATAAATTATTCGTTAAACGTGTTAACACGCCTTCCCTCAGGGAAACGTCATATAACCGTGTGTTTTTATGGCTATTAGCCGCGTAGTGTGAATTTAGATACATATATATTGACTACATTCGGATTCGTTGCAAGTTCAAGTTCGTAACATTCTTGCAAAATAATTAAGGAAGCTTTACGTAAAGAAATCATTTCTGTAGACAATATTCATTGGACAACATGCTTCTAGGTTTTAAGAAGAGCTGCATACTGCCCAACATATTTATTTCACGCAGATTACATGAAATGTTTCTAAATGTTTTGTACATGTAATGACACTTGTCGAATACTGCTGGTAATTAACAATGGTTGCGTTTTGAGAGAAATATTCTTAGAAAATTACAAGGTAAACATAAAGCAAAAATAGAAATTGCGGATCTTTTCATTGGTGCTGGGAAGTTAAGGGGTAATCCCATATGTTCGATGGCGTTGTAAGTCGTAACTATTTTTAATTGAATATCTACCTGCAAAGTATTGTCTATGTTAAAGACTTTTTCTTTTGACAAGTTTGTCTGCCATTCTCCATGCTGTTGTTATCGCTGACCTTCTACATACTCCATGATGTTCTCTTCTCTTTATTTTTTCTTACTCTCTCTCTCTTTCTCTCTCTTTCTCTCTCTTCATCTCCCACTTGTTCCACTCATCAGAAGGTTAGGACTGAAGAGCTGATGTTTCGCGACATCATAATCGCAACTATACGAGATTGATCTGCCTGCCTAAGGAGACACCGAGGATTCCCTTACACATCCTTGCTTTTAAATCAACATGACTTGATACTTGTGCACCTTTCCCGATGTTCTAGCTGATCGCTCGTATCCACCCTCGCATGTCAATGATAGTGAAGACAGGGGTATAGTTGAATTTTAAAAAGAGAGTGGGGTTTTTTTTCTTCATCGATCATATTTTTAGCAGAATCTAACAATGCTTTATCTATCCATCTATCTATCTATATTTATTTTTCTATCCATCCATCTATCCATATATCTATCTCTCTCTATCTATCTATCTCTCTATCCACCTATCTATCTTTCTATCCATCCATATATATCTGTCTATCATTCTATCTAATTATATATTTATCTATCTCTATCTATATATCTATATCTATCCATATATCTATCCATCTTTCTATCTATCTATAACTATGTATTTATCTATCTATCCATCCATCCATCTATCTATCTATTTATCTCTTTGTCTCTTTCTATTTATCTATCTTCAGACAAATATCATGTTAAACCACATAATTTTCTTATACCAAATACTCTTCAGAAGGATTCTGCAAAATGATTGTGCATATCAAACAGAACTATAAAATTATTTCACAGCCCTTGTTAAAAGGCGTAGCTAGCAATCTTGCACCAGCCCCAAGGTGTTGACAGAAAACGACTCCCTTTGCTTTTAAGTCTAAGTACCTAAACCTCGTTTGGAAGTTGAATTGTTGTGACTGCGTGACCGGAAAAACACTTGAAAGGCGAAATCTCCACGTCGAAACAACTTTCGAAAGGTCAGTCGTCACATTCCGGCAAGTGTGCCAGAGTTCGCAATACCCAAACAATAGAAATAATATTAATAGTAATTATCATTACTATTATTATTATTTTTGTATATATATATATATATATATATATATATATATATATATATATATATATATATATATATATACATATATAACAAAATAATAGCGTCTCATATATATATGTATAGAGAGAGAGAGAGAGAGACGCTATTATCTTGTTATGTCATCAAATCAAGACACAGCGACCCACCCAAAGGACTTAGTATCTATTTATTCACAATCGCCTGCTTCGAACTAGAAAGACGTGAGTGCAATACAAAGCATTTGAGGACAAGGCAAGAAATAACCTTGGCTTTGTTCATCACAACCGATTAACATTGTAAAAAGGCGGGAAAAGTTTTGATTGGATTTTTTTTAATATCACTTAATAGCACTTTCCAGTAGCCCAGCGGTCATTTTAAACTTGAACGCTGTCCACTTACACTTTACCTTGTCATCTCTATTTTCCTTTTATGCGTAGTTTTAGAAATACGTTTGTGACAAAAGATCATCAAGTCCTGTGCCACCGACATCCCTCCTTCTCCCTGTAAAAGATCTCTTTCCCATTTGATCTTCTTCACACCTCACGGTGTAACACTGTGTACCGATGATAATGATGCAATTAGTTTCTAAATGTTAAATCAAATGGTGCTGGTGGGAATTTGTAACCTGTATGGATACGGAAATATGATAAAGATGAATATGTGAACTTGATCACTTTCATTACCTCGATTTGTTTTTCTTTACAAATTGGTTGCCCCCCCCCAAAAAAAATAGAATCGGAGATGAAATAGCGAGTGTGTGGTATTTTAATATCTACTGCAGATTAAGGGTGCGTAATGACTTCGCAAAGTGGTTCGTGATGTTTACACTGAGAAGGCGGGAAAGAACATAAAAGTGAAAAGGAGCCACCGCGATAGGAGAAAGAAAGGTTTCGCTGGAACAACCTTTTTTTATTCTTGTTGTCATAGATTCATTGGTTTGTATTAAATCAGAACGGGGGATCCTGATTAATTCTAGACACCTCTAAAATATTTCCAATAAAGGTGATAAAAGGCTGGTTATCGATATAGCATTTTCTTCAATCCAACTGCTATTACTGCTACCTCTACTACTACTACTACTACAACTATACTACTACTATACTACTACTACTGCTGCTACTACTACTTCTACTACTAGTACTACTACTACTACTACTTCTACTACTACTACTTCTACTACTACTTCAACTACTACTACTTCTACTTCTACTACTACTTCTACTACTACTACTACTACTACTACTGCTGCTTCTGCTGCTGCTACTACTACTACTACTACTACTACTACTACTTCTACTATACTGCTACCACTAATACTAATGATACTAATTAAATAATAAAAATGATAATAATAATACTAATAGTAATAATAATAATAAAAATTAATTTGTATAGCGCGGCTTTTATATTGATATGTTCAGCTGTGCTTGTTCAGAGCTCTTTTTACTTATGTCTACAGAGCATATTTTCTTAATTAAAGAGATGTTTTTAATTTTTATTTGAAGCAGGATGACCACACGTCCCGTATTTCCCGAAATTTTGCTTCTTTGTCCCGGCGTCCCGACAAACCCTTCCCGGGACGCCTATTTGTCCCGTATTTCAGAATATTGAACCAAATGTATTTAAAAGTGACGAATTTTCATAAAAATAACCAACAGATGACGAAGCAGAGACAACAATAAAATCGATAAATAAACTTTTAGAAGGTGATTTTCTTGCTAACCCAATACATCGCAAACGAACTGGCGTCCTGCCTTTGTGTGGCAGGCTAGTACTAGCTAGGCATGTAGGATCGGAGCAGATTCTCTACACCAAACATGCCAAAATAATCACAAAATCGGCGGGAAATTTGTATAGTTATATTATGGGTTCTCAGATTACTGATTTGGAGATGTAATCGGAGGAACAAGTTATTTGGTTTTCATAATTAGATCTAGTCGTTTCAGCTTCCGTTTTGAGTCTTGTTGTGTACGATGCCGCGATGTTTCATCTAATTTTTAAGTAAAAAAAATCACTTTGAAATTGTATTCATTTCTAAGACATTTTTTTTTTAAATTTGAAAAACACCAAATATTGTTAGATGATTTGATTTTTTTAGCTTGAAGTTTGAACTTTTTTCCTCTTTCTTTCTTTTCTATCCTTTCTTCATCCTTCTATCCTTCCTGCTTGCCTGTTTTTGTTCCATCTATCTTTATTTTCTATTTGTCTTTCCTGATCCTTTCTCTCTCTCTCTGTTCATTCTTTCTTTCTTTCTTTAAACATTTTTTCTTCCCCCTCCCTTCTCCTTTTTCTTTTAATTCTTTCTCTTCTTCCATTATGTTTTCACACCCTTCTCACTTCATTCTTCCTCCTTACTTTCTTGTTTTTCTTTCTCTCCTTTATTTTGAATTTCACACCTGACTTGTATTCCTCTTCAATTCCTTTCTTTTTCTTTCTTTCTGAATTCAATTCAAAGAATGACGGAAACTTTTTTCTCTCTTTTATTCTTTCTTTCATCCTTTTATTCTAACTTTCTTTTATTCGTTTTTTAATTTTTTCCTTCATTTTCCCCGTAATTTGTTCTTTCTTCTCTTTTCATATCTTTTCTTTCGGCTTTTCTTTCTCTCCTTCATTCTTTCGTTCACCCTCCCTTCCAATTCTTTATAGTTTTTCCCAGGTGTAACACTGTGTAGCCTTCTTTGTTGATCTTTTTTCGATTGTCCTGTATTTCATTTTGTGAAATCTGGTCACCCTGATTTGAAGAGAGTCAGAGATACTACTACTACTACTACTACTACTACTACTACTACTACTACTACTACTACTACTACTACTACTACTACTACTACTACTACTACTATTACTACTACTACTATTACTACTACTGCTGCTACTACTACTACTACTACTACTACTACTACTACTATTACTACTACTTCTACTACTACTACTACTACTACTACTACTACTACTACTACTACTACTATTACTACTACTTATACTACTACTACTGCTATTACTACTACTTCTACTACTACTACTACTACTACTACTATTACTACTACTTCTACTACTACTACAACTACTACTACTATTACTACTTCTACTACTACTACTACTACTACTTCTACTACTACTACTACTTCTACTACTACTACTACTACTACTACTACTACTATTACTACTACTTCTACTGCTACTACTACTACTACTTCTACTACTACTACTACTACTTCTAGTACTACTACTACTACTACTACTACTACTACTACTACTACTTTTACTACTACTTCTACTACTACTACTACTACTTCTACTACTACTACTATTACTACTACTTCTACTACTACTACTACTACTACTACCACTACTACTACATACTTCTACTACTACTACTTCTACTACTACTACTACATACTTCTTCTACTACTACTACTACTGCTGCTGCTGCTGCTGCTACTTCTACTACTACTGCTACTACTACTACTACTACTACTACTACTACTACTACTACTACTACTATTACTACTACTTCTACTACTACTACTACTACTACTACTACTACTACTACTACTACTACTACTATTACTACTACTTCTACTACTACTACTACTACTACTACTACTACTACTATTACTACTACTTCTACTACTACTACAACTACTACTACTACTACTACTTCTACTACTACTACTACTACTACTACTACTTCTACTACTACTACTACTTCTACTACTACTACTACTACTACTACTACTACTTCTACTACTACTACTACTACTACTACTTCTACTACTACTACTACTTCTACTACTACTACTACTACTACTACTACTACTACTACTTTTACTACTACTTCTACTACTACTACTACTACTTCTACTACTACTACTATTACTACTACTTCTACTACTACTACTACTACTACTACTACCACTACTACTACATACTTCTACTACTACTACTACTACTACTTCTACTACTACTACTACATACTTCTTCTACTACTACTACTGCTGCTGCTGCTGCTGCTACTTCTACTACTACTACTACTGCTACTACTACTGCTGCTGCTGCTGCTGCTGCTGCTACTGCTACTAACTCTACTACTACACTATACTACTACTACCACCACCACTACTTCTACCACTAGTACTTCTACTTCTACCAAAGATAACAAGATACACCAATGTTTTGCACATGATTTCACAAAGTGAGACAACACCTCAAAGAAAATCTTTTCTGGGTAATTTACGGTCGCTCTTCCCGTTGGTGTTATCAGATTTTCAACATATTTATTTCGACAATCTATTGCGCCTGTAACATATTTCCCCTTTGTCAGGTTTATTGCAGGGATATTTAGTATGCAAGAGATCACTGTAAAGAGCTATGGCTGCAGCTTAAGGGTTGATTACTTTTTTGAGATATGCGACCGTGCGCAAAATATGGTAACGAGCGAATTGTGTCACACAACCATGGTTAAAGCAATACTGGAAAATATGCGATAGAATTGTTTTTAAACATTCATTGGTGAACATCGAGAAGTGGTCATTTTACTGACTACAGATGGCGCTATACAACGACAATTCCTTTGAACATCAAGTTAAGGTATCACAGGCCTAATTCATTTCCCATAGACACGTGTGTTAAAAAAAATCATTAAAAATAAGGAGGAAATTAGTGGGTTGAATGTTTACTACCAGTTGGCAGGATATATGTCTGACATTCCATACTTGACCAGAAAAGGGTCCCTCGACCGGCTCACTTTAAAAGTAAATCGCCATTTATGAAGACTTCACCTGACAGGATCAAATTAATCACTTGAGAGAGTAAAATGGCCCTAATTCTTCCGCCAGTAAAAAATAGTTCCAAAGTGGTAATTTATCTTTCTAATTTGGAAAAAGGAAGTTCAGTAGGTACCCTCCCTAGAACAAGTGGTAGATTGTCAATTATATTCATTCACTTTTGTCAATCAGCAATATCCAATTGCTATTACTTTTGTGAAAAAAAAGTTAAAAGATAAAAGATTGAAGTAAGATGGTTTATTTACTTTTCTTATTCCATTCCCCCTGGCCTTTCTCAGGTTCTTTGTCGCCTATCTTTATCCTTCTCCGTTTTCTTTTCCTATTTTTTTTTACCTCGATACCGTCATACATTTCCTTCTTCTTCTTTTTTTTCTTCTTTGCAGCATTTAAGAATAGTGTAGTAGGTTCCATGGTAACCATGTATCTTTCTTGGGCTAGTGTTGGTCCTGAAAAGGACCACTTAATCTCGACGTCGAGATTGGGTTGTCCTTTTCAGGACCAAAACTTGCCCAGGAAAGATACGTGGTGTACCGTGAAACCTACTACACTATTCTTCTTCGCCATGGAAACCTTCAGAAAAGGACCTCTCAATCTCGACGTCGAGATTGGACGCATACATTCGTAATTCCGAAGGTTCGTAATTCCGACGGTTCGTTAGTCCGAAAACGAAATGAGGTTCATAATTCCGAAGGTTCGTTAGTCTGAAAACGAAGTGAGGTTCGTAATTCCGAAGGTTCGTTAATCCGAAAACGAATTGAGGTTCGTAATTCCGAAGGTTCGTTAGTCCGAAAACGAAATGGTTAACGAACCTCATTTCATTTTCGGACAAACAAAGCTTCGGAACAACGAACCTTATTTCGTTTTCGGATTAACGAACCTTCGGAACATCGAACTTTATTTCGTTTTCGGATTATCGAACCGTTGTAATAACGGACCTTCGGAATAGCGCCACAATGTTCGGATTAACGAACCCTTTTACGTTTTCTGATTAACGAGCATCGGGGTATAGGCAATTTACGTGTTTCGAAATTACGAACCTTCGGAGTAAAGAACCTTCGGAATTACGAAGTGTAACCGAGATTGGGTGGTCCTTTTCAGGACCAACACTTGCCCAAGAAAGATACATGGTGTACCGTGAAACCTACTAAACTATTCTTCTTCGCCATGGAAACCTTCAGAAGTTACAGCATTTAAGAATCTGCCGACAATGCAAAGATTCTGATCCAGATTTACTATCGTTTTCAATCGATATAAAAGAACATTAAAAAGAACCTATCAGTATACATTACTCAATAGTACAAAGTATAGAAATAAATACTTAAGACATATAATGAGGAGAATATCAAACCTTGAAAGTAAATATAGACATGTTTTGCGATTCAACTTAAAACAGAATTGGCAAGTAAACAAACACACGCTTACGCACACACATGAAGAGTTTATTTCCAGAAGGGATTAGGTCCACGTTTATCTATTTTCTGAGAAAATAAAGTGTTTTTTATTCTTATGTATTGTAGTGATTCTAATTGCAAAAAAAAATAGCATAGCATAATCCCCCACCACAAATCACATCTTTAAAATATCAACTGGTCTTTATTATTTACTTATTTTTCCTACTTTTTTTACCTACCCCCCTTTGAAAATAAATTGAATCCCCTTATATGCCAGAATATTTGGATGAGAGTGTATGTGCGTGTGTATTGGGGTGATTGCGTGGGGGTGTATGTGTGTGTGTCTAACTGCGCATGTCTGCTTATTTTTGCTTGTGGGAAATCACTTCTGTCATCGCCTTTCGACATTTAAAAAAACATTTAACACGAGTCCAAAAAAATCATTTCCAAAACAGTTTAGGTAAAAACAAAAGAAAATTCATTTTTTTAATGCTGGACCCAACCCTTTTCGGAAATAAACGAAAATGGACCTAATTCCTTTTGAAAATAAAGAACATTTTCTTGGTCATTTTGAATATTTTTAATGGAAATTTGAAGTTTTCTTTGGTGTTTTCTTTTAGAGCAACTAATAATATACATGTATATATAATTCAGGCAAATAACTAAATTTTGATGAGAAATAAGCCTAACCCCTTTCGGAAATAAGCTCTTTACAATAATGGCATCCCCGTTCCGCTGACACCAAGTTCACTTATTGATTTGTGATGCCAATAGTTGAACAGCTGGGTTATGATTTAAAAGTTTAGTATGATGTATTGTTCAGTTTAATCATTTTGTCATTGCACTTTTTTTAGACAACCGCTGTGCACAAAAAAAAATCTTCCAGTCAAACAGAGCATCGTCTGCTGGCATTGAATTGTACGCATCTGAGCAACTTCAACCAACAAGAACAACGTTCAGAAATTCTTCTTAAAAACGGTCTTAAACACGGAACCTCATTTATTAGAGTAGAAACGGTTTCATCTCTTGCCATCTTTCGGCATTTACCTACAGTTTTATAGTTTGTCTTCTTTTATAGTGCAGCTATACTTTTATAGTTTTATAGTTAGCTGTTAAAAGTTTGAGAAAACGGTGTAGTCGAAACGACGGTGGTTGATATTGCTAATCAAATATCGACAACGAAATGGGAAAGAGATCCCCTTCAACGTGACAGCCAATCCATATTCACACTTGTTCTTTCGCCGTTTATACCTGCATCATCGTTTCCAGTCATGTCTTCGACGTCGCCATCAATGATGTTCACATCGATCGACATCGAAACCACCGACTTCGGATCCATGAACAGTACGGCCTACTACGATGACGTCACTCCTTTCTCGGAGGCCTTTTATCTGGTCGTATTAAAGACCATTCAGAAATGGCTTATGACGTTCATATTAGTCTGCATAATGGTAGCCATGGGTGCTGTTATCACTGTGAATGACTTCAAAGAAACGGTGAGAAAAATCGATCTTAATCACAGAAAAACAGAATTTCGGATTAGTATGTAGGCTATTATGCGCTTGGTCTGTGATACCAACCCTTCAGATTCTTTTTATTGATGTTGTTTAATTATTAGTCTATATACCCACTTGTGGGTGTTGCAAGGAAATATTTGAGATCACCGATTGCAAATTTCTGTCGCCCGATTCTCAGTGCTTTTCTCCAATAATTGTAAACATTTCCGTCATGTTCTTATGTATTACGTTTTGAAGAATAAAGACTAATCCAGGAAGGCAGATTTAAACACCCCCAGGACTTATTAGATTACGGGTATTTGTTATGTGCTAGTCAGGATCGAGTCCAATTTTAAGAGGCTGATATTTATATCGAAAATGCCCTCGACAAAGCAATTATTTATGATGAAAAAATATACATGAAGCCGTACAACGTGTACACGGGAAAAATTATTTTTTTTGAAAAAGAAGAAAAATGGAAAAGAGATAAAGGAAGGCAAAAAGAAAGAAAGAAAGAAAGAAAGAGAGAGAGAGAGAGAGAGAAAGAAAGAAAGAAAGAAAGAAAGGGAAAGGAAGAAAAAGACGAAAGAAAACGATATAGAAGAGGGAAATGGTGAGGGAAAAAGGATCGGTAAAAGGGGACAAGAAAAGGGAAAGAAATAGGGGAAGAACGTGTGAGAAAAAAGAATCATCCCGAAATAATATAAGTGAGAGGGGGGAATAAAATTAAAATATGGCCACCTACCCTTGTTGCGCCCCTGGGTCCCAGTATCTTCATAGTTATGGTTAAAAAAATGTATCTGTGTAAAATAGGTGTAAATCACGGAAATACGAATTTAGTATGTGTTATTTTTCTAATTTTAAGATATCAAATGAGTGGCAGTAGAAATTGTTTCCCTTATGAATATATTATAGAATGAAATTTCTATGACTACATAGCCTACATCACTAAAAATCGTTATCGAATTGTGCAAAGTAGCAGGAAGTTCACTTCCACTGCTAAAATATGAGCAATGCAATATTGTTTTACTAAACTGTTTATGGTAACTCGCGTAGGAACTCGGCAGGACAGCATTTTTTTGCTGGTAAACGCCAAGCTGGTAAATAACCAATTACCTTGGAAACATTTTACGTCTAGGTTAATCAGTCATAGTGGCTGACATAATAGACGACAGATATCAAACTAACATTGTTTAAACAAAAAAAATACATGTATATTCTAGATTAGTTATTTTTATTTTGAGATTCTGTATAGGATAGGTTAGTTGATAAAGAAAAGAACAAATTATGATACAGGAACGGGAAGCTGTACATGCAGGGTGATGTTAATTTATCAGTAGCCATGTTCATGAATAACGGTATCTTTCAAACATTTGAAAGATAGTGGACACCCCCCCCCCCCCCGTACACACAGCATCAGATGCGCTACCCCCTCCCCCACGATTCGTTGAAGTCATGACATTTCTCTAATGTATTACAAATATGAAACGTGAGTTTATTATCACGCAGAGTACCCTTGTGGCTGATCCATATATAGCAAACCACCTGTAAGATCACATCAGATTTAACGATATAGACGAGAAACTTTTATGACGATTTATTGTGAGTATTGTTATTGAAGATCGGTAAATAGGATCTGCTTGAAAACAACCGAAATTTTGCTACTCGAGATATGTAAAATATTTTTAGTAAAATCGTATGAATGAAAATAGATTTACAAAAGAGGTGGTAGAAGTATTAGGAGGATGGAGTAGTAGTAGTAGTAGAAGAAGAAGAAGTACTAGTAGTAGTATAGAAGAAGAAGAAGTAGTAGTAGTAGCATTAGTAGTAGTAGTAGCAGTAGCAGTAGTAGTAGTAGTAGTAGTAGTAGTAGTAGTAGTAGTAGTAGTAGTAGTAGTAGAAGTGGTAGTAGTGGTAGTATAATAGTAGTAGCAGTTGTTGTAGTAGTAGTAGCAGCGGTAGCAGTAGTAGCAGAAGTACATTTAGCTGTAGTAGTAGTATTAGTAGTAGCAGCAGTAGTAGTAGTATAGTAGCAGTAGTAGTAGTAGTAGCAGCAGCACCAGCAGCAGTAATAGTAGTAGTAGTAGCAGCAGCAGCAGTAGTAGTAGCCGACAGCAGCAGCACCACCAGCAGCAGCAGTAGTAGTAGTAGCAGCAGTAGTAGTAGAAGTAGCAGTAGTAGTAGTAGTAGTGGTGGTAGAAGTAGTAGTAGTACTAGTAGTAGAAGCAGCAGCAGCACCAACAGCAGCAGCAGTAGTAGTAGTAGTAGTAGTAGTAGCAGCAGTAGTAGTAGTAGTACTAGCAGCAGCAGCAGTAGTAGTAGTAGTAGTAGCAGCAGCAGCAGCAGCAGCAGCAGCAGCAGCAGCAGCAGTAGTAGTAGTAGTAGTAGTAGAAGTAGTAGTAGTACTAGTTGGTCTTGTGTTTGTAGTAGTAATATAGTAGTTTGAGTTTACAGTATAGTTTGGTTTTTGTAGTTTCATTGAGTTAGTGCATATGAATTTTCTGTCATATTTTTAAAAAGAAGTTTGGTTCTTTCAGTTACATGTAATTTCATATATGGGACATTATTTAAAAGAAAATACTGTTCTGCTTTTTCCCCTACCTGCATTTCGATATGAAAGAAGGCGAACAGATGTCTAGGATGGCAAATTAATGTTGGTACATTCAGGCAAGGTGAAAGGTTAAACCTGTTGTTTTTCTTTCTGATCTTCTATTATCAAATGTTCACCGATTTATTCATAACATACACATTGTTCTCTCAATTGCTATGTATTTGTATCCTTTTTATTGAGTTGAAGGCTGGATTTCCTTCCCCGGGGCCGAACAAACGATGTAAGGAGACATCTGGGAAGATCTGATGTTATTCAGTTACCATGGCTATTCGCTTATTTGTAATTATTTTTCCGTTGATAAACGAGGACATGTCATACCCCATAATATATAAAAAACGAACATTCCATCAGAACCTTAAAACTGAGTTGTAAGAAATATTATTCCCATCCTGTTTCATTTATTTTTTTTTCTTATTGCGTTAATGTCCAGAATGTAGAATTAAAATGGTATTCATATGTTATATTTCATACTTAAAGTAATACAGTTTCCACTATTTTATTGTTAATGAATAATACTCACTTTATTAATTTTCTACTCACATTCAGTAATTTTACTCAATATGTTACACTCAATGGTAATTATATTCAATAATTTTCTACTTTTTTCTAATTTTATTATCCAGTATTTTATGTTAAAATATCAGGTTATCATTTGATTAAATTCCTTCATAAAGTCAGTGGAATTGGTTGATATGTCAATGGTAATCAAACAACTGAATATATATTTTACTGTAATTTTATTATCGAATACGCCGATACTGTATGATTAAAGGACAAGTCCATCTCAGAAAAATGTTGATTTGAATCAATAGAAAAAAATCAGACAAGCACAATGCTGAAAATTTCATCTAAATTGGATGTAAAATAAGAAAGTTATGACATTTCAAAGTTTCGCTTATTTTCAACAAAATAGTTATACAAACGAGCCAGTTACATCCAAATGAGAGAGTCGATGATGTAACTCACTCACTATTTCTTTTATTTTTTATTGTTTGAATTATACAATATTTCAATTTTTACGAGTTTGGCGATTAGGACCTCCAAGCCTAAAGCACAAAATGTTAAAATAATGGAATTCCACTTGTTCAGGGAGGAATGAAACTTCATTTCACATGACAATGGCTTGAAAATCAAAATATTTCATATTTCATATAATAAAATACAAAAGAAATAGTGAGTGAGTGATGTCATCAACTCTCTCATTTGGATGTAACTGGCTCGTTCACATAATTGTTTTGCTGAAAATAAGCGAAACTTTAAAATGCTATAACTTTCTTATTTTACATCAGATTTTGATGAAATTTTCAGTGTTATGCTTGTTGATTTTTTTCTCTTTTTATTCAAATCAAGTTTTTCTTGGGGTGGACTTGTCCTTTAACTGTTCTACTTTCACTAATTTCCTTCATAGATTTAATGTTTAAAGATGTATCACAGATTTTTTCTGTTTAATGTATCTGATTTATTATATAGTATATCATTTTGCCTTTATGTTAACAGGACCATTTATCTGAAAATGTTATCCTGTATGAAGGCATTTTCATAAATAAATAAATAAAATAAATAAATACATAAATAAACAAACAAATAAAGAATACAGAAACATCATCCAGTGGCATATTATGATTACAATATCCAGAAACTCATATCTATTAATTCACTCTCTGATCGTTTTTTTTTCTGTGTGACTTTGTGTGAGTGGGTGGGGTGTGTATGTGTCTTTCCTTTCGTCATGTTTTTCAATTCATCCTTTCATGTCTATCATATTAGCTCATCTCAATATAAATTCGTATTCGTATTGTAACGGAACTGTTTGCCTCAAAACCAAAAAATGTTAGTGATACTAATGTATGTCGAAGATGTTGTTTTAAGATATTGTTTCAATGTTTCCTACTTTGTATGATATTTCATATTCAGCCATCACTCCCAGAGTGGACAATTACGTAATTGCTCCGTTCCAATCGCTCAAATTGTGGGGTTTAACAAGGACATGGACAAATCAAATTATGGCAATATTGATGATAAAAATAATGATTATAATAGTACTACTACTACTAATAATGATAATAATAATGATAATAATAATGATGATGATGATGATAATAATAATGAAACATTCAAGCATTAAATTCTCGAAACAAGCAAAGATACAAGTTATATTCTCGACATAGTACTAAATGAATAATAGTGTCATTATCACGATGGCAATAATTCTGAATTGTTGCAATAAAGTTTACATAATATAAAGCAACACTGAACCGTTTCTCTCGATAAATATTGTAAAAGGCTTAATCAATATTTATTTTAAAAAATTATCTTACAGTTCTGAAAAACGAATGATAGTAATAATAATAATAATGAAATATTCAACCATTAAACTCTCAAAACAAGCAAAGATACAAGTTACATTCTCGACAGAGTATATAGTGACATTATCACGATGGCTATAATTATGAAATGTTTCAATAATGTTTACATAATAAATAGCTATGTTGGAACTGTAAACACTGTAAACCGTTTCTCTAAATAAACTTTATTGTAAAAGGCTAAATCAATATTCATTTTATAAAAAATGATCTTAAAGTTCTGAAGAAAAAAAAACTCACACGTAATGAAAACGACCACATGTTCGAAATCGAATGCATTAATTACGTCCCTGGTAGTGGTACCTAGGTCAATGAGAAATATCACATAAATCAAACAGTAAATAAACTCTGTTTTTGTCTCTCAGTAAACTCCAGTAACGACGATGTCACGTATTCTATCAAGTAGAAAATCATTTTCGACTGTGTGTGAGCAAGGAAATTTTATAGGCCTATAATAAGATAAAGACAGGTTAAGTACCGGAAAATCACAATAAGCTCATTCACTTACAGGCGGTCCGGGCTCTAAATATGTATTTTATCACTGATTTGTGAATTAAACTGGAAAATATAAAAAAGGCCTACATGATAACTTAGTTATTTTACTACTAATTTTAATTATTTTTGTAGTGTTGTGTATTCTCGTATGGTTTTTCTTTGCAATGACTTTTCATTTATACGTGGTCTAGTGGTTCTGACTGATTACCAACAGGAAGGAGTGTGCATGGTACTATCGAAGCAACTTATACGTTTTGTTACGATACTGCAACAAATAACAATAAAAAGAATTAAATTTGAATTTGATTTTTCCTTTTATTATTACAGGAAATAAATCATGTACTTAAACAAAATAAAACCAAACAATGATCTTACATCAATCTCTTGATGTGTCCGATGTACAATCCAGGGTTATAGTTTACAGTTATGATAGTCCAGTATATAATCCAGATAAGATCCAAGTTGGCTGGCGAAAATTCCTTAAATCAAAGTTCACAATGATGGCAATGATGAAACTGATGTTGAAGCAGGATGAATAACAAGAGTTACTGTAACGAGTTGGAATGTCCGTGAAGACGATGTTGATGATGATTAACAGTCAATTTCAGCAATCCATGGGTTGAAGAGTGTTCATTAAACAGGTTGATGATCTCAATGAGAACTGAGAATTCATCTTTCAAAATATCTGCAAACCGTTCATTGATGGCGTGCAAATAATTCCGCAGAAGATAAGTATTCTAGGTGGAAATAAACTCGGCTCTGACATAAAGTCTGGCGTGAAACTCTGAGTTCTGATCTGATATGATAATGTCCTTGAAGAAACTGCAGCTTATATATACACATTTCAACTATTCTAGAAACTTCTAGAAAACATTCTCCTTCTTTCTGGAGCAATCACATTCTGGAAGACTCTTGAATGACCTCAGTGAAATTAACATGTCAACAACATAGCTAAGCCTATTGTTCTTTTCACTACTACTGGGAGCTCTATTTTGTAGCAATCTATTGTTTAGTAGTCTGTATTGTCTCTCTTGGGACATTCCAGGGATATCCAAGATTGTTCAAAGATTAGTGTCCAACAAAGCTGTACTAGAACATTCTTGATCATTCTATGCGATAAATATCCTTAAAGAGGAAATAACTAAATAAATGAATGTAATTGCTTTTACAGTTCTTCTTATATATAACAGTTTCCAGTGTATATACCCCATCATGGTACCCTCTCATAGTTTAGTGACGTAAGAACTTATCGTTGTTTTTCATCTAGTTCCGTCATCCAGTTGGTTTCATCATCGGGTTCGTGTCTCAGTTCTTGACGATGCCTCTCATATGTTTCCTGACCGCCCTCATACTCGACCTCGAGACTCCATTTGCTCTGGGACTGCTCATCATTGGCTGTTGTCCCGGAGGCACGGTTTCGAACCTCTTTACCTTTTGGGCAGATGGTGACGTTTGTCTCAGGTAGGTAGGATCCAGCATCTTTTGACACGGTCATAAAACAAGCAGGACCAATGGTGGTCCTCTAATAGTGCGGTATGGTGTGTCGTCCCGTAGGACTAGCGTGCCAAAATTGATATTTTGGTTGTTTTGGCTTCAATAGGGTCCCTTTAGACCAAAAACGATGGGGTTCAAATTTTCAGACCCCTCCTTCCCTTTGTGGGGGGTCCTTTTTGGCGCCATATTGGCCTGTACAAAGCCCAATGGGATAATCCATTGTTTTCAACCTTATTTCTCACTTTTCTTCCCCAATTTTATTTTTAAGTTGTCTGAGGTGTACAAGAATGAATATTTGATGATGTTTTGATGTCAATATATTTTCACTTTTGCCATACGGGGGGCGGATTTTGCGAAAAATGCCCCAAACTTGTAAAATATGACCCCAAAAATATAATTTCCCCCCTTTTTGGCACTAGAATTAGGACAAAAAGATTACAAAATGAAGTGCATATGTCTTGTTGTACAGTCCAATAACAGAGGAATACATCACATGTAATTTATATGATTATTCTTAGTAAATTAATGAAAAAGTCACCCCCATTTCAGGATTTTATGCAGTGAAAACCTAACTACAACACTAGAGGGCGCCATATGATGATATTAGTGTGGTACGGTATATCATGACACAGCTCCTGCAGGATTTTTGTGCCAAAATTGTTTTTTTTATTCACTTGGGTCCAATCTATCAGGAAATGATAGGGTTCTAATTTTCCCCACCCTCACCTACTGCCTGAGGGGGGGGGTCACCTATATCAAGACCCACTAAAATCAGGAGTATTAGTAATTTTGCGCCCGGTTAAAAAATGAATTGTTTTATGGTATTTTTATTATCCCTAGACAGCTAGAATGCCTATATCTGAAGGCTTCAAGTTAGACGAGCATCTACCAACCATATCCCCTACTCCCCCCCCCCCCAACTGACTGGTATACAACTTTCACCATTCGGCCACTCTTTCTAGAGTACAATTTACGATTAAAGGACTTCAATTCGAATTGTCAATTATATACTTATCGGCTAATTTCCAATTACTGATAGACAGAAAGAAACATATAAAATATATTGTTTAGCCCCCCCCCCACACACACACGCACACACACACATGCACATAACCATTATTGAAATAACATGTGATGTTTAGAGAACTTCCGAACTTACATTTTTTTCAACAGTTTTTAGTACTAATTGATCTCAGGAATAATATACTAAAAATCTACCAAAATCTGCATCAGGGAAAGTGGTTATTTTCAAGATAGTATCCAAGATGGCCACCATTCACTTAAAATTAATGAATACGACTCACTCATTATCCACCCTAGAATCCTAATTAGTTTCATACTCCATGGTCTAGGAGTTAAAATATGTTGACACAGGGTAGAGTGAATATAAGGACCCCAGGATACCTGGAAAATATAAGATGGCATCAAAAAAGGCTGCCGTGTGCTTAAAATCCGCAATTTGATTCAATGATTTTAAGGGTGAAGTAGTAAATTGGAAAAAGTTACAAGGACAGTGAGTGGTCTGGTGGGTCCAAAAATCCATGATGGCTTCAAAAAATTTATTCTGAAATGGCTGCTAAACTTAAAGCAGACATAGCTGATTTCATATCGTCCATGGAAATTGTGATTTCGATGTTTAATTTTAAACCACTGGTTTGGGTCAAGTAATATATAAGGATAAGTTAGAAGGACAGTCAGTGGTCTGGTATGTCCAAAAATCAAAGATGAATTCCAAAAAAATGATCTTAAAATGGCTGCTGATACTTAAAGCGGACATAGTTCATTTCATATCGGCCTGGGAGATATTAGGTGGGTGTTTCATAAATCTGTTCGTAAGATAAGTACGACTTTAAGAACGACTGGTGATCCTTTCTTTTGGTAAATGGTATACACCATAGGCGATGGTTTAGCGCGTAAGAAAGGATCACCAGTCGTTCTTAAAGTCACTTTTAACTTGCGAACAGCTTTATGAAACGGCCCCCAGTTTGGTGTCTAAACCAATGGTTTCAAGGGTCAAATAAGACATTTGGATAAGTAAATAAGGGCTGTCAGTGGTCTGGTATGTCAAAAAATGCGATATGGCCTCCAAAATGCAGGGTCTAAATTGACTGTGGTTCTTAAAAGTAGACATAGTTCATTAGAAATGCACATTGTGGATTTGATTTTGGTGTCTACACTAGAGTTAAAAGGATCAAGTATTGTTTCAAGTTGAAAGAACAGTCGGATGTCAAGTTTATCAAAAATCCAAGATTGCTTAAATGACTGCTATTACTTAAAAGTGGATATAGAACATTAAACATACACCTGGGGATATTATTTTGGTGTCTACACTAGTATTTCAAGAGTTGAAATCAAAAATATTTATTAAGGACTGGCTACAATGACTATGCAGTTATCCATTTTGCCTTAAAATCCAAGTTGGCTTTAAAAAATGGGTTCCAAAATGACTATTGTTACTTAAAAGTGGAGACATTATTCAAACAATACCAACCTGTGAGAAATATTTTGGTGCCTACACTTAAATGTATGGGATAAGTTATCATATTGATTCATGAGTTTGTAATAGCACCCATTTGATGAATTTTTTTATCTATCATGGATTTTAGACAAAATGGAAAACTAAATATCCTTGTTATTTGTTGAATGTATTATCTGACCCTTTATACCACCATGTAGACATCCAAATTATTCCTCACATATTAATATTGTATGAACTCTGACCATTATTAATGAGTTTTAGGAATTATTTTAGATGCCATTTTGAAAACTTTCTTGGATTTTTAGACAAAATGGACAAGTGCATATCTTTGTAACTAGTCGAAAGTATCATTATAATCATGAAACCATTTAGTGGACACCAAAATCATATGTCCTTTCATGGTGAATTTAAAATGAACTATGTCCATTTTTAGACTCAGATTTCTTCACGCCATCTTGGATTTTCCGACATAGACCAATGACTATCCTTGTTATGATATGATAATATTAATAATATACATGTAGGTATATTTACCTAGGGAAGCCACTTCAGTTCTAAAAACTGTTCTCCCAGCGGGCCTTGCCATTATTATTACCCCTGCCTTAGATTGGCTGCCTAGGCGCTCTAGCATTCAATGAATTTCTTCGCGCATTCAGGGAATTTCTTCCTACCGGGTACCCATTTACATCACCTGGGTTGAGTGCAGCACAATGTTGATAAATTTCTTGCAGAATGAAACTATGCCATGGCTGGGATTCGAACCAACGACCCTTTCAAAGTCAAAAGACCAATCCACTGGGCCACAACACTCGAACGGTTGTAACTAATTTTCTGACTTTAAAAATCATGGTTTAGACATCAAACCATATTCTTGATGGATATTACATGTCCACTTGTAAATAACAGTAGCTATTTTATACTCTAATATTAGATAGCCAAGACAGAAAGCAAAGCGCGATTGGTCAATTGCGCGTCACGTGATATGATCGAAATCCGTGTATTTTCCCAGCCGGTCCACCTTCGATGAATATATTGACCAACCGGTCCGTGAATATATTTTTCTACGTGTATCGCGCCCTCTTGTGGATTAGATGTTACCAACTACACGGAAATAAAATATGTGGGACTTAAGTATCTGGACTGGACTCTAACTTAGATCTATGGCTAGGCCTAAAACAAACTTGAGTTGATTAGAAAAGGGCCATTCACTGCATTAAAGTAGTAGTAGTAGACTAAAGTTACATCTAGATCTATACCAGTTCCATCAATCACTGACTATCGTAAACAACAGGCTGCACGCATCGTTAGGCCATTTTTATCTTCATCATTAAAGGCTATCTAATATAACAGATATTGACTGATGGGATGTGTAAAAAAAAAATTCTTTGGACCGCCTAAAGGATTAATATTTTCCCTCGTGATCATATTTTCCCTCAGCGCTGCGCGCTTCGGGAAAATATAACCCCTCGGGAAAATATAAATCCACCGGTCCAAAGAATGTTTATATTACACACCCCATTAGTCAATATCTGTATATTGTTTAACATACTCGACCAACGACTCTCCTTGTAATTTATTCTAATGTATTATTAGACTCACTTTTCCATGGTAGTCACACACATTCATATTCCCGGATATTGAACAAACTATATCGGTTTTTCAAGCAGCAACAGCAATTTCAAACTCCATTTTTGGAAGCCATCTTGGATTTTTTAACATACCGGACCACCGACTGTCCCGATATTTTTATTTATTTATTAGAACATAATTTTAATCAGGTACAAAAGATCAGTATAAAACTGTTTTTCATCAATGACCTGATGAAAACATAAAGAATAACACAAATCATCACATCATACATGAAAATATAGTCAAAATCTAAATCAAAGATAACAATACTTAGTAACATAAATAAACAAATATTGTTACTTAAATGGTAATATTAATCAAACTAAAATATTTCAAATTATTAAAAGGAACAGTAACTAATTTTAATACTACTAATTGTATAATTTATTAGCTGATAAAAACAATGAACAATGAAATAATCCTGGCACAATAGAAAATCGAGTGAAAAAAAAAATGGCAATCGGTTATAAATGTATGTTTAACCATAAGATATCAAAGGGTTAGGATCATTACACATAAAAGCAATGTAACATCAATATTAAATAGGAATAGGGGAATTGTATGTTACAACAAATGAAATATAAGTAAGGATTATTATGGACAAAATCATTGGATTACTAATACTATCTGAAAAGATTTAAAAGTATAGGAATATCTGTATTAACCATGGTAACATAAAAGTAAGGAGAGGTGAAGAATAGAGATGCAGTCAAATGTTCATAGTGATTGTGGCAGCCATTGTGAGTCGAAAATTGACATGATATCATAGGAAATACATTTTTTTAAAGGATGATTTTAAAGAATTTACTGTAACTGCATTCTGAAGTGAGTATGGTAAATTGTTCCAGACCCGTGCGGCGGAGAACATAAAAGATTTTTGAAGCATTCAATATTTGGTTTAGGGGGAACTACATTTAGTGTATTATAATTACGTGTTCTAACATTATGCCTTTCACAAACCATTTCAATATTATTACATAAACGAGATGGGGCCATTCCGTCAATACATTTATACATTAAGTTTGCTAAAAAATAATCCCTTCTTTGTTCAATAGATCTCCATTTCATATCCTTAACAATCTGTTCCCCACTATAATTTATAAAATCGAAATTACTAGTAACGTATCGGGCAGCTCGTTTCTGAAGTCTATGAAGTTTTGAGAGGGCATTATAACCTATTTTATTTCCCCAGACCGATATGGCATAGTCAAAACAGGGTTGTATATTGGATTTATATAATATATTTAATAGGTTTTCATTAAGGATATGACGTAATTTACCAAGTGAAAATATCTTATAAGCTAAACTTTTAGACAACATAGCAATATGTGAATTCCATTTTAGATTTTCGTCTATTTCTACCCCAAGATATCTAATAGTTTTAACTTGTTCTACTGGCTTATCGTCAATGAATAGGTGAAGTTTATCAGTGGATCCATTTTTAAGCAACATGACTTTTGTCTTATCAACATTAATTGTAAGATGATTGGCGTCATACCATTTTTTTATTTTATCTAAGTTATTTTGCATATCAATATTTATTGTTGTTATGTTTGGACCAATATTATATATGACAACATCATCCGCAAATATATTACATGTGCCACTTACACTTTCAGATATATCATTAATCATTATGAGAAATAAAATAGGGCCCAGAACACTTCCCTGTGGGATCCCAACGGTTACATTTTGATAGGATGATAATAGACCGTGGCAATATACAGTTTGTTTTCTGTTGCGAAGATAACATTTGAACCATTCCAAAGCGATATCATAAATTCCATATTTCTCCATTTTAAAAAGAAGTAGATTATGGTCAATTGAATCAAAACATTTTGATATATCCAAAAAGCATGCTCCAACAACTTCATGTTCATTAAATGCTTCATACCAGTCGTCGACGACTCTGTGTAAACAAGAGACTGTAGAATGATTTGGTAAGAAGGCAAACTGATCAACGCTAAAAAGGTCATGATCAAGAAACTAATTAATGAGTTGTTTTTAAACAATCTTTTCAATTAATTTTGCAATATGACAGACAACTGATATTGGCCGATAATTTGTCTTGTCCAATTTGGACCCTTTCCCCTTATATATAGGAGTCGTTTTAGAAATCTTCCAATCGTCGGGGACTGACCCAAGAGAAAGACTGATATTAAATAGTCTACATAAAGATTTATAGATATAAGGGGCAGCAAGTCGTAAGAGCTTTGAGTCAAAATCAAGAATATCTAAATTACTAGAAGATGAGAGTTGACGGAGCAATTTAAGGACCTCATCAGGTTGAATATCTGTAAACATAAATTTATACAAGCATTTTGGGTGTTTCCATTCAATAGTATTATCGGTGTAAAGCTTATTCATCTTTTTACCAACATTGGAAAAATAATCATTCATTGTTTCACAGTCAATTTCAGAAGGTATATCATCATTATATTTTTTATTTCCTATTACCATATTAAATTCCTTCCACAATTTCTTTGGATTATTCTTATACTTATCTGACACTTCATTATAATATTCTTTTTTATTTGTTCGTATTAGACTTGTAATCCTGTTTCTTATTTTCCGATATTCAATTAGATTTTTGTTAAGCTTTTTCTTATCGTACTTCTTTTTAAGATAATCTCTTTTGTACATTAATCCTATTATGTCCGGTGTTATCCAAGGGGAGTAACGGTCCTGAACTCGAGTAGTTTTTATAGGGGCATGTTTTTTACAAACATTTAAGAAGAAAGATTTCCATTTATTCCATAATGTATTTACGTCAGTCTTATCATCCTGAAAATTTGTTTCATTTTCAGAGTCATATTTAGACAAATCAGTAAGAAATTGATTTTCATCAAAGTTTTTATAGTTACGAAAACGAAGAGTTTTATGTTTGACCTTAGGAACATCGATATTTAGACAAGTATATATAAGATAATGATCACTTAAAGCAATACATGCAACGTCTGATATTAAATGCAAATCAGGAATGGACGTATAAATGTGATCAATACATTTTGATGTTGTCAAACTAAGCCTAGTAGGTTTTCTTATTATCTGTGAGAGCATAAAGAGATTTTCGAGATCATCAATCGAACTCCGACCTATGGATTCAGAGTCAAGATAATCTATATTAATGTCACCTAAAATCATTATTTTTTTATTTTCAATAGATACAGGTTCAAGAATATCAAATAGGTCATGGAAAAAATCACTAGTTGAATTTGGGGTCTGTATATACAGCATAATACTATACTTTCATGATTAATATTATTTAGTTCGAGCCATACTGCTTCTAAACTTTCATGATTCAGGTCGGATCTGAGGCTGAAAGATAGATTATTGCGTATGTAAATACAAACGCCCCCTCCGCGTTTAATAGACCTATCGCGCCGAATAATGTTAGAATTATCAATTTTGACTGTATCATCACTAACAAGGTTATGCAGCCAAGTTTCCGATATGCATAAAATGTCAAAATTAAATTTGGTCAATAAAAATGTTATTTCATCATGCTTATCAACAATACTACGGCAATATGACCAATTTTCATACCTTTATATTTGTTAAGACGCTTACTGTGCAATTCGTATTCGTGGTTATCACTCTTTGGATCATCATGACACATTTCAACATCTTTACATTGTAATTGACATTCATTTTCAGCATAGTTACACTGTATATCAAATTCACCATTATCATGATCATTATTTTGTTGGCTATATTGACCGTTTTCATCGTATTTACATCCACTTTCAAGATCATTGTGGGGATCAGATTCGCTATTATGATCATTTCTTTGTAGTTCACATTTATTAATTTCATCAACTTTACACTGCAAGATATACTCATTTTCATTATAGGTACGCTGTACATTAAGTTCACTATCATCATGATCATTACTTTGTTGATCATTTTGACCTTTTTCATCATCTTTACATTCACTTTCAAGATCATTATGGGGATCAAATTTGCTACTCTCATTATTGTTTACATTTAGTTCATATTGGTTGATTTCAACATCTTTACATTGCAAGATACGTTCATATTTAATGACATTACATTTCGGATCAGATTCAATATTATCATAATCATCACATTGTAATCCACATTGGATAATTGTGTCATGATCGAATTCATGAAGTTTACATGGTAAATCAGATACGTGATTTTCCTTATTATTTGAAGTAATATACAAATTGCGTTGAACATAAGAGTTGTCTTGTAATCCACATTGATGATGTTCATGTAATTTACATGTCGAATAAAAGCAACTTTTTATAGATTTTTCTCTGTAGGTATATAACTTGTTATTTCCACAATACTCACTGCTTTCTTTGCCAGTTGTATTTTGATTGAGTTTACGTTTTGTATTAGTTTCATGAGTATCATCATTTGGATTACAATACCTTTTTTCACAATGAGCATTTCCTTGTTGAAATTTGATATTACCACATAGGTTTATATGATTGTCTTTCAGTTTACTGTAATCATATCTTATATTATCAGAATAAGATATATCAATACATTCATGACTACTATATAATTTCTGTTTAATATCTACAGCATTATTATCACCACATTTATATTCGTTGCACATATGAGTACCATAAAATATCTCTTTGTTTTCACAATCAAAGTGTCTTTGGTTGTTGATGACTGTTCTATGTTTGGATTCATGCAGGTCTTTTTCAGTTATACTTTCATGTTCATTGAAGCGTATGTCAATATCATTTTCCTGTTCAAGACAATATAATTTGTATTTACAAGGCTTATGTTCATATGGTGCGTCCAGTTCAAAATCCACGTTTTTATCAAAATTTACTTGAGATTCACATCCATTAAATGGCTGGTTGATATGATCGATATTAGGATTTCTTCCTGGTTCGACAATATCATAGAGATAATTCCTGGTGTTTGGTTGACATTCGCTACTCAAATCAAGTACATTAATTAATTCGTGATTATTTTCATGTTGAGTTCCGTTGTCAATACGACCTTTTCCTTTGATTTTTCCTAGGGTCTCTTTGCTATTTCTGTGAGTGAATTGATTATTATAATCGCTGTTTGGACGGGTAATATATTGGCCTGACACACTAAAGTCTGTTGGTGACTGTTGGTACGAAACTTGAGGTTCAATATGCTCATATGGTCTAATGTTTGATGATGGGCATAGAACGGCTCTCTCTTCCTGGCCAATATATTAATAATACCAATTCGGGCAAAATTTCGATTTATGACCAAGTGCTAAACACTTATGACATTGTAGTCTGGTTCCATGTCTGCAGTTTGACCTGTTATGGTTCAATTCACCACAATTATAACATCCACCGTAAGGTTGGTGTTGAGGATAATCAAGGCTGAAGTTACGATCATCCGGTAGAGGGCGGTATACACTATCCTGTGTAACTTGGGAATAGAGGGGTGTGGCAGCTGGATAAGATTCGCCCTGATGATAAGCGATCGACTCAGACTTTTTTCGATAAGTCTGAGATTGATGAGGCAAGGAGGGTGGTTGCTTCACACTCTCTACAGATGGGATAATGCTATTCACATTTCCAACGATAGGCTCAAGGTAGTTAAGAAAGTTTTGAGTAAATATCTCAACTCCTGCACTGTTGAGATGGATACCATCATGTGATATGTGGATATCAGGTTTAATGTTGCTGTTATTGATAAAGTTCCACCCATGTTTATGTGCTAGTAAAGTCAGGTGGGAATTGACATCTTTGACTTTTGATTGGTGTCTTAATGAGGTCCGTTGTATGATGCCAGATATAGCAATTTTGGTAACTGTTGGACATTTTTCAATGATGTGTGAACCCAGTGATTCAATCTGAGTTGCTATTTCCTGACTATCAGTGTCGTGAATGTTGTTCGTTCCGATGTGGATTACTTCTTCAACTTCACGTTCATTGGCAAGCCTTGTCGTTATGTCGGATACATCCTCGACGCGGGCACCGGCGATCGATCGTATTCCAACAGGATTTGGTTTGGAAAGACGACGGGGTTCAATGCGACGAGTCATCGAGTCTCCGATTATAAGACTTTTGACCTTTTTAGTTTGACCCTTCCTCATATTTTTGAACTTTACACTTTGGGCCTGTCTATATTCATTGAGTTGATCTGTTATCGGAGTACAATTATTTTGGGATGTTGAATGGAGATCTTTCGTAGTGCTGCCTGACTGCACATCAGTTTCCAGCGGGTTGCTAGGGATAGAATTTTCATAGCAACGGGAAGGCATGATGTCTTGTGACTGGGTTGGGGGATTCCTTTTGTATCCGTCTTGATATACGACAGAGTCGTTTGCTTTGTTAGATAAGGAGTTACTTATCTGGATTAATCGATTTTCCATTGATTTTAGTCTATCCGGAATCGTCGCACAATTAGGGCAAAGTACTCCCTCGTATTCAACAAAAGATGATCCACACCAAATGCACTGGGACGGTTCAGCAGTTGATCCATCTATTATTATTGATTCTTCGACCATGGGTACATCATCAAGATCATTATCAAGGTCATCATTTTCAAAATGGCCGACATCATTTTCATGTATTTTACCATGTTCCGAATGAATGTGTGGAACAGGTTTCACAGTTATAGTGAAATGTTGCAAATTTCATGATCTAAGCTAGGGAGAATCGATGTAAGCGCTTCAGTTATGAACTCATTTTCTTCTATATCCACATCTAACTTCAGATTTTCATATGCCTGGTGCAAATAGATAACGGCATTATGCAAACTTTTATTTTTCACATATTTATGTTGAGTCCAAGATGGCCTCTAAAAGTTAAATGAATAAAAAAAGGAAGCGGTATTCTTGTCCCAATTTTGATCGTCGAAACCATGGTCTTTTACACCGATTCCATCTATGTCAGGTATATAAAATGTGCTATGTCCATTTAAAGTATCAACAGCCATTTTAAAGTCCATTTTTGGAAGCCATCTTGGATTTCTGGGTCCTTGTAACTTTTCCCGATATACTTCTTCACCCTTAAAAATCTTTGAATAGAAACCAAATTGAGGTCACTTAAGTAACAAAAAAAAACAATCCAGGATTTTTATATTTTTAGCCTAAGGCAGCCATCCCCCCCCCCCCGGGGGGGTAGAATCAAAACAAATTAGATGCCCATACTATGAATCGGCATTGGAAATAATTGCTCTTGAAATGTGTCAGCTTTCAAATTTATTGATAAAATCACAGTGCCTAGAATTTGATCTTTTTAGGGAAGTGCTTATCATAAGTTATGGCGCCCTCTAGTGTTGTAGTAAGGTTTTCACTGCATAAAATCCTGAAATGTGGATGATTTTTACATCAATTGACCAAAAATAATGATACACATTACATGTGATATATTCCTCTGTTGTTGAATTGTATAACAAGACATATTCATTTCATTTTGTAATCCTTTTGTCCTAAAGTTAGTGCCAAAAAAAGGGAAAAATAATATTTTGGGGGCAATATTTTACAATTTTAGGGCATTTTTTGTAAAGTCCGCCCCCATATGGTAAAAGTTAAAAAACATTGACATCACAGCATCATCAAACATTCATTCTCATACACCTCAGACAACTTAAAAATATAATTGGCGAAGAAAAGTGAAAAATAAGGTTGAAAACAATGGATTATCCTATTGGGCTTTGTACAGGCCAATATGGCGCCAAAAAGGACCCCCCCCCCCCACAAAGGGAAGGAGGGGTCTGAAAATTTGAACCCCATCGTTTTTGGTCTAAGGGGACCCTATTGAAGCCAAAACAACCAAAAACTCAATTTTGGCACGCTAGTCCTACGGGAGCTGTGTCAGTGACATACCGTACCACACTATAACAGCATTGTTACCGATTTTTACAGAGATACGTCTCCTGCATGAGTTGAGTGACTCGTCAGGGGGCAGTCCCCCCCCCAGGTACGCTAATGCTTCAGTGGGGAGTAGAAATATCATTCATTATACAGAGAGACCATACACGGTTTTTGAAGATTCAACATCATCGCCTGCAGCTCTGATCCGTATAAGTCATATTATATCCCTTACTGAAAAATGTGTTGCTATTTAATTGGCCGAGGGCCCTTCCCTTGACTAATCATAATTCACCAGGAAAATGAAATTCATTGAAGATCAAAATAGTTCTTGACGTCTGAGTAGAATAGTTTATATATACATATATATATATATATATATCTTCAGCATATCTTCAGCATATGTATATATATATATATATATATATATATATATATATATATATATATATATATATATATATATATATATATATATATATATACATATATATATTATCATTGCGTTCGACTGAAAACCACGCAAACACTCGGGCAAAGCGCAAAACGGGCTCCCTCCACCCGGACAAGTCCAGGGATGCGACGGCGCAGACGCCTTATCAGAGGTCCGCTAGCGCAATCAGCACAGGTAAAAATGCATTATGCTATACATGTGGCTGAATCACAAACTCTCCGATAACTGAATTTTAATGTGAAATTGCGACTTGCTTATTTATAATGAATCTGTATGCTGAAAACAAAATTCATGATGGCCATCATTCAACCATCGAAAGATTCGGGCTGCTTAATTTTAGTTCAGCAGGGGCGGAAATCTCTCCCAAAAGGTGAGGGGGACAAGGGGCTGGAAAATTTGACAAGCGAAAAAAAAGGTTATTATCCCAAAAGTAAGGTCATCTCGTCCCAAAATACATGTTTTATTTCGATTTTGAATGATGTATTTCTTACCATCATAAAAGACCAAAAATAGTAGGGGGGACATTTGATATTGTGTCACCCCCTACTATTTTGAGTAGGTGGACACGTCCCCCTGTCCCCCTTGGGATTTCCGCCCATGACAGGGTTAGTTCTTAACCTTTACAATCGGTAAATGGAATTAATTGAAGATCTATCACAGTACAACCGCCGCGCAACACATAACCATGCACCCTGAGTGATCAGATCGAGCCGGCGGTAGCCGCGCGCAGTCTATTCACTGAGCCGGCAAGCTTAGATAATGAGCCAAATTTGCATGAATTAGAGCTAAGCCGATCTACATTTTGTCCAGATCATGGAGATGAGTCAATTATTACTAGATTACCAATATTGTTCGTACAAAATTCAATATGGAAGGGATATAAAACAAATATACCGGGCGTTTCTTTCGAAAGTATATAGAGGAAGCGAATTATTCATCCTAGGTTGGTCCGGCAATGTTACTATTTTCCATCCTCGGGAAAAATAGCAAATGCCGAACCTACCTCGGACAAATATTTCCACTATACTTTCTCAAACCTGGTATATTTGTATACAACCAATCAACTGTCAAGGATCTATGTATGTGCGACTATTTCAATTATTTGCTTTTCGCATTTATGTTCTATTCAAAAGTGTGTGTATGACGACTGTATCATGTGTGGCAGCGATCGGGATGATGCCCCTAAACCTCCTCATCTACTCGCGCCGATGGACTACGGAAAGCACCCGGGTCCCGTTCATGAACATCTTCACCACGCTTGTCACTATAATCGTCCCAGCTACTGTCGGGATTATAATAAGGATATTTAGCCTTAAATGGGCCAACATAGTGTCAAAGGTGAGCATTAAAGGGGTAAAGTTGTCAAGGGAGGCCAATTGCACGCCGGGGTCCTCTTCAAACAGGGGTGGCGGGCGAGCCGGGGGGACAGGATGACCAAAATGTGGCATCAGTATTTTGAAAACGGAGTCACACAGAGAACCATTGATAAATTACCAATGCAGTAGCATCACCAGTGCTAAAGCATGCCTGAAATAACATTTATCAACAGATTTCTACATCTTAAGGAGATGATATGAAAACGGCTGATTTGATTGCATAGTTAAGTTAACCGAGGGAGTAATCTGGCTTGGGTAACTCATGGACATGGGTAACTTGACAAGCTACAGCGTAAAGTCGAGATAAATGCTCATTTTACAATATCTAATTAATTTTAGTTTCTCCCAATTCTTCTGTCATTCTGTTTCTTTCTTTTTTATCAAAGATAGGGGGCGTTGCCGGACTCGCTGGAATTCCGATCGCAATCGTTTTAATTGGCATCATCAATCCAGGAATGTTTGCCTCAAGCTGGAAGATTTGGACCTCTACTCTCTTCCTCCCGTTTTTCGGCTACTTCTTCGGACACGGAGTCGCGCGGATCTTTCGCCAACCGAGCAAGAAGTGTCGTACCATCGGATTTGAAACCGGGGTACAGAATGCAGCTCTTGGCATAACTATCATGCTCCTGACCTTCCGGGATACACCCCTTCTATACGACATGTTAACAATCCCTAGTTTCTACGGTATTCTTGCCTTCTGTGACTTTTTAATCTACGTAGCTATCTACCGCTTGTACCATTACAGCAGACCCAATCAGCCCAAAAAGATGGAAGAAGAAGATGGAGAAGAAGGAAGTAAGGATTACCACCAAGGCAACGATATGCATGTCCTGGGTAAAGAAAGTAGTGGATACCAACCGATCCAGATAATAGCAGATACCAACGGCATCTTAACCGACAATGACGGAAAAGAACCCCAACATACCCAAGAAAAGAATGATGAAAGCATGGACGGTGCGGAAGACAAGATATCTATAAATTATGGACAGTGATTATGAAATGTGAAAAGTGGGGTTAACTTTGAGACCTCACAATATTGTACAATCATAATATTGTACAATCATAGAGTTAGCTCCATGGTACAATCAATGATACCCGTGACAGTAAACCCATTTTCATTGAGGTTTCCTTATAGTTTTACCAATCAATGCCACTGGGGACCTTGTATTTGCCTGTATAACCTCATTTAACCGCATTCAATTTTTATCTATCAGAAATGTGGTGAATGGTTGAGACCCGGATGTTATTCAAAAACGCATTGCTTCTGCACATAGCATGTGGTAATAATCATCATCATGTTGGTCGTATTTGAATTTGGAACAATATAGATTGATGAAACCTATTCTGTAACGTTTTCTTTTTTTTAGCAGAGTTGAATAGAGGACGTCGCTTACAGTCACTAACTTTAATACAACAGTATTCTTTCCCGTGAAATCAAGTTTTTTCTAGTGATCTAATACCATGAACATTGCATGGATATTAGCAACTAATATCCATATTGAGCTACTGTCTGGCTGCTTAACTTTGACAATTTATCGGGAATCCATTAGCAGCATTGTGTTTTCCAAAACATCAGCAAGTTCAACCCTTATTTAGTGATGTCACAGATGCTTCATATGCCTTGAAAATGCATACACCATCAGTTGGTTTGACACGTAGTAAGTTTGCTTTTGATCCATAAGTTGTAGATGCAGACGAGTCGTTGGTCACTGCCGCTCCTGTTGGCCGTGTTGTTGCTGCCATCGAAGAGATTTGCAGTTGGATGAAACTTGAAAAGTAATATCCCCAAAAAATAATGACAACAAAGTATCGACTTCCGTCGCGACGGATGGGTATCATCATAACTGGATCTCTGCTGCTAACATGCAGGGAAGCTACATCTCCAATCAGCAAGGCTAGAAACACTTTGGTAGACGTTGATAGTACATTGGTCATATGGCAAAGTGGACAAAATTCATTTCAAAATGCTGTGAGCGAGGAAGCGAGCGAGGCAAAATAACACTTTTAATACATAAATCAAATTTTGCAACTGATTTTGATAGATGTTTTAAATTCCATTTCAAAATCCGTCACAAAAATTGATTTAAATCTTAAAAAGGCATTTGGTGGGGCTCGCTTGCTTCCCTCGCTCACAGCATTTTGAAATTAATTTCGCCCTTTATGTCGTGTCTCCACCTAAGACTTTACCTTATTACGCTACTGACCTCCAATATTTACTGAAAGCTTATTTTATATCTTATCTGTAGCTCGAGTCCTGAAGAAACTACCGCTGCGACATTATGCGTTGCGACATGTGACATTATGCGTTGACACTTTGCTACGACATTATGCGTTGCGACATGTGACATTATGCGTTAGAAAAACTACGACATTATGCGTTGACTGCGACATTATGCGTCGGACGCTCTTGGCATAATGGCGCAAACTGCGACATTATGCGTTGCTGCGACATTATGCGTTGGTGCGACATTATCGGTTGTAACTTCCCCTAGCTATTTGTAACTCATTTAGTGCATGTTAGTTCTGTCAAGGTAGTGTTTCGGAGAAGTTGTCGGCATTGACTGGATTGTAAAAGCTGGGAATTGAGTGAAACATTGGCTTTAACTTATGATTACCTTAGAAGCACTGGTCACTCCCTTAAGCTGTCCCCAGTTAGCACTGGACTGACACTTCAGGTGCTCAATAGTTACCTAAGACCTCATGGCCCTGTGAAGCGGGAGTGTTGGGGTTGCTGCGTGTGTTATTTTGTATAGGCAGCACCCCTGGAAATCTGGCAGGTATGATGAATGACAGAAATGTAATGAATATGAATAACGTTTTGTATGACCCCCCCCCCCCCCACTTCAGAATTGTCCGACATAGTGCTTGGAATAGTGCTTAAATTCACTCTTTTTCAGATCGGAATGACATGCGTATTTTCAGCTCGCGTTTCGCGGTCGCATTATGCATTTTCATAATAAAGAAATGTTATTAGAATGCCCTGTTCTAGGTCTAAATCTAAACACGCGCACGCATGTTTGTTCAGATACACAGCTTGTTTGTTGCTGGGTTTTTTTTTATTCCCAACGTGCTTAAATTACAGTTTCAGATTAGAATTATCAATTGTTTGGGCTCGCGCTTAGCGCTCACATCATTAATGTAAGAAGATACCCTATTACCAATCCCTTTTCTGATTTACAAAACATTAATTAACATAAATGAGTGTCCCGTTTTTAGGTCTGCAGTCTCAATTGTTTCCGCTCGCGCTTCGCGCTCGCATTAATTGTATACATATCCTGTTCATGATTAGAATGTCCCATTCAGCTCTGATATCTCAATTTTATATCCACTCGCGCATCAATTGTATAGTTTTTACCGATCCTGTTCATGATTAGAAAAATGCTTGGAACGTCCAGTTTTTAGGTCTGAATGTCAAAACTTTTAGCTGGCGCTTTGTTCTCGCATTATTTGATTGTTAAAATATGTATAGTCTTCATGGGTTACTGCAAACAGGCCTTATAACAGTCGCATTTTCGATCAGGCCAGAACGTATGTAAAAAATATCTGCTCGCGCTGATCGCACTCGCAGTAATTATTTGTTGCATACACATCTTGATCAGAATCACTAACATTGCACAAAATTTTCAATTTTCAGGACAAAATATATGAATTTCCAAAAAAAATTGCTCGCACAATTTGATATCTATGTGTTTTGATTAGAATAAAGCTAAGAAGTGACTATCATGCATATATAATTGATTAATAATATTTTATTTCAATTACAATGCACACTACAAAGACTACACAAACTCCGATGGCCAGAACGCCCATATAATATCCATGCCGGTAAATACCTTGTCTTTCTCTTTCTTTCTTTCGTCGCTTTCCAAGTTACCAAATCGTTTTCAATTGTATCCAACAATTCCGTTAGGTTAGTTCACTACCCCTTCTTTTGTTACTTTCTTGTTATTATTCTATTCAGTGCTTGTGTTACCTTTCAATTACCTTTTTCTTATTACCACTTTATTCTCACCTGCGAAGCAGAGTGAGACTATAGGCGCCGCTTTTCCGACGGCGGCGGCGACGGCGGCGGCGGCGGCGGCGGCGACGGCGGCGGCGGCGGCGGCGTCAACATCAAATCTTAACCTGAGGTTAAGTTTTTGAAATGACATCATAACTTAGAAAGTATATGGACCTAGTTCATGAAACTTGGCCATAAGGTTAATCAAGTATTACTGAACATCCTATTAAAGTTTCATGTCACATGACCAAGGTCAAAGGTCATTTAGGGTCAATGAACTTAGACCATGTTGGAGGAATCAACATTGAAATCTTAACCTGAGGTTAAGTTTTTGAAATGTCATCATAACTTAGAAAATATATGGACCTAGTTCATGAAACTTGGACATAAGGTTAATCAAGTATCACTGAACATCCTGCATGAGTTTCACGTCACATGACCAAGGTCAAAGGTCATTTAGGGTCAATGAACTTTGGCCGAATTGGGGATATCTGTTGAATTCCCATCATAACTTTGAAAGTTTATGGATCTGATTCATGAAACTTGAACATAATAGTAATCAAGCATCACTGAATATTTTGTGCAAGTTTCAGGTCTCATGATTAAGGTCAAAGGTCATTTAGGGTCAATGAACTTTGGCCAAATCGTGGGTATCTGTTGAATTACCATCATAACTTTGAAAGTTTATTAGTCTAGTTCATTAAACTTGGACATATGAGTAATCAAATATCACTGAACATCCTGTGCGCATTTCAGGTCACATGACCAAGGTCAAAGGTCAATGAACTTTGGCCGAAGTGGGTGTATCAGTTGAATTACCATCAAAACTTTGAAAGTTTATGGATCTGATTCATGAAACTTGTACATAAGAGTAATCAAGTATCACTGAACATCCTGTGCGAGTTTCAGGTCACATGATCAAGGTCAAAGGTCATGTAAGGTCAATGAACTTTGGCCATGTTGGGGTTTTTTGTTGAATAACCATCATATCTCTGTAAGTTTATTGGTCTAGTTCATAAAAAGTGGACATAAGAGTAACCATGTATCACTGAACATCTTGTGCGAGTTAGAGTAGTATTCAAAGTCAGCACTGCTGCTATATTGAACTGCGTGATGCAGGTGAGACGGCCAGAGGCATTCCACTTGTATTTACATGGATTCTGTTCTTTTTGCTATTTGTTGCAGTGTACATAGGCCTGATGAAGGCCCGAGGCCGAAAGCTCGCCAAATAAACTTGATACAGAAAACTACGTCTCGCATTAATGTCTCCTATTTTAACGTCTATATACAGTGCGTCTCACAACTTAATCATGAATAAAATAGACAAATGACCTACAATCGCAGAGCTTAGAACCTCTCTTTCATCTGAAATTACTTATATTATTTTTAATTCAGGCATGATTGAGCAAAAACAATTTGATGAGTGAATACCAAAAGTTCACCTAGAAGGCTGTATCTGGATTTCAAACAGAAAAACCACATTAAAAAGAAAAAATTAATATCTGCTCTTTAATGTTTAGTAACGAAATTCTTATTATTTGAAATAAGGCTTGAATTTCAATAATTTCATAATTGAAGAGGCTAGCGTTCAGACTCACTAGACACTCCGTTTTGTTGCCGATCTGCCATTGTTAACCGTGCGAGAGCTTCTGTGGGAAACCGTTGAAAACACGTTTATTTTATGAAATTATGGGATAAATCGTGACATGATACATCGTAAATTTCACTTTGTATTTTACATTTTTGGCAGCTCACCTTGGCTTTTTTTCACAGCTTTTAATAGAGAGGGTTGAGCCAACCCATGTTGAATGGAAATAAAAGAGAAAAATCAAACAAGCATAACGCTGAAAAATTCATCAAAATAGGATGTAAAATAAGAAGGTTGTGACATCTTTAAATTTCGCTTATTTCTAAAAAAAAACAGTCATATGCACAACTCAGTGATATGCAAATGAGAGTCGGTGATGTCCCTCACTCAGTAATTATTTTGTTTTTTCATTGTTTGAATTATACATTATTTCAATGTTTACAGATTTAAAACAAAGACCAACTTGACTCAATCATAAACTGTTAAAATAATGGTCCTTATACATGTTCAGGTAGGAATAAAATTGGTTTCACGTGCCAATGAGGAGAAACTAGGAAGTTTTCATACTTCATATGATAATATACAAAACAAATAGTGAGTGGGTAACGTCATCAGTCTGCTCATTTGCTCATTTACTTACAGACAAAAATGTGCATCGAACTGTTTTGTAAAATTAAGCGAACTTAAAGTAAATAAAGGTCGAACAGTTCAATGAACCTAAAATCAAATCACATCTGACATTGTTGAATGTCAAAGTTGAAGCTGTGTTCAAGCCCATCTCTTGTTGGTTCTTTGAAAGCTTCAGTGGAAATTCATCTGAAAAAATCAAATACTTTTAAACGATTTACCTTCTTTCCACTGATGATGTCAAAGTGGTCCACTTCGCTTACATAATTGCATTTAGGGGAATATCATACCATCTCATTAAAAATTAACACATGGTAATACAGTCTTTCGATGACGTCGTAATGTCCTATCCAAACCGTCTGTATTGATATCAAGAGTAGGATGTAGCTGATTGCTTCCAAAGACGATACTGTTGGTGGGAGAAAGAAAGAAAAAAATAATAATTACAAAGTGTTCATTTGCAACTATAGCATAGATCTTCTTAGAAAAAAATAACCATATGAAAATTTAACATATATTTCACAAATAATGAAAAGGGACATTTTGGTAACTTCATGCATTCAAATTCAGCACAATATTATGGTAGATTTCTGACACGCATAAGAGGAGAATGGAATTACCGAAAGTTAGAATCTTGGAAAACTTTGTTGTATAAGTAATAATTTGACCAAGAAGGAATGAGATTCTGTAAAATAGATATTTGAAATATCAAATTGCAGTTAGATCTTATTTTTACTATGATACTGGGATGAAAAATATCTAGTCATCATTAAATAACTTTTTTTTAATGGTTGAAGATTTTAAATAAGATCCCCAAAGTGCATTCATGAAATGATGTATCGTACATCTCGCTTCGTCTGTTACATTTATGGCGGTTCACTTTGTCGTTTTCAGGCCCATTGATAGAGAGAGTTTAGCCAACCCGGTTTCGATTGGTTACCAACATGGCGCATAATGCTTTGTTAGGCAAGCGCAATTCAAAAGATAACACGGCATATTGGTTTGGTTACCCATTCAAACTGGGGTGGTGGAGCTCTGTGGTTGCATGGGCCTAATCACAACTGGCAGGCCATAGATATTCATTCGAGCCAACCAATTGCTCAATTTTTAAATTTGATATTGCTGATTGACAAAATTGAATGAAAATGACTGACAATCTAACACTGATTCTAGGGAGGGTACCTACTGAACTTACTTTTTCCAAATTGGAAAGATATATCATCACTATGGAACTATATTTTTACTGGCGGAATAATTAAGGTCATTTTACTCTCTCGTGTGATGAATATGGTCCCGTCAGGTGTAGTCTTCATAAATGCTGATTTATTTCTAAAATGAGCCCGTCGAGATACCGTTTTCTGGTCAGATATGGAATGTCAGACATGTATTCTATCCACTGGTAGTAAACATTCAACCCTCGAATTTCCTCCTTATTTTCATGAATTCTTCTTTAGTGCCACTTTAACAAACGATTCTATGGGAAATGAATTAGGTCTGTGAGCCCCTGTATTTTTTCATATCACAGCGCCATCTAACGCTCCCAGTCACTCCGATCGTTTGCTCATATCCATGACGTGGGGCATTGCGTTTCAATGATTCCTCTCTGAATCCAAGTTCTTGATTATTTTTTAAGGTAATTATTCATAGGTTGACGAACACCGATGTCAGATTTATTTTGCACGTAAAATGGATGTCGGATGTATATGGCTCCAATATTAAATAGATAAAACTGCAGATTTGCATAAATTATTTTTGCATTATCGTCCACTTGTATACGATTCGTTCATCATTGAAATTTAAAAGTCGGGTCGTGTGGTCCATTGGTTAGAGCATTGGACTCATAATCGCAAGGTTGTGTGTTCGAATCCCAACTCTGCCATTGTCTCCACTTTGATAAAAAGGCCCAAGAGTGATATCTGTCGTCTATTACGTCAGCCACTATGACTGATTAACCTAGACGTTAAATGTTTCCAAGGTAATTGGTTATATATCAGCTTGGCGTTTACCAGCAAAAAATGCTGTCCTGCCGAGTTCCTACGGGAGTTACCACAAACAGAAACAAACAGAACAGAAAGTGTGTATATCATTGAAATTGTAAAAATATATATATTCAACATTATTGTCAAACTTGAATTTTTTCTTACTATCACCAAATTTGCATAGTTTTTGTATCAATTGTTGTTTATTGTTATGTAATGTTACATGGCTCATGGTTCTTATATCTTCCCTAATGTGGTTATCTCAATAAAAGTAAGAAAAAATAATATTTCATTAATTACCTGCCTTGTTGCCATAGTGACAGTTTATATCCGTGCAACCGATATCCATTGACCTTTCACCTTTGACCCAGTAGGCCTCGTGACTATCGTAGACTTTCGCGCAAATGCGCGTAAAGGTCGAACAGTTCAATGAACCTAAAATCAAATCACATCTGACATTGTTGAATGTCAAAGTTGAAGCTGTGTTCAGACCCATCGCTTGTTGCTTCTTTGATAGCTTCACTGGAAATTCATCTAAAAAAATCAAATGATCAATAACAATAACAGGCATTTATATAGCTCCATCTATCTAGAAATATTCTATTCCGAGGAGCGTTGTTATTTCCCCGGCTTGAGCCCGACCTGCCATTCGGCGCTCATGCATTCAAGGAATTAATCCTGCCGGGTACCCATTCACCTCATCTGGGTGGAGTGCAGCACAATGAGGATAAATTTCTTGCTGAAGGAAATTACGCCATGGCTGGGATTCGAACCCACGACCCTCTGTTTCCAAGTCCGAAGACTTATCCACTGGGCCACAACGCTCCACATCAATACTTATAAACGCGTCACACAGAAAGTAGTTAATCATGAGTGTACTCTTTCTCTCAAAAAGGACATGAATATTTGAAGACAAAACAAAATCGCTTTTAACGAAAATAGAGAGATTGTTATCGCAGGGAGAAGACTGGAATAGGCCTATAGTTTTGTTCGAATGAATTCAGGTATTATTCAACGATCACACAAAATTGAGCGTGTCCACACTTAAATCATAATTTACTCATTAAACGGTAATTTTTTTTTTATCAATTTGTAGCCATTGAGAAAAAGTAATATTTCAATGAAAAGAATTATACAAAATAGGCCTACTGATGAAGATTAATTAGAGACATTTCGAATAATGTTTGAAAGTGTTGGTAAAACAAATCGAAACGACAGAAATTGAACAACAAAAAAAAGATCTGAAACTCTAAGTGTGCCGCAGTTAAAAAAAAATGTTAAACAAGCACAATGGCTCAAACGAATCATACCGAGCGATTATTATATTTTCAACGACATAATTCTGAAGTCGTTCGTGAGACTGTGATCTTTTGTACGAATTCCAAAGCTCACCTGATAATCTATAATTAGTTGAGTTGGCAGCGAAGAACGTCAGGCGCCAATTACGATCCCCGACGACATACCCCGTGTCGACGAAACTCCCGATCCGTATTCTTGCCGAGATCGTGGTTGTATTAACTGATATCCTGATCTGCTTGTCCACGGGATCCGTCAGTACTATACGGTCTATGGCAATGTTTACCTCTGGTACTTCAAGACAAGATAAGCAAAGATATTGATCGTAGTACAGTCTTATCAACCCCCAATCCCCCCCCCCCCCGAAAAAAAAATAATCAAAGGAAGGTCCACCCTCAGATTTTAATCTGATTCCAAGAAAACTATACAAATCAACGTTCAACGAAAAGTAGCATTCATCTGGCCTACATCAATATTAATTTAACTGAACATTCGTGGTATGTATTGTAACACATTCTAACGGAACATCACACAACCCCCTCCCCCCCCCCCCCCATTACCCAATGAGTATTTTCGTAAAATGTATTTCACCTTGTAAAGACTCCCTCGAGTCGGGAATTAAAGGAGAATGAAACCTTTGCAATAAGATAGCTTGTGCGAAAACAGAAAAATCAAAGAAACAGACAAACGGAGGTTTAAGAAAAATCGGACAAATAATGAAAAAGTTATGAGCATTTGAATATTACGATCACTAATGCTATGGAGATCCTCTCATTGGCAATGCGACAAAGATGTGTGATGTCACTTGTGAACAACTTTCTGTTTCGACACAAGCCTAAATTTTCCAAAGGTATATCATTCCCCTTTAAGTTATCTTTGACGATACAGCGAATTGAACTTGAGTTTATTAACTTTGCAGGAACACGAGTAAAATAAACAGAAAAAAAAATCATGAACTTGATCGTGAACATTAGATATAATTATCCTCGTTTTCCTCCTTGTCTTACCCATAGCCGTAAATGTCTCGTACTCGTAGATGAATCCATTTTCATCTCCTGGGGGTACTTCAATCGGATCTTAATACATGAAATCATCAAAATAGAAAGGATGTCAAAAACTTGTCACAAATGCAGACAGTATTACGATGAAATTCACGGGAACATCTCATCACAGGATTTGTTTAATTCAATTCAAATAAACATTGATTTTCTTCCATTTAAAAAATTTCTACATTTTTCATTAACATGAAATCATACAAAAATCAGTTTGCCATAAAGAATACACATTATGTACATCGTTGATTTATAGAGAAAGGCGATACCCTAAAAGCAAATTAAAGGCCTGGTCACACCGTCCGAGCGTTGTTGGAGCGGTTGTGGAGCGGTAGGGAGAGAGGGTCGAATTTCGCTCACAAAACTGGGGAAAAATCGAGAAAAAAAACCCACAATCGAAATCGAAAATGGTGAACAGTAGCGAGCGGTGATGTTTTTTTTCTCTCCGCTCCACGACCTCTCCAACAACGCTCGGACGGTGTGACCATGGCCTGTGGCGTGGCGGGATACGACTATATAAAATAATAGAAGAAAAGAGAACGAGAGGAGACGTGAGCGGGATGCGGGCATAAATTACTAAATAAAATAGAGTGCTCAAAAAATGTTCACCTACAAAGAGAAATTAGTGTGCTAGGACGTCATCTTATTTTTGTTTTGATTAAAGTTGTTCACATGTGACATCACGCATCCTGCTTGTCGCATTGACAATGGGAGGATCTCCATAGCATTAGTGATGGCAATATTCAAATGCTCATACCTTTCTCATTGTTTGTCCGATTTCTCTCAAACTTTCATTGTTCTTATTCTTTGATTTTTCTGTTTCGACACAAGCCTAAATTTTTCAAAGGTATATCATTCCCCTCTAAGTTATATATATTAAAACTATTTAGCAGAACGAATATTTCAAACACCCTCCGATATCAATGTTTTCATACGGGAATTAGTCGGTATTGACTAATTCAAATGCGACTGGGTGCGATAATGATATAGGCAATAAGACTGTTGCAAGACCGATCGCAAAACGGCTTACGACATTGCGCTACCATTGCATTCGCATGGATGCGACTGTTCCTCGGTGTTATGAAATAGGAGTCATAAATAAATAAAAGAGAGGGCATGAAATATTAGAATAAAGTGTAATATAAACTCCACGAAATTAAAACTATGGCTGCTATTACATTGCTCTGAGTTAGAATTGATCTTACCTCACATCAATCATACGAACATTCGCACTGGTTTCATTCAAACGTACGAGCAATCACATTGTCTAACGTCGACTCTCACGACTATGCAATCAGTCGTGCAACACTCGCATGTGATCGCACGAGCACAATAGGATCATAAGCGACTAAAGGCCCTATCTCACCAACGGAGACGTCGCCGCGACAGTCTCCAACTTATCAGTCGCTGCAGTCGCGGAGACGTCTCAGAGACAAAAATGGCTTGCGCTCTCACCAAGGTGGTGGCAGCAACAATTTCAAAATAGGATCGATGGAACGTTTGAAAGATCATACACCTGACTTGGAGCAGGAGAAGGGATATCAGCACGCGTTCAGTCACGTGGTTTCTGAAGTGGGTCAAACAGTGTGAAGAAGTGTCGCGGAGACGTCTCCGCATTGTATTTTTTTTTTTGGTCTCCAGCAGGTCTTCGCGATGTCTCTGAGACATCGCGGCGACGTCTCAGCAGTCGCGGATATCATTAGTCTCCGAGACGTCGCAGCAACTGATGGAGACTTCTTGGAGACGTCACGGAGACTAGAAAAATATTAAACATGTTTAATCTTCTTACGACTCCTCGGAGACTCTGTAATTTTCATGAGACGTCTCAGAGATGTCGCGGAGACGTCTCTGCAACTAGCAAAATTTGTAGTCGCGAACTAGTCGCGATCTAGTTCAGTAGTTTCAAGCCCATTGAGATACCCCCTTTACTCGTACAACGGATTTTACTGGTTGTTTTTGTTATACGACAGCTGTTGCAACTTTGAAAGCCTCTGGGCGATCTTATGAGATGACTAGCGATTAATGCATGTTGCAGCCTGTCGCACGACCAAAATGTCGCAAATGGTCGTACGCCAATTGCGGAAAGGGGCTAAAAATGGGGCATCTTCGATTCTTACCGCCTTCTAAAGAGCAAAGACTTTCTAGACAAAATGATTTATACAATGGTCCTAGAATTCGCATGCTGTTTGGAGGAATGAGGCCGCCATCAATTACAAGCTTAACCGCTCACTATGGCGATCCCCTGCGTTCATTTGTTAATGTTTCTTTTTATTACTTTTAAAATGTAAGGTATATGCCCACACCATTTTTCTAATCATGTATTATGTTTAAATTGTATACATTATGGATTGCAAACAATGTAATATTTTGATTATGTATTATGAATTCAGAAAGACAATAAAACAAACAATACTTTCCAAGTCTAATTTACGTATTATTTGCTCCATTGCAGCGTTGAGCAGTTTGGGTGAAATGGTATCTCCCTGTCGCACTCCTCTCTCAATGGGGAATTCAACACTGTCTTTGTGCAGGTGAATGGTTGCAATTTCTTGGCTATATAGGTGGGTGTTTCATAAAGCTGTTCGTAAAGTTACGAACGACTTTACGCACGACTGGAACCTCTTTTTAGGTCATAAACCAAGTACATAGGGATATTACGTAGCACAAGAAAGGATCACCAGTCGTGCGTAAAGTCATTCGTATCTTACGAACAGCTTTTAATATGAAACACCCACCAGAATGAGTTTGATGTAAGTATGGTGCACACCTTGTAACTGTAAGGCTGTTACTACTGCCTGAAATTCTACACTATCAAAAGCTTGTGCGTAGTCTACAAATGCCACGCACAAGGGTTGTCTGTATTCGCAAGTATTCTCTAATAGCTGATTAAGTGTGTGGAGATGATCTTTGGTAGAGAAATCACTTCTGAATCCGGCTTGTTCCCTCGGTTGGTTAAAATCTAGAGTTCCAGTGAATCTGTTTGTTAGAACTTTTGTAAATAATTTGTAGGTATTTGAAAGTGAGCTAATTGGCCTATAATCCTTTACATGATTAATTATCTGATCTCTATCATGAATAACTCTTCCATCCTCCCCTTTAATAGCTATCAGTTGTGATTTCCCACTGGAGAATTTACGTTTGGTTGCTTTATAGCTGCTATTATTTGTTATGGTCTCTTGGACTTTCTTTATCTCGAAGCTGCGAATTTCACTTTTCATGCGTTTTCTAATGGTTTTGCACGATTCTGTATACTCTATGCTATCCTTCTGTGTTGATACCTTCATTTGTCCCCTTTTCCCCATCAGATCGAGTGTCTCCTTTGTGATCTTGTCAGTTGTTTGATTTTCCCTTTGGCCTGCTATCTCAAGAGCACATGTTTGGACAGTGTGAGAAAATCTATTGTAGATATCATTTACATCTTCCTGGTTTACTTCATCTTGAAGCACTTGGAATCTGTTCCTTAGCTGTACTTGAAACTCGTCCTTACGTTGTTTAATTTTGTACACATTTAGGCTGGCATTCTTTTTCCTTATTAGTTTGCTTCTTTCTAGCTTAAAATTAACACGCATTTTAGCTCTCACAAGAATGTGGTCACTTCCAGTATTGAAGCGATTTAGCACGGAAACGTCTGTAATGAATTTGTTAGAATGAAATCGATTTAGTTCCTAGTATTGCCACTTGGGCTTTGCAATGTCCATTTTCGATGTTCCTTTTTCTTAAAGAGTTCATTACCTTAAGACCTCTGCTTAAACGGCCGTTTCTTTCTTTGTGCTGCCATAGTTTTGAGGGGGTGTGGCCTTGGCTCACCATGCTGGCCACAGTTGCATGTTGGTGAGTTGATCAATTGATTCCTCCGCCTTTAGATGGCATTTTCTCCATCAGGGTCCCACTACCCTTCTCAGGTTACCCGAGTTGGCCAGGTTATTTTCCGCCGCCTGGGCTCGGCGTTCATGGCGTTGGCGTTTGCTGGCAGTACTGGCTCACTACGCCATAGTAGCAGTCAAGTTCTGATACCCCTCCTGGGGTCATGACGTCACTGGCCAGTCTACCAAGTAGTATATGTACTTTAATATTACCACAAAGCGAATTAAAGTTCTTCGTTCGTTTGGACAGTAGAGTGAAAAATGTTGTGAAAATGTCTGATTTTTCTAGCATGGAATCGCCCAAAAGGTCATTTGAGAATTTGAGATACACCATGAAGGTGGTTTTCAAATTCACTGACATAGGCATTTGTGATTTGATGATTATTTCTGTATTCCTTTTAAAATATTCTTTTCATCACATCCAAGCTAAAGAGAAACAATGTCTTCATAATCACTAGTATTTGACAGCTCAAACAATAGTCAAAATGTGCCAGAAGCAGACAATAAAACAAACTTTACCCCTCATGTACTATTCTGGTCACCTGGTCTATACAATGCCTTTCATTCTTAGAATTTTAATGCTTTGCCGCGGAAAACCTACGCAACATCTTCATTTGAAAACTTTAGTGCTCATCCTAATGAAAAATCGCAAAGGTCATTTGACATGTTTGATAAAAGCTGATCATCAGCTAACAGTGAACTGGCTTATTGTCTAAAATTCGGTTCGTATGTCATTCGTATAGTAGTTCTTACTGGTATTTGTGACTGAGCCATTCGAAAGATCAAGTTATTTGAGATCGCTGATTATTCAGATAATTCTAAGTGTTATACGTCATGTCTTTGCCAGTGACCGGAATAGTTTCTCTTGGTCAAGAATCTTTTTTGTTTGTCCAGAGTTATGCAGTGCAATGGCTATGAGCATAATTCTCATTCGTGTGTTTCACACCTTAGCTCTCTTGCAAGTTCTAAATCCTGGGGAGCGTTTCATCAACATAGTTTGTCCAAGTTGTCAGCATGTTTAGGCTGGACATCTACAGCGCGTCCCAAAAAAAACTATACACTTTTGAAATGGCCGCCAAATAAAAAATCTAGCACTTTGGGGAAAAGACTCACAAATATGGAAAGCAAATGAAGTCAACTTCCAAATGACACCAAAAAGTTGGAAAACTATTAATGCTTGAGCGAGCACTGCCCACTGAAAAAAAGGGTATGAAAATTAGGGTGGGCTGGAATTAGCCTTCCAATTTATTTCAGTTGTTGAGAGGCAAATCATTTCGAACTTGCGTTGTGATAAATTAATGATCAACCTTGATTAGTTTTGATAGCTTAAGCAAATTTTTTAAGTTATTAAATTGAACTTTTATGCATGAGTGAACACAAATTACACTTTTGGCGCAGCATTTCAACTTTATCATGGGGCTCTCAGCATTGTGTTCATGGGAGTCGGCCAGTCGAGAGAATAGGGGGTGAGATAGGGCTTAAGTGGGAGAAGTAGGTTGATGAAATAAGGGTCAACAGAACATTCAGCCCCTGCCCCCCCCCTCTTTCCCACCCTCCCCTCCTGTTGAGAGACTGATGGTTATTCTCATGTACGCGTGAAGTCCAGAGCAGAATGTTGGTTAATGATTAATTCTGAATTAGGGCATCAACTTTTTCCTATCAATCATTCAATCAACAATTTATCAGTAAATCAACTCATTCAATGTGATCAATAAAACATTCATTTTTTCCAATAAATTATTTCATTAATCATCATAATCATTAATTTTTTTTGGTAATCATTCAAACTGACCATCAGCCACCGGTCACTTGGCAGTTAAGTTTTAAAAAGGCTACAATCCAGGAGATGAGAGAGAGAGAGGGGGGGGTGGAAAATGGAGATGAAGAGGGGAGGGTACCTATGACTTTTAATTTGTAAAAGGACAAAAGAAGAGGAATGCCCTTTTAACCAAGTCTTAGCATACCTCGTCCTCTTGCTTGTAACATGTACATGTACCATCACATTACTCTGACTCTCATGAACACACTTCTGATGTCCAGAAGATGAAAATGCTACACAAAAATTACAATTCCTGTTCACTCGTGCAGTACATTTCAATTTAGTAATTCATGAAATTTGCCTATTAAAACCAAAACTTATCTCACTCATGAATAGCAGAACACCCTTAGCTTTGTAAGTTCCAAAGGACTAACCTCTCAAAAAACTGTATGGCTAATTCCTGCCCAGCCTAGCCAAGCTTAGTCTCTCAGGAGGAGAGAAGTGGGGGGGAGGGGGTAGAGATGGAGGGAGGGGTTGCTAAATGTTCTGTTGACCTTTAGCCCATCAACTTACTTCACCTACCTAAGTCATATTACCCCCTCTTCTCCTGACTGTCATGAACACATTGTTGAGATCCACATGATAAAGCTGCACTAAAAATTGCAATTCATGATCACTCATGCATTAAATTTCAATTTAATAACGTATGAAATTTTCACAAACAACAAACTGATCACATCTGATCTTTAATTCACCAAATAACCTTCAACTTTGCAAGTACCAAACAAAAAATCTGAAAGAAATTGGAAGGCTAATTCCAGCCCACCCTAATTTGCATACCCTTTGTTTCAGTGGGCAGTGCTCGCTCAAGCATGAATAATTTTCCAACTTTTTGGTGTCATTTGAAAGTTGACTTTATTGGCTTTCCATATCTATAAGTCTTTTCCCCCAAAGTGCTACATTTTTTATTTGGCAGCCATTTCAAAAGTGTATAGTTTTTTTTGGGACGCACATCTAGAAACAAGGCGTGGCAGTTTCTTATATTTTTCTAGCTATGTTGCACCACGTTTTTCTGTACTGGACATGGGCTACTCCGGTCTTCCAGGCTTACTTGTCACCATTTGAACTGTAAGTGAATTTAAATTGTTACTTCTTAATAATAGTTTTATTAGGCAAATTGTTAAGAGATATTTATGAAGAAAGAAAACAAGTTCTGGGCTACATTGCAATCATTCAAATCATTAACGATTGATTTGCATTTATATGTTTTCATTAAATGGATTAAGAAGATTATATATATGTAAAAGGTCATTTAAATTGAAACTGAGGTATATTATTGCAAACACTTTAAACAATATATTCTTGTAAGTTTGATTATTATTGTCAAAGATGTTAATTGTTCCTTTTCCAAAGTGTATGTTGCTTAGTATTAACTTTTGCTTGTCATTATGTTATTAGAAATCAGAAGTTGTTTTATGGAAATAGCATGAGGCTGAGTATTCTTGATTGTTCTTGTGATATATGAGATATTTGTAATATAAAGGTGAAGCTTATGGCTTCATGTCGACAGTATTAAGGACGACGTTATGATGTCCATTGCGTTAACATGGTTAAGGTATTTCTCAAGCATAGAGGTGTAAACCCGATGTAAAATGGTGTAAAGTCTACACTAGTCAAGTTGAGTCAGTCAAGGCGAACGTCGAAGGACTTCGATCATGTTAGACGGTCAACGAGTTGATTTCAATATTCCCTAAAAGTTCTTCAGATCATGTTCCATATTTTAAAGAAATGAAGAGATAGGAATAAAATAACTTTTGAACTTCAAAGCAGTAACACACTAAACCGTTTGGTTATTTTGGGGACATCGATAATTCTTTAACGTGAATTGATCATGATTAATAATGGTTGCATTACTGGATTGTATTGCAAGGTACGATTCATATATAAAATATTGAATATTGATCCCCATTGAATTCGATGATTGATTTATATTGAATACTTTTTCATATTTTATGTTTTGAAGTGATGTAAATGTTCCGAGGAACCCTTGAATTCGAAGACTGAAATTAAATTTAATTTCCTTAAAATATCGTCTGAATTGTTACTTTAAGAAGTTGCCACTGGACCAACAAGTTATCACACTCATCCATGGCTGTGACACTAAGCAAGTAAATTGACAACATAATCTAGTCAGCTTTGGACCAACATTATTTTCCCTCTTTCAACTTTAAGAACTAAAATTCGCTTTAACGAAACTTTGGTGAACCAATAATTCAAATAGCAAATGAACGAGGGGTCAACCAAACTTTTAACAAGATGGCAAAACAGTAGAGGAGCATAAAAGTTATGCAAATCAAGGAACAATCAAACAAGAATAAAACCAATACGATATTCTACAATCATACAACTTACATCCAATCTTTGTCGCCAACAATATGATGAAAATGTTCACTTGATGAAATATATTCCACGCCATTATCTTCCATTTCATACTTACAAGCTTTTTTTTTTAAGGATTACAACTTAAAGTTTGCAACTGGATTTGGTTTTAACCCTGTAAACTCACCAACGAACTTGTCTCGATAATTCGGAACGTGATACTATTAAGCTTCCATTTGGCAAAGATTAATCAAACAATACAAAAAAAACTGCTGCCCTCAAAGTTCCCTCCGAAACATGAACCACTGCAAATGTTTGTTCTTATCAGTCAATATTCTTTCGCTTGGTTTTTTCCAGCATCCTGTAAACTTTTTGCAGATAAGTTGAACCGTTGTCTTTGGCTTAAGCTGAATTTTCTTAATTGGGTGGGGTAAAAAAGTACTTTGCTCAGGAAGACATGCAGGCGAGATAGCAACGAAACGAGGTGATTTCGAGATCTTATCATTATTATTTTGATAAAATATAGAAAATGAAGGATATCATGAACATTTCGGTGGTCATTTTCTTACATATTCGTTTGCAGAAATGATTTGAGTAGAGTGTAGAATATTGACAAAGAGGCAAAAGCCCCCCCCCCCCGCCCACGCCCTATATGTGCTACCATATTTGCTTTAACCCGGAAAAATATTGAAAAGAATCCCCATAAACTGCATTCCTTACATCACCTTCTCTGTGTCCATGGACACCGAGGTGTGAAACATTTACCGGTAATGTGTGATTTTTACTATTTATATTTATTTGAGCCTATTGCCATTTAAACGGCTGCCAAATGAAAATACGTTACCTCAACACCCATGACAACCTTGAAGATGACAGGGGGTTCGCCATCTCAACGGGTACGTTAAAGTTGCGGTTCGTATGAAATATGCAAAGTGCGTAGGGCATAGGTCCCTTAAACTATATAGGCGAGATGGCTAAGAATTGGAAAGTTGGAAAAAAAATAAAAGGAAAAAAATTCAAACAGACGGATTTCAACGCCTGTGACACAAGAATCCCCGTACGTCGATGAAAGAAAAATACGCTATTGATATTAGAAAAATGATGTGCACAGAAAATGTTTTGTTAAGCCCTTAAATCCTGGAAAATTATTGTTCAGTTCTGGACTTGAATTGGTAATCTTTATTTTTTATAGATATTTCATATTTTAAGACTGAGGATATATAGCGATAGGAGGTCGCTATTTGAAAGCGACCCCCGCGAATTATTAGCGAGCACTTTTGTTGCAGTAAATACGTATGTTGGACTTTTCCACTTTGTTAAGACATTCACTACTAACGATTTCTCCATTGGCTCATAATTATGTTATGTTAAAGAGAGCGGTGTTGGCTCAGTCGGTAACGCGTCTGCCCGTCGAACCAAAGATCGTGGGTTCGAGTCCACCCCGGGCGGATGACTGAAGCCAGTGCGTTGTGTGTAAACGTCTCTCCCATGTTTCATAGATGCAGGCTATGTTACAATGGAAAACACTCCGTCCCTCGGATAGGACGTTAAATGGAGGCCCCGTGTAGAGGAGAGTCATCACCTTTGCACGTTAAGAACCCACTGCACTATTCGTATAAGAGTAGGGGAAACCCCGGTGTAGTGGTCCACCTGCATTCCCCCTATCAGTTATATCGGGAGGAGAGACCTGCGGGTCACAGTGATTCAGTTCGCTTTTCGCCTCCCAGGCACAGGTGACGCCAAACAAATAATAATAATAATAAAAACATATTAAGAATGAGATTTGATAAAATTATGAAAAATAAGTTTTAATAATGACACAATTCATAACCTTTTCATTAATAGATCATCAAATATTCTTCATTTCCTGAGAATATTTAGATGTTTTTTACCCTTTATTCTCAATAAGGGGATGAAACTCAGAATACTTTAAAACTTTGCTGCAGAACCTTTTATTTTCTATTTACATCATTGTGCTGCATGTATCGTACGCACCACGAACCGTCCTCTCTGCGCACTTCGATGTGAAAGTTAGTTTGGCAGAAAACGCATTTAAAGAAAAGCTTTTTAAAACCAGCAATAAGTGCACCTACAAGGAGAGCAAATTATTAACCGGTGTCTTCGTTTGATAGTTCAGGTTCCAAAGTTTTATATATTTTCTTGAAGTGAATTAGTTACGCCACAGTGGGTATCGTAACAGAGCGGACGGTTCATGGAACCGTCCGCTCTGTTACGATGCCCATGATAGCCGTAAAAAATATTGATAAGCCTTGAACTGCCATCACCAAAATTGACAAATGGGAGTTTTGGGGGTTTTTGTACACGTTTAAAAATCCCCGTATACGTAGCCATTGAGGTAGGGGATTCCTAAAATGTTTAATATTGAGCTTAATATTTAGCCATTATGCACCCCCACCTTTCCTCCCTATTTCCACAGCTCGGCCCGATTTACGCCACTGAATTGGATTTATCTACAGTAGTAGTAGCATTCCCAATTTATTTTCACGAGAAAATAAGGTCTCAGATGATCATCATTGATTTTATAATATTTCTATATTTGACGTCAGGTTGAACTCACTGGTATGGTCGGAACTAATAAGTGGTTGCAACATTCGCATCGTCACAAAGCCTTTCCAAAACCCTTATTTTGATATAGATTTTGACATTTTGAGTCTTTAACAAAATATGTTTATGGAATGCTTGGTATCAAAAAATTGGAATACATGAGAAAACGGCTGTCCAAATGTATTATCCGCTGGTTAAAACTTCATGGAAGCCCTATAACACAAAGGTTTAGTGATTAATCATTAATATAAAAGGATTAGTTCCTAGTCAGTCTAATGAGCAGAACGCGCATGCAACGACGATCTCGATATAGGCCATTTCATCTACCGATCAATCGCTAACCTTTGTGTTACCATGGTTACGGGGCCCAGATGTTTTACAAAATCCTCAACAGTTCAACGAATTCATGTCAGAAACACTCGCCATTCAAACAATATTGAAGAAATAATAGGTCAAAACGACACAAATGCAATGTTTGTATATAAATATTTACTAATATTATAAAATATATTCTACTAAAATTACCATATACGTCAAACCCGATCGCAACAAATATTATGGTTTAAAAGGCTAAAACTGGTGATATATTAAAATTATTCATCCTATAGGCATATTAGTAATTAAATTGTAAAAAAAAACTTTCAAGCAGAGATCGTGAGCATAACCTTTATATTGGAATTGAACACCTACATCGTATTCTCCTACATGTGAATATTTAAAAAGTAAATTACAATTATTAATAGGGTCTGTTGAAAATTAAAAACAAATTAAAGGATAGAAAAGGGCTATATCAAATCATATTGACTATGACGTCTCTTAATACATGTAGATAGAAATCATTATTGAAAAAAAATGTAGATAAAGTAATAAAATATGGAGATCAGGACACCAGGTTACCGTTGAATAAAAACCTACTATGATTTGTGACTTAAATATCATAGTAAATATCATGAAAATTTGTTCATGTTATTTGACTGCTGAACCCAGCTCCCACGTTAGCTACCATAATGGCAAAGTTGCCATAATAGTAAGTTTACATTTTATTGCAACGCTTGACAATGGAGCTTTGAACACAAATTTCTCCACTGATCTTGTATTGTGGCCCTGAAGGAACATCGCAAAGAGGCCAAAATCGCAAATATTGATGACAAAATTCGCGACATCGTGAACTTCGTCGTGAATTTGTTTTGCTTGGGCGGCACGCGCATACGGAACTCTTGCCGAGACTTTTAACGACGCTTTCTGTGAAAGTGGTAGGTTTTAACTTTAAATTTGATCGTTTTGTACAAAGTGGAATAAGTATGTAGATTTGTTAGATCTAAGGCTGCCATCGCCTACGCTATCTAATTCTAAGTAAGTTGTTGAAGACTACCGGTAGGCTTAGATCGATATGTCTCGTTTCTTCAGTGCCAAGCCCATGCCAATATGCACGTGTTCGACTCGAAATCACAGTCGTCTTCTAGCGCTTATACTAGGACCGCCCAAGCAAAACAGATTCACGATGACATTCGCGACTTTCGTCGTGAATAATTCGCGAAGAAATTGGTGAGGAAATTTACGATGCCGTGAATTTCCTCGTGTAATTCTTGATTTGGTCTATTTGCGATGCCCCTTCAGATCCACCATACTCTTTACATTTATTTTTATACGACTGATCGCAATTAAAAGAATTTCTTACAAAACAGTTCTTCATATACGTCCCATATTGTATGAAACTTGTACATTTATCGTTTATTAATATTGTACGAGGTAATTGCACACGATATTGTCGAAGCAATTGAACGTGAAGTTAGCACTAAAAATTAAGAAAAGTGTATATTTTTGCCCCCCCCCCCGCAATACAATACCCGGAGTTCCGTTTGGAGCGCAACTCTGCAAACTTTTTAGTTACATGTAGCGCCATGTTATGGTGCACAGTTGTAACCAATAGGGAAGGTGCAAATTTGCACTTTTAAACGCTGTATCACATAGCGAACATGCAACTCTGCATTCTTTGTGGTGCAAGCTGGTGTTTGGGCATGCTTACAGAGGGACGAAATTCATATATTTCTATTAGTATAGCAAAGTATGGAGAAAACTTTTAATATCTGTTAGTGTGTACAAGCTTTCTCCCGTTTTTACGTTTCCACGTGCATCATCCGTAATCTTTAAAAGGCTTCATTTGGTTGCTACCATCAAAGAACCAGATAAACATGACCCGTATAATCCAATAATGTGTCGTGATCTCGTGGTTAATTATTGCAGGGATTACATGTATTGTACATGTGACATTTACCCGGAGGTGAATGGGTACCTCGCAGGAATTTATTCCTTGAAATGCCGAGCGCTGGAAAGCTGCTTGAGCTACAGCCGGGAAAAATAATATCCAAGTCCTTTAGAAGCGCATAGAGACGTTATTCATAATGTAATATTCGCTGTACAAGAACTGACTATTGTTATTATAGTTATCAACTTCTAAAGCATTCGGTTTTCTCAATCAAACATATTTGATCTCGCTTCGCAATTTGTCATGTTAGACGATTACCTAAAGGAGTTTTATTTAAAACTCATTCTAGACAATGCCTTATACAGGCTGTTGAAGTTTGAAGATTTCGTTTGCCTCAGATCCACATATTTCGGACCAAGGCTGTACACACTCTAGGTATAAATAATTAAACATCTTGCTATAGTAATCAGAATATTTGTCTACTTTAGCGAATGTTTACATAAACTTTGGAATTGAGGGATTCGGAGAGTTATAACATCAATATAATATAAACAATTGTACTAGATTCTAATAGCATCAACAGGTCTTCCAATATCCCCCAACTCCAATTGTACGTAATTCCATCGGAAGTTCGTATGATTTGTAAAATTTATAGCAATCACGTGACAGTGACGTTGGATTAAAAGAGTAAGTCAGCAAAAAAATCATTTTGATAAACCTTCAATTTACACTGAAGAACAACGCGTAATTCTCCTAAATGTTGATTTTATACCATTGACATCGGAACTTGGTCAAAATAAAATGAACTCTTAATATTTCTTTCTACACATCGACCATGTTCCATGCCTTATTGAATTATCGACTACTATTTTGGCTTCATAATTTTCACAAGCTCCTTTAGAGCTCACAAGCTTGATGTACTTCTTCTTTCAACTGATGCATGAGAAGGTTGAGTGTAGGGAACATGCAACATTTTACAGATGTGAATAGTTTGAATAACACTTTAAACTTAACGCTACGAAACTAAATTTGTTTCACTTCTGACGATTGCTAATTAAAACTACAGGCACACGTTGTGGCAAAATTTTGGCGGGTGTTGTCCTTTTAAGAGGCAATATATCTTGATGTCAGCGAGCTGGTTTGTCCCTTTTCCTTTTCCTCTTCCTGCAGAACAGTCTCTCCCAGCATTTAACAAACACGTCATCGAACCATCGTTTTGCATTGTTGAGCGTGAAAGATTCCACGGCGAATGAGAGAAATGCAGAGAGCATCAACATACCAAGGATCATCATGGTGATGGACACCAGGGTGGCGGATGTCTTCTGCTCCTGTGTCAAGGTTTGGCCTCTCGTGTAATAAAACATGTCCCCAAACCCTACCGTCGAGATGGTGATGATATCGAAATAGAAAGAATCAATGAGAGACCAGCCCTCTGGCACAAAGTTAGAATAATAGATCAAGAGAGTAGTCAGGCAAAGGTACGCTGCGAAGAACAGCACAACAAACCATATAGGTACACTTGCACCGTTGGTTCCTGAAGAACTGTTGCAATCACTGGAGTTGATATTGCTGTTGTTCTCGTTTATTTCGTTGTCCGATACAATGGGACCATCTTCTTCTACACCTACAATGGTTGTGTCACTCCTGTTGTATCCATGATCACCATGGTTTACCGATCCGTTGATAATATCTCGCATCTGTGAATCGTGGGTGACCTGTTCCTTTGACGGATGTTCCCACTCATTTTCTGTATCCCCTCCTCCAGAACTTTCCGTTTTATTACCCCCACTTTGCTTTACCGCTGAATGGTTGGGCGCCAGCAATAAGCCGTTTTGCCTCGGTCTAAACGCAAATTGGTTGTTACCACCATGTACCTGCATATCCGTATCGGAGTCAGATTGCTCTATGGCTCCATTGATAAAACTGGAGTCTCGTTTGTTCTTTGTCATCTCTTTGTTATGGTTACTCTGATTTGCGGCGTTGATCCGATTGGGACCAATGATGCTTAAGGTACTAACAGAGCGCGGTGGACGGACATCGACGCGTCTTCCGCGTTTTTCTTGGCACGACATACGCAGATTGTGGAGCGATTGGTAGGTTTTCGTAACGACACAGACAATCCCTCGCCCCACCCATCCTATAAGAGTGATATTGAGGGGAATACCGATGATAGCGTACAGGAGACACAAGAGACGTCCAGTGTGAGTTCGAGGAACTAGGATGCCATAACCTGCGTTGCATTGACAAAGAAGAGAAAAGATACAGAACATTATTTGTAATTGACTTATTATTAGCAGTGAATTGTGCTATATTTTATAATATGGAACAAAAATCTAGTTGTAAATCGCATTTCAAAGAATTTTGGTTTTTTTCCTTACCACAAGTTCTCAAAACTTTTATCTATTTTGTTTCTTATAGTCAACAAGAATGTAGATTTTTTTTCATTGCATTAATTGAAGACGTGAATACATGCGTATTCATCTTCAGTTTGTTTCACCACTATTCTACACTGTGTTTTCTGTCTGTTCTTGGTGCAGAGTCAAAATGTGTATCTGCTGGTGATATGTTTGGAAATAAATTGTTCTTTCTGAAAATACTAATTTTTGTGTTTCCCATGTAAATTTAAGTAAACACGATTCAAACTACAATATGTATTTGAAACCAAGTCCCGATGAATGAACTTACCAATTGTTGAAACAACAGTGAGACAGAAATGAAGGCCTCCAAGGAAACTCCACTCGAGGCCCTTATCCTGGTGAATTTCGAATACGATGGTGTCGGCGAGGTCGGCTATTTGGCAGTCAGTTTTGTTCGTTCCATTCACTACCGAGTAAGATTCTCCGCTAATGTTGCATCTCCTTCCCCTCTCCCATGCCTGTGAGGTGTAAGGAAAGCGAAGTCAGATAAAATGATCTTCTTCAAATAATCAAATGAGCTTGTCGGTTCGAGCATGGACCTACTAGTAGGTCCATGGTTCGAAAAAGCTCTTCATCGATCTTTTCATGAATACATCCCACGTTATTTGCAAAAGTTCGGGTTGCCCAATCAGACTAAACTGATCAGTCTCATCGACTCGACTCTTTCATGTTCTTTACTCAAGAACCGACCTTTTGTCGATTCCAAAATAATACTTATATTATATATGGTTGCTCCAACGTTTTGAAAATAACCTGGGGCTGTTTTTTTAGAAAGCTGAGGTTACGTGACTACCCTATGACCCGATGTTCCCTAATAAGCCGAAGAAATCAGTATTCTGAAATACATGTACGTTCGACCTTATTTGAAGACATGTTTGAAACGTAAACTGCGTCATGCACATGTAGAATGGAGTATACATTGGGTGACGACCTCTGAACTTCAGAACTTTGGGTAAGTTTGATTCCAATGGTGCATATGTAGCCAAACACATCAGCCAGACAGGAATAAGTATTTTTGTGACATTAAAAAAAAATCAAATGGCAAAGTGGATGTGATACGTTTCCATGCAACCGGACTAAAAGCCTGGTCACACCGCCCGAGCGTTGTTGGAGCGGTCGTGGAGCGGAGAGAGAAAAAAATCATCACCGCTCGCTACCGTTCACCATTTTCTATTTCGATTGTTTGTTTGTTTTGCTCGATTTTTCCCCCAATTTTGTGAGCGAAATTCGACCCTCTCTCCCTACCGCACCACGACCGCTCCAACAACGCTCGGGCGGTGTGACCAGGCCTTAAGGTGACGTGTCAGATGGGATTTCGTTTGGCATGAGAACGAAAATCTGAAGTCTCTAAATTTTGCATTTACAGGTACCACTGTAATGGTTCGACCCAACATTTAAATTGTTAGACTCAGCTTTATGCACGGTTGGATGGAGCATGTGGAAAGGTTGTCATTCCTCCGACCTTTCAAATTGTTCATTTGCCTTTTCAGTTTCTAGAGTGATTTCTAACAGATGCCTTACACACCCATGAACTCGGGTCCAAAACTGTACTGAAGAGTCATCCATTCACTGAACAGTCGTTCAAGTGCCAGGATTGAATCTACTCCAAATACTCCTACTAAAATATACATGTATGTGTCTGCTTTAATTCCCCACAAATGTGCCAAATCTAAATATTGTATTCAAATCACAATTCATGTTCTATTTTCAAAAAATGAGATGTCATATAGTATAGGGGTTTTAACATGTTGTAGGGAATAACTGAACAGTGGTTCTGCAAATACCTCAATGACAATATTTGCGAAGTAGTCCCTTTCCGCCTGTCTCTGAAGCATGAGCTGCGGTCCTTCGATGCTGCTAAACATCCAGGCACCGCCGCAGAGGTATAAGACCCATACAATGGCGGGAAACACCGTGATGGCCACCTGTAATATAAAACGTTATATAATCATCAATTTGATTACACAGATTCCGAGTATAAATACACCAATTTTGAGAGTAAAGCATGCTTTTCATTCAATTAGGAATCATGATCCTTTTTAGTAAGTACAGTATTAAGCTACCTCCATCAAGCGCCAGGCCCTGGCGAAGGATATTATCATGATGATGGATATACATTGTAGCGTACAACATGTATTTAATGACTTCACTGGAAAAAAAAACAGAGCCCCTTTGCACCATCAGTTTGCGATCAAACACAACTTCTACAATCAAAATCAACTTGATTTTTACCATAAAGTTTACCAAAAGGCAAGCATAAAACTTGCAGTTGCTTATGATTTATTGGGTTAATCTAAATCCGAGTTGGTTTGAGACAAAAGAAGCCGTTCTTCTGATTGTGTATAAAAATGAGACCAAATTGTTGTATACAGTTAAGGGGCGTCGGAAACTTGACAGCTTTGGCAACGAGATTCAATTTTTTGACGAAGTTCCCCCCCCCCCGAAAAAAATCTAATTCTTTCTTCGACCTTTTCATATATTAGGCTACATTATGGTTTTGTTAATTTAGTTCTCCTCAAGAAAAATATTAAAAGAATAATCATATAGATTGATTAATGAATGAATCATTAAACATGTTAAATCAAAAAGTAAAAAAAAAGGAGACTGACATTATAAAACCCAATTTTTATATTGTAAGTAGACGTGCGTCTTAATATCTAAATGTGTCGTTGAGCAAAACAGGGAAAGTTTCATAGACACGTAACACGTGAATTGCTTATACCCCCTTTGCACCTACGCTACGTCAACAGAAAATGGCCACCACGCAGTGGGAGCTGCTGCCACGTACGGTACTAAGAGCGTAGCGAGAACTGCTATTGACGTGATATAATCTGCATGATCTCCGGAGGCCAATTTTCCGCTACGTGGACTTTGACTTTGAACATGTCCAAAGTCCACGTAGCAGGAGCGCCGTCTGATCAGTGCGTAGTAATGACGCAGCAAGGACCTACTGGCAGCTCCAACGACGTAGCGTAGACGTGGTTGAACGGAAAGAAGAGCAACAACTCTGTCCATGTCGACTGCGCGGCCGCCAAGCACATTTAGTAGTCACTACGTCCTATAGATCAGGTGAAGTTCCCGCTACGCTGTTGGAGTTCCGAAGAAAAAATAGCACATGTGAAATTTTCAAGTGTGTGCTACGTCGCGCCAGGTTCTTAAGAAGTTCCCACTAGGTTTATTTTGCGCGCAAAAGCGGTCCATGTTGCGTCGAAGCGGTTCTCGCTACGTTCTGACTATCTCCAGCAGATTGCCGTACTTGTTGCACCCTCGTCTATTTGGGCGTAGTGTCAACTTGGTGTGCGTGATGGCCGCGTAGTGGCGGCGTAGCAGCAGTATAGAAGACATGGACAGAGTTGTTGCCACGTTCTTCCCGTGTCTTCCACGTTTATGCTACATTGGTGGAGTTGTTAGTAGGTCTTTACTGCGTCATTACTACGCACTGTTCCGATGGCGCTCCCGCTAAGGGGACTTTGGACATGTTCAAAGAGCACGTGGCGAAAAATTGGTCTCTGGAGATCATGCAGACTATGTCACGTCAACAACAGTTCTCGCTATGCTCTGAGTACGCTGTAGTAGTTCCCACAGCGTCATGGCCATCTTTCTTCGACGCGGCGAGAACTGCATGGACGTAGCGTTGGTGTAATTGGGTATCAGTTGGCGCTACGTCGAAATCGACGAGACAAAGAAAGTCGCGCAATCTGCTGGGTGTAGTCAGAATATAGCGGGAACCGTTTCGACGCAGCATGGACCGGTCCTGCGCGCAGAATAGACTCAGTGCGCACACCACACACGCAGCATAAACTTCACAATAACGTGGCGCGGACGTAGCACGCTCGTAAAAATTTCACATCTTTTGAGAAGTTCAAACAAAGTTAGCGCCACGTCCGAGGGTTTATTCTGAACTTCAAGAACGTAGCGGGAACTTCGTCTGGTGTAAAGGTGAATTACTCGCAGTTCGTCGACTTACCTTAAAACAGCGCCCTCTCGTAGTGTTAGACTGGCCATTGTTCATTGTAATGTCTCCTTTCTCGTTGTCGAGTCCGTCCGTCATCTCTGAAGAGAGGGCAGGATGCACGTCACTACATGATACACGAGTCATCCGCTAACCTTACTGCCGGATGATTAAGCGACTGTGGTGTGAAAGAAAATTGATTTTTTTTTAAGATATATGAATATCGCTTGAAATGTTATAATTACTACTAGAAATGTATTCGTTAGGCAACCGAGTGTTCTATGGTGATCTCGTTGACTGAAAACACACCATCATGCATGCATGTTTGGCGTAGATCGAAAAGGAGTGGATTGATTAGTTTTGCTCTCGTGGACACGATTTTAACTTCACTTCAAATTTTGGTTTTTATTACTTTTTTATTACAAGAGTCTTCGAAACTTAATAGTTCGCATTCGATGCTGTTTAAAATGACTGGTTTGTTGCATTAATTCAAAAGCAAAATGATGATTCTAATATACATGTGTACATGTATGCTTCAAAAATTAGGTTATTGAATTTCTTCCGTTTGTAGATTTTATCTAATAAAATCCAATTTTGAAAAATTCGAAAAAGGGTCCATGCACATTACATGTATAGTATTTGGTGGTGACCCGACAAAAATGCAGAAAAACCTTATTACATTTATAAAACATTGGAAATAAGTTTTAAACATTACTAAGCCATCCAAAGTTACATGTAGTTTCTGCTGCACCATCTTTTTTATCACGCAAGTCATGTGGTTAGAGTATTGGACTCGTAATCGCAAGGTTGTGAATTCGAATCCCCACTCTGGCATTGTCTCCACTCTGACATAAAAGGTCAGCCACTATGACTGTAACTGATAAACCTAGACGTAAAATGTTTCCTAGGTAATTGGTTATATACCTGCTTGGCGTTTACGAGCAAAACGCTGCCTTGCCGAGTTCCTACAGGAGTCACCGTAATCGTAGGTAAATTGTCCTCGTAATTTTGATATCCCTTTTTGAATCGTTTGTTTTCAGGTCATCAAATGATCAGAGCATTTTTTTCTTTAAAGGTATTGTTTAACTTTTTGAGCAGCCGATTTAAAAAATTATCAAACCAAGATGAAACATGTATACAAGTGCATGTATAAGAACTAATAAACCCTGAAAACAACCATTTTTTAGAATGAAAAGCCTAAACTACAAGGCAAACCCCGATTTTGTAAATAGGCGTCTCATATACACCTAAATAGTACACATAAGTGTATGGGATGAAATTAAGATGGTGTTCCCGGTCACTTTATATTTCAATTTTTGAAGCAATTAAAAAATTATTTTCGAACACAATTTTTTCAGGGCTTCATTTTTGTTACATATCACAGACACAGGTGACAAGTGTGACCTTCTAGCTCAGATTTTTTTTTAAAGTCAAACCAATGTTAACCAATCACTTTAACACAAGATTAAAACTTACGGCTTGTGGTTTGGTAAATTATGCATGTAGCCCAATGGGTTGACATTTGGATTGGTTTAGACACATATTCCATTTTTGACACCATACCTCAAGAGCAGACAAAGCAGAATTGGCAAACACTTCGAAAAACATGAGATCCCAATCAGAGGCGGATCCAGGATTTTTCATAGGAAAATTTGACAAGCAAAAAAAAAATAAAAGCTTTTTTGGGGGGAATCTTCACTAAACTAATCCGATGTCATTTTGTTCCAGGAAAAATTGAAAAGCAAAAAGGTTCCTCACTCGCGTAAGCACGACATTATTTCCTAAAAAAGAAAAATGTGCCTCTCAAAGGGGGGCACGGGCCTGATGTGCCACTACCTAAGTCCGCCACTGGTCCCAAAGAGTGTCTTCAGTTCTGTTCCGAGAGTTTAATTTCGACAGGAAATAGAACCTCTCACTTCCCTGATTTCAAATGAAAAATTACTTGCAAAGCAGCTCTCTACATGCTCTAGGAAAAATGTACGCTTGCTGCTTGGCAGCGCCCTCAAGCGTACGTGTTAAACTAATCAGGATTAACATTAATATTATGATTACATGTATTATTTAATGTTATCTTCACTTATCTTTTTAATCATCACTGTGAATCATTATGTCTGTTATTACTCTACAGTAATTACCATCATCATCATCATCATCATTATTATCATTATTTTATTCACCATCATTTTTTCATCATTATAATGATATGAATAAGTTTGCAGTGAACACTGATTTCATGCATGTATAAATGATAAAATATACATCTGTAAAAAACATGTAATTGTAACAATATAATCTTACATGTAGATTCAGCTGTGGCACAGTTACCTAAACTGGACTTTGTGAAATCAAGAAATCTAAATTGAAAAACAAAGATAGATAGATAGATGGATAGATAGATAGACAGACAGACATAGATAGATAAATAGATAGATAGATAGACAGACAGACAGACAGACATAGATAGATAGATAGATAGATAGACAGACAGACAGACAGACAGACAGACATAGATAGATAGATAGATAGATAGATAGACAGACAGACAGATAGATAGATAGATAGACAGACAGACAGACAGACATAGATGGATGGATGGATGGATGGATGTAGATAGACAGACAGACAGACATAGATAGATAGATAGATAGATAGATAGATAGACAGACATAGATGGATGGATGGATGGATGGATGTAGATAGACAGACAGACAGATAAAGGAATCAAATGCAAAAAGAGGACGTTAAAGTAATATGATCTGTACAAAAAATATAAATGTAACGTGGGTTCAACATTATGAGCCAGTGGCTTTTTGGAGAAGAAAGTTGAATGATTTCTGCAGATTTTAACAATTACAATAACAAAAACCATCGCACGAAAGATCACACAGCTAAGCAAAGATGGAAAAATTAAAATATTACTGCTTGAAAAACAAAAGCCCTGACATTTTACTTAAATGTCATGCTTATATTAACAATTTCTTAACAATTATAAACACAATATCTCCAAAAATTCTTTGTCACATATTTTTATATAATTTATATTCTGTACATGTACTTGTAATACTTGTGTGGTCATTGTATAAAGTTATGTACGAACTCATTTTCAAATCTTTGCCACAACTGGCGTGTACTTTTAACGTTATTATCACCATCACTATTATTATCCTATACATGTACATGTAGATGCAATAATCATTCATCATTATCATAATCATTATTATCATCACCATATTTGTTGCTGCTGTTATTAAGCTTCAGATTGCCAATAACATCTTTCATTTTATTGTGCATATAATTTGAATATGTTTGATAAAATTCGAAATATGCATCATCATATTCAATATTTTTGCACATTTGACATTGCAATTCTAGAACGAATTCTATACATGTATGTTAAATTTTATGATTTGCTAAGATGAATAAAAACAAAATAGTCTATTTTGATTATATCCAATACTTTAATTTCATGCAATCATGTATCAATTGGAATGACTATAACTCATTTGATTTGAGTTTCTTTTCGATACTATTGAAATATTTTAGATCTCAGTAAAGCTTTCGTTAAATCAGCTAACGTATGATCACATGCGTCATGTACATATTTAAAAGGGGTTTTCCCTGTAAGCGTCATGTTATAGTGGTCCAGACACCTGACTTTGAATCAGAGGGTCGTGGGTTCCAATCCTATTCCAAGCATTATTTTTTTCAGCAAAAAAACCCGCACATCACGTTACCCTCAATCCAGGTAACGTAATTTAGTACCCGATAGGATTGCAATTCTAGAACGAATTCTATACATGTATGTTAAATTTTATGATTTGCTAAGATGAATAAAAACAAAATAGTCTATTTTGATTATATCCAATACTTTAATTTCATGCAATCATGTATCAATTGAAATGACTGTAACTCATTTGATTTGGCTTTATTTTATCATATCCAATATTTTAATTTTATGCAATCATGTATCAATTGAAATGACTATAACTCATTTGATTTGGGTTTTTTTATACTATTGAAATATTTTAGATCTCCGTAAAGCTTTTGTTAAATCAGCTAACGTATGATCACATGCATCATGTACATATTTAAAAGGTTTTTTTCCCTGCACAGCAAAAACTGTGGTGTTAACCAATGTACATAGAGGACCACACCATTTATTTTACACCGGCGTTAGATTGGTGGTGTTAGTTTTGGTTGTTACATTTACACTCGTTGGTGTTATGTTCAATCTCTAGGTTGTTATTTTAACACCTAAGGGTGTGGTCCTCTATTAACACCAATTGGTGTCAGTTTTAACACCACAATTTTTACAGTGTGTAAACAACATGTTATAGTGGTCCAGACACTTGACTTTGAATCAGAGGGTCGTGGGTTCCAATCCTATTCCACGCATTATTTTTTCAGCAAAAAACCCCGCACATTATGTCACCCTCAACCCAGGTAAGGGGATTTAATACACGATAGGATATTTTCCTTGAATGCTTTAGGGGTAATGTTTACAATTATGGTTTAAAAAAATTAAAGGTGGTCTGTGCACCATCAAAATGAGGAAACTTGTATGAACTCAACTATAGAATAGAAAGTTACTACGACATTGTTAGACCGACCTAGAAGAGAGAAAAAACAATATTTTATCTTACAATTGACTACAATCTGACCATATACAGTGTATCTGGCAATTAAGGGCAAAAATTGCTGGCTTATTTTTCCCAATTTTTTAGACCAAGTGCAATAATCTTCAACATTGTTTACCAATTGATTATTGAAATGCGATTGTTTGAAAACTGACACCCCCCCTCCCCCGAAGATACCGATTAATTTGATTTTTTTTGTGCCACCCCTTAACCAAAAAGGAGTGGCATTTCTATCTACATCACTCTTTTTATCTTGTATTTTTAAAAAATAAAAAAGTTTTATGCATTATTGATACCAACGTGTGCACATACCTTTTTAATAAATATAAGAAAGATAAACGATTCATTATCAATAGAAAAAACATATACGTGCACATGTTAGCTTGTGCTTCTCCATGAAAAAAATGTCATTAGTGAACATAGTTTTGAAAAAGCAAAACAACTTGTATTTTGTAAAGTGAGACAGATGGGTGTCTTGATTGTAAAACATCTGTTAGCGCCTAACCATGTTTTGAATATTGCGGTTCAGCTACAAAATTAATGTCGCAGGAGCAAATGTTGTGTCACCTTTTAGACATGTACATGTATGCATCCAGTACATACAGTACCTGCACTATGCCCTGGTTCAAAAGTCAAATCGAGTATTTTTACCACAGTATTTATCACAATATCTACAACATTTATATTATTCGTGTTCTTTGCTTAACGTGTCATGCGGTCTATTCCAATTAAGTATGTGAACCTTCCCCCCCCCCAGAAAATGAACAGATTCAAAGTGTTCAAAATTCAACCATGTTTTAGATACATGTATTTAATTTCTGAATTTTGGTGATAAAATATGACATACAATAAGGTTTACTTCTATGGGCTTGCCAGACATTGTAATGTTGCTGTTTACATGTATATTTTACACTCACTGAAGGAATGCGTGGTGGGGTTTACTAACTTATGAACAAAACTGTTTGTACATGTGTGTATGTATGTATGTATATCTATGTATATATATATATATATATTAGTATAGATATTCAAATTGATGAACAATTTTGGGGGGTTTCATACGCAAATCTTATCAACTTACGACAATTTTTTTGTATTTGTAAAAAAAAATCCTCTATTGCTTAACTGGAATGAAATACTGCACTGTAAAAACTGTGGTGTTAAAACTGATACCAGTTGGTGTTAATAGAGGACCGCACCCTGAGGTGTTAAAATAGCACCCTAGAGATTGAACATAACACCAAAGAGTGTAAATGTAACAACCATATATGTGTTGTAATAACACCACCAATTTAACTCAGGTGTAAAATAGCTGGTGTGGTCCTCTATGTACACCACAGTTTTTGCTGTGTGGCCTACATGTACACACGAAGCCTATTCATAACATTATGAACAAAATCTAAACCATTTTCATGATCGTACTTTTGAATTGTACTGTATATAATGTTGAAACGTTTAATGTTCTAGAAAATGCTGGCTTCATGGAACGAATATGCTTTCTTTATGATCAATAACAGGTAATTTGTTATTATTTTAAATGTATACGGTATTTTTCCTGTCTGATCGCTACTATTATGAAGTTATGGGATAATGTATATCCTCCCCTCTAACGGAAATAATGTATAGGCCTGCTGGTAAGAATAAAAAATCCAATAATTGGTGGATCAGACCAATATTGAAAACACGCCAATACCAATACTGCGCGAAAAAAATTACATATTCATGATATTTGACTTCAGGAATCACGTGTACAGAACTTTAAAAAAATCAATCTTTGATCGAAATCATCATCATCAGAATCATTAGAATGACATAACTGTATTATGAGATTCGCATTTATCCTTAGGGTTTTAACTACATTTTATTCGATCTAAAATAGGAAAAACAAACATTCAGTGCAATCCATGAATTCACAGTGTACTTCGTATACATGCGCTATCACTGTTACATAATTGTCAACACACTCTGGGATGTGCATTTCGCATCCGCAAAAATACATCGAAATGATAAGTTTGTTGTTTTTTATATCATTTGAAAAAAAAACATATCTCAAGCAGAATACTGTTCAATGCTTCGAAAAATAATCTTACCTCGCAATTGCAAGCATTGGTATTAATCCTCACGTATAAATCCAGAGTGGAAGTATTTGAACAAGATGGCGTCGGATATACCACTTTCAATGCACCTTACGAACTTTCTTTTTTTTTCTTTTGTTGTTTATGTTACCGTCCTCTTTTACCCCCTATAGTTAAAAGAGGAGCACAAACCGAAACGTAAAAGCTCCCCTATTGTGGAAATCAGGAGGGCTATTCAAGCGATGCCAACCCCCTTAGCTACTTGCTTTACATGACAATAGCCAAGTGGTTGACGCGATCTATTGGCGTTTGACCAAAGGGGTGCTGACTGTACCGCTATACTTACGGCTCAAATCGATACGAAGTGGTAATAAGGATATATGCAGGGCAGAGTTTCAGGGATAAAGCCTGTTGTTATTGGTGTATCTAGGGGCACGGGTATATATTTGTTTCGGAGACAATTCGATGATGTCATCACGTCGTGGGGATACAACGTATTGTGATGGAAGATAGTTTAGAAAACAAGAATAGAGGGGAAGGGGCAATACACAGGGGCAAAGCACGAAGTGACCAACGTAAAACAGAATGTCGAATATCTCACTTCCCCTCTCTCCACCTTTCTTCATCTCTCTCTCCCTCTCTCTTCTCATCTTCTCATTTTTTAACCTCCTCTCCCTTATAATTAATGTTCACTTTATTCCCCTTTCTTTCTCCCTCACTCCCTCATCTCATTACCTCTACCCCTTCTATCTCTCTCTCTCTCTGTTTCTTTTCCTTAGAATATTTTCGATAAAGGCCTACTACGCTTGTCATTTATAAGATACTCCCCCGAAAATGAAGATAGTAATGAAATTTCTCTCAACGTTGTGTTGGGAGGATCCCAAAATTAAAGATTAAATTATGATTCATTGCCCCCCCCCCCTCCAAAGAAAAATACTCAAATGTCTCATTTTCTAAGCCATGACCCTTTTAAAGTATATCATTTAAACTTTTTTTTCTATTGCGCTTGTCTTCTCTTACAATTTCGTTGAAATAACGAGCAACATGGCCTTCATATTAATACAAATTGGACTGTTCATCTTCATACCCTAATTCTTTTGCTTCTATCCCGATATCTTTTTGAGCATTATCAAAGTAGATACTAAACCCTAAAATGACTGGGCTATTTGAGGTGCTATTGAGAACTGACAGGGGGCCACGATGACCCCCTTCTGATCTTGGTCAACGTTTGCGCGATCGGGGAGAAATTTGACACGCACAATTTATTACCACGTTAATTACAAGCCAGTATAAAAAAATCGGAAAATGGTTGTTTTTCCTACTGATAAAAATTTGTAAATTTATTCTTGAATAACAATATTTCAATATTTGACACCCAATATCACTTCAAATTTCAAGTTTTCCTTATGACTTGAATTTCTCTGTGTTCTTATATAATTATATTCCTTTGTTTTTCTCGTTTTTTTTCTTTTCATTGGAAATTATTAAAGACCTTTCAAAACTAAATCAAGCCCTAAATTAATAAAATAGACCAATTAAAATGAAATACAATCACCCATATAATTTGCACACAAAGTATAAAAATTGGCCACTTTCGGCATGACATCGTCTCGAAAAAAAAGTCACGATGGCGCGCCATGGCGTCGCGACACTATTTTGGGGTCTCAAAAGTTGCGCAAGACTTCAGAGAAAGGTCATTATTTTGCGTCGCTATCTTTCTGTATTCAGGAAATATCGCGCGAAGTGTTGAGGGAGGGGACCATACGGGACCATTCCCCCAGTCCTTTCAGGGTTTAGGAATCCCCAGATAAAGAGCATGTCGCGTTGTCGTTAATAAATGACTCACAGAAGGTTTATTTAATACTTGAATATTGTAAAATCATGCAACAAACAATAGGGATATTTGCATACATTTACATCATTTATTATCAAAATAGTAATGAAAATATTCTCAATGTAGCTAAGGAATTGATGCATTGTTTCTTCATGTTTAGTTTTTGAGCATGTTTATTAAGCATGTTAAGCAATAACACATATTTCCGAAGTTACAATAAAAGTGCTAAAAGTAAGAAATATATCGTTGATTTGAAATGCATTGTGTGAATCGAATACGGACAAATGGAAATTTGATATGTTTCTTTAGTTGTTTTAACTGCCAATTGTAGCGTCTTTGTAGATTATCCTTGGAATAATTATCATCATTGTTTTTCCGTTTGTCTTTTTTTAATTTAAGATCATAACAACGATAACTTATTTCGTCATTATCATTATCAGTAGTAGTAGTATCATTATTATCGTTATTACTACGTATTCCTACATTGTTTCGGGACATCTTTGCAAGTTTACTGCTTAAGGTTAGGTAAAATCTCCATATCAAATGCCAAATTCCTACACAGAAGAAGGCAATAATAAATTATCGATGCTGTTGGAACCATTAATACCTAGGACGTGACATGCAAGTTAACGAACCCTATGGACATGATGGACAGTCTTGTAAGCTCTGACCGTCAATGAGTTTAAGTAGTCAACATAATGATATAATATTTGTTTCATGTTCATTCATCTTTGGCGTATCCATATCGGGCAAGCCATTACCACAAATTACCCAGACACTTGTCAGATAGATTTGATTTTTTTTGCTGGCCTTTCCACTCCCCCCCCCCCCCGAAGTTGATTACAAGTGAAATGACACTATTTTTTGTGCAAGATCTTAATGTGACCAAACATTTCATATTAATACACTTGAATGTTAATATAATTAAGTATGACTGTTATTCAATACATGTCTGCAATTGCACCAAAATGAGACGAAAGGGAAGAACGAATATTCTGAATACTGGTACTCGAAATATTATATCATATTTCAAAACTTTTATAACGCAAAGAAATTATTGACATTTCAGTTTTTTATCAGATCTAAGATCTTAACTGTACGAGTACGAAATAAATAAGGCCTACTAATAAAAAAAACATTTAAAAGATGGCGATAAATCAGAAAATTTACTAAAGCAATATCAGCTTCGACTGCATTTTTGGACTATGATTGCCATAACATATTATTCGTCATTTTATTTGAGTTCTCTGTTATTTGTACTTGGTTTGCTCGCTTGGATTTATTTTGGCCTCTCTGGAAGAAAGATTCCATCTAAGCATAATCGTTAAAAATAAAAACTTCTTTAAAATGAACCTCTTACAAGTAATTTGAATTGAGAACGGATAGAGACTTTTATACTTAGCAAACGTTAGATCCATACAATATCCCACATGAACAAGAAGAATATACAAGAAAGTGCCCCTTGCATCGATGTATATTTTTGCAAATGGGGAAATATTTGTATTTTTCGATTCGCTTCTACACGATGGTGGAACGAGGAATTAAAAAATGTTTCAAATAATCTTAGTTAATCATTCTGCATTGATTTGTCTGGATAATACTTTCATGGTAAAACAAATTTGATATTCGAATTCGTATTCAAATTCCGGAATACACTTACACCTTTTTGACATTATGACAAGGAAGGCAGAATCCTTGGAAATTTACTTTATTATCGTGATATTGGCTATTCCCCTCATATTCATAAATATGACTTGATGTCGTCCAAAGACACGATTAGGAATGTCAGAATATGGCTTAGAAATAAGTATCATGTTGACATCACAACAAACACTTCGTTCACGGGAAGACATTGTGGTTACAAAGTGATGTAAAGGAGTTTGAATAAATATACAATAATGGGGTATAGTATGAAAACGATAATCAAAACCCACTACATGTCAGTTAGAATGAACTAAAACGTCCAACTAAGTGAAAGTTATTAATTTATTGAATAGTTATACTCCACACTTTTCAAAAGTGTATATTTGGACATCGAAGTGAGTGTTCTTACACAAAATGAAATATTGAATTTTACCCCGCCCCAGAAAGGGCATGTATATACGTTTAGAAAAAAAAACCCATCATGATAACCTTTACCTAGTTTTGGATACATGGATACATGCTTCATTATCGGGCAAGCCCAAAACATATCAATAAGTGCGCCATCAGTGTACCAATAAGTGCACAATTCGACAAAGCTCATGAAATGAGGGTTGTATTGAGTGTGCCATCGACATTGGTATAAAATATTGATAAGTCAGAAAATACAAAGAAATACATGACAAGGTATTGTAATTACCATGAAGGCATCAGTGCTAAACAAAACTTGCCTAAACAATGGTAATCAAAGCCTCTGAAAAGACTTGACCCAATGATGAAGAAATAAATACATGTATAATCAACAGTGACATTCTGAACCAAAAACGTGCAGTATACCATGAATATCTCGCACGACCAAATTACTTCCGTGAATTCTCAGGTTGATCAGTAAGTTTTTCAATTTTATGATTACCAAACTTTCCTCTCAGAACTGATGTACTGGTAACTTTTCATTTAAGTGTATTTCTAACTGGGCTTTCTAACTTGAACATGCCCGTTTTTTAGACCATTTTTTGACCTTTTTTTCAATACTCGTAATGTCTCCACGACGCCTCCGAGATGTTTATCAACTGCAGCCACATCGCGGGGACTAATCGCATCCCCGACTGCTGACACGTCTCCGCGATATCTCTGCAAAGTCTCTGAAATGAGGAGATGAGAGACGTCGCGGAGACATACAGAGGACCAGAAAGACTGGTGAGACATTGTAAAGACGTTTCATCGGTCTAGCCAAGGAGAGGTCTCCCTGACGTCTCCCGGACATCTCAGAGACGTCTCTGTGACGTCTCTAGGGAAGGTGTCAAGCACTATGCCCGACAGCCATGACAGTCGGGTGAATGTTGCTGCAAAATCTCCAGGTTGTAGTCTCGGAAACGTCTCTCAGACGCCTCTGCAACTAAAAAGTTTCCGAGACCTCGCAGCGACTATTTGAGACTTGAAACATAATCCTTTTGACAGACTGTCGAGCAAAGTGTTTGTCGCCTTATCCAACGTTATCAGTTGACGACACAAAGACGTCTCCTCGGATAAACGAAGAAACTTCTATATTTTGGAGACGATCCCCTGACTCTTGTCTCCGAGCGGTCGCAAAACAATTTATTTGGTTAGATAGGGCCTTTAATTCAGCCGAATCAAATAGAATAGTCTTATTCAAATTTGATAAAAAACCTTATTTTAAGTCACGAAGTTAAACTTCATTATATCTACACTAAAAATAATTTACATCAAACAGTAGTACTTATTAAAACGATAACCTCCATTTTTCTTTCGGTGCTACCCACGAAAATTCGGTTCTCGACATAATCATATCGCAAAAGTACTATAAGGAGCTCATACAAGAAAGTGGCAAGGTTTCTGGCGAGTAGGGAGAATCTTCTTATCACTTCAGTCACTTTATATCCACTTTGTCTACTAACAGATGGTCCCATTCTTAGATAGCCATATCATCTTGGCAAAATCCACATGGTCAACTATCACCCAGTATAACACTCACTTTTTCTTAATGTCATCGGTCAAGGTTCCACTTCGTCTTCTTAATATTTTGATTGGACTTTGTCAAATAAAAATTGGCCTTAAACAATTCATCCAGTGGTGTCAGATCAAGTGCCTATAAGGCCAAATAGGTCTTACTGGAAATTAGTCAAAGTGGACGATCGATGTCAAAATGTCAATAAGACAACACGCACCGTTGTAGAGGTGTTGTTGCTCAGTGGATAAATCTCTGGACTTTGTACCACAGGTCCGGGGCTCGAATCCCAAAATGATACTCGCGTCCTTTGGTATGCGTTTATCTATATCTCCCACTCTCCACCCAGGTGTAGTAAAAGCATACAAGGTAGGAGCTCCTTGAATGCTCGAGCACCTGATCAAGGAAGCCGTGTTTAAGCAGGGGCAATAGCATGCAGGGCGCAGAAACATTGTCTTCAAAATGCGCTATATAAATGTTGCATATTAATATTATCATTATCATTAGAAGAGCTAGAATTTGATCATGCCGTATAAGACCAAATGGAAAGTACATAAGGCAAACGTTACAGTCTTCTGAATATATCGCGGGAAATATTCCTTTCGGTTGGATATTATGCAACCTTGAATAACTGTCTACAATGTGTATATTTTGGCTATTTCAAACTCTTTTGATGACCTGTTCGTCAATTCTATTGTGGACGCAAATGATGTCTTTCCTTTTAGAGCACTGAACATATGATTTTTCATTTATCTGGGTGACTGCGAGCGTCTATCGTATGACAAAGCCTGAAGCAGAATTCATAGGAGAAAAAGGGTCCAGATTCATCCCTATGATCTTGACCCTGGCCTATAAACTTTTAGAGACATCGGAAGAAAGGGCGATGTATATCGAAGGCAACTACTCCAGATTAAGGCTAATTTTTAAGTTGGTCTGGCGTAGTCATCACAAAAAAGTGGCACATTCAACCCTCCTTGCAACGTACATCTCTACTGGTAGGGACACTTTTCTGCTCTTCAGTGTCCGTTGCACGTCTTCTACTGTCTAGATACCCTAATAATCTCCGTCCTGCTTTGGATACTCTATCCTGAACAAGGGCTATACACATGGATGTCACTGCAAGACCGAATACTGTAAAAAGAAGGCAAAAGAAGAACCGACTCCCTCCATACTGCTCTTCTGGTACGACATCGCCAAAACCGACTGTCGTGAGTGTAATGAAGGTGAAATAGAAGGCAGTGCCATAGTTCCAATCTTCCACCAATGTAAAAGCAAAGGCACTTAGACAGATATAACTGAATAGAGTACAGAAAACTAGTGCTAGAGATACTTCATCAGCTGCATAGTCTTCCTCGTCATCGTTAAACTCATGGCTTTGACATTCTGAAGCATCACAACGGCTAATGTCTTTAGGTTGAGTGGGTTCTTTCTTCTCATCAAGTGCAGTCGTGGTGATGGTAGAGCCATTGTTGTCAGACGTCTCGACGCAGTTCGCGGGAGACGACTGGTCTAGTCCCGAGTTATTTGTGTTTGGCGATGGTACTTCTGCATGTGTGGTACTGAGAACTGTCATACCGATTACTTTGTCGTTGGTTTCGTTAAGGACACTGGTTTTTGGTAAAGCTTTCCTGTCTAAGACATCGCCAGGGTCTACGCTGAACCGTACGGACTGCATGTGCCTCATGGTCACGTTTGGCATTGCACTTCGAAATCTTCTTGTTGGTTTCCTTGTTGAATTACGTCGTTGTGTTTGCGCTGTCTGGACATCATAGACGTCGGCTTCTTTCGTCTTTTTCTTCGATGTACTTCTCATGCTTCGGCACAATTTCAGCCATCGTATGAGCCTGATAAAGCCTAAAGCCAGTACTTGGCCAATGTCCGCAAGAAGGAAGAACGAATATGGTATTCCAAAGGCAGAGTAAACGACGCACACGGCTTGGCCTGTAACGGTTTCTGGTACTAAATCGCCATATCCTATGGACGAGAATAAAAAAAAAAGATGTATGTAGAAAATCAATTACGTGTAAACAAGTACACTCCTATAATTTTGATCACTAGAAAATTCAATCGTTGTTCATAATATGTGTACACTTTATCCCAGCCATATAGAGGTAAAGAACATAACAACTAGGCATGCAAGATGCTCGCTCGTATACAGTTAGATGTTATGGTTTAACAATCTTTCGCACTGTCGCTTCTGTTTGTTTGATGAAATGCCATCGGATATACTGCTTGAATCTTCTGGATTATTCTGAAGATTTGCGATCTGTACCGACCTCAAATAAACGTTATAGCACTAACCGAGCACTGAAAAATCTACTAGTTTCTGTGAACTTTAAAGGACAAGTCCACCCCAACAAAACCTTGATTTGAATAAAAAGAGAAAAATTCAACAAGCATAACACTGAAAATTTCATCAAAATCGGATGTAAAATAAGAAAGTTATGGCATTTTAAAATTTTGCTTATTTTCAACAAAATAGTTATATGAACGAGCCAGTTACATCCAAATGAGAGAGTTGATGACATCACTCACTCACTATTTCTTTTGTATTTCATTATATGAAATATGATTTTTTTTATTTTCTCGTCATTGTCATGTGAAATAAAGTTTCATTCCTCCCTGAACACGTGGGACTCCATTATTTTAACATTTTGTGCTACAGGCAATGAGGTCCTAATCATCAAATTCGTAAAAATTGAAATATTGTATAATTCAAACAATAAAAACAAAAGAAATAGTGAGTGAGTGACGTCATCGACTCTCTCATTTGGATGTAACTGGCTCGTTCATATAACTATTTTGTTGAAAATAAGCGAAACTTTGAAATGTCATAACTTTCTTATTTTACATCCGATTTTGATGAAATTTTCAGCATTGGGCTTGTCTGATATTTCTCTATTGATTTAAATCAACATTTTTCTGAGGTGGACTTGACCTTTAAGGACATTGCTCACTCAAGCGTAATATACCACTATTAAGTTATAGAAGAAACCCAAGCCCAATATTATATATGTAAAAAAAATATCATCATGCTTTAAAATTAATTATCCTTTGCGAGGACTAAATTTTTTATTTAAAAATGCAATGTAGACATAACATGATTACAGGTGCTTTATGAAACAGGAGGATAAAACTTGCGTCAAGCTTGATAAACATAGTCACTTTCCGGCGGCTAGCTAGTGACTTTTAATGGATAGCTTAATAAGCTTTTTTCTATTTATGAGGGGGTTTCTTAGCTTTCCGATAATCACAATGATAAATATGCAGAGAAAGCTATCTTTAGCTTTTAATCTCTAATTAGTCACCAGCTAGTTGGTGGCGATGTTTTTTCAAGCATCTTCCTTGATTTTGTTAGTGAGTTTTCTTTCTCTATATGTCTCTCCTTCTACTGATACAAGCGTTGTTATTCTGTTCATAACGGTTTGTAATAATGTTTCAGATCCGATAGAAATAATCATGGACCTATTTCAATTGATCCATGATGAAATCAATCAATTTTGGGGCAATATCGGTCTAGCACGGCAATGTTTTCGGGATCAATCTATCTTCGTACTGCTTTGGGGCGGTATTATGAGGTCATTTTATCTTTAAAATATTTCATTTTATCTCTTAAAATGAAATTGGTATTCTGAGATGACATTTTATCTCTCAGATAAAATTCAAAATTTTATCTTGCGTACAAATTTTATTTTGCGCATCTATGATGATACACAACAGAGCAGTGCACTGGCGTAAATCCGTGTTGATGGGTGGGGGGATGACTGAAATACTTTGGCATTTTTTTTGCAATCGTGCTTTTAGATATGCAAGGAATTGTCATTGATATGTCCACAGTGGCGTACCGTGGGTCAAGGCATTGGGGGCACCAACAAAAATTTTTAATCACTGAATGAGTGAGCGCGCTCAGTTGCCAGGTATACTGACCTAATAGAGACATTTTAAGGACAATGACATTAAAGGGATATGCATCTCACTGGTCATATAATGCGAGCGCGAAGCGCGAGCTGATTTTTTTTTATATTTACACCTGAAAAGGGACATTATAATCAAATTTGTGTAATCATGATAGGTACCTGTCACACTAAACAGAAACAGAAACAAGAGTATGCATATCTCACCATAGTCATCTAATGCAAGTGCAAAGCGCTTGCTGATTTTATTAGAATTACATCTGAACACATGAAACACTTTTTGCAGTCATTGCAATCATGATTATCATACCATCTCACTAATCAAATATTGCGAGCGCGAACCGCGAGCTGAAAATTTAAATAATTCAGACCTGAAGTGGGGCGTTCAAAGGATTCTTTGTAGGAATTAACTAGGACCATACGTATTTCATTAACAAAATGATGCGAGCGCGAAACGCGAGCTGAATTTTTTTTTTATTCAGATCAGAAGAAGGGACATTTTGAGGACTGATTTTAGGAATTCATGAATAGCAGACATATCTCACCAATCCATTAATGCGAACGTAATCACGGACAGGAAATGTTTCATATGTACGAAGACCTTTAACATGAGGCAAGCACTTTTTGAGTCATGAAAAAGAAGCATTTGTCACTACATAAAACAATGATAACTCAAGTGCTAGGAAATATATTTGGTTTATATTGACTTGAAAACGGGATGTTTTAGTACAACGGGATTAAATATCTCGTAAACAGAAAATGCGAGCACCAGGAACAATGAAGACGTAGGCCCTGGGCAAATTTATGTTTCATGAAGTAATGCTAAAACTGTTTATGTAATGCAACATAAGATAATTATAATATAACATTATAATGAATACTATTTTCTTTTTTCCCACTTCGTTTCTCTTCCTTTCTCCCTCTTTTCTCCTTTCCCTTTTCCCCGTTTTTTTTTGGTCAGACGATTGGGGGGGAAGTGCTCCCACCCCCCCCCCGTAGTTACGCCACTGTATGTCCATATGGCAAATACCTCTCCAATATCATTGTCTTTTTTACCCCATGATGGTTTAATGGTTTTATTAGAGATTACATAAAAAAATTGACATTCCATCTTAACCCCTTCCCAAAGACCCCAACATTGATGAATGGAAGAAACGGGGCCCCGCGGGGGTTTCTCTCTAATGTTACAATAAGGACATAAATATTTCGTTTGTAAATGGTGAACTGGCTCTTTATTTGCATTGTATGATTCAATAATATTGTTTTATTTGTTAAGCGGTATTTCAGGAAGAATTTTCACCAATAAAACAATTATCTCTTTGATTTTTTTTTTATTTCTTTCGTAAAAAGTGGGGGGATGATTGTACAGGCCATCCACCCCCTCCTCGAAAAGTGGGAGCGTAGACGTACCCATCGCGTATCTGGCCATTGCAACGCTGATGATGAGCTTGCGCCCAAGTTACTTTGAAGAAAAAAATAAAATAAACTTAAAAGCGGGTAGGGGCTATTTTATTTCCACGACTTTGATTTCACCAATATTTCTATGTAAATTAACCCCAAACGTTGACATGAAAATGAAGGAAAATTATATATTTACTGAGAAAAACACCTTAACGTTATTCCTGTACAACCAGAAAGTAATTCATATTGTTTTGACTAATATTGTCTTTGAAATGATGCTTGAAAAGACGCGATAGGGAATTCTAAAAAATATGAGAGTATTGTCCTTTTTGTTAAAAACAACGAACGTAGAGGGCAGCAACACACAAGCGTGTTGCTCTAAGGAAGGTCAACTCCGTTCGAATTTTGTGACCACTCTAAAAAATAAGGTGGGGTTTTGGGAACTTTGTAGAGTTGATTTTTTTTCCTTTTTTTAATTTCAAATATTTTTTAATTAACAATTATTAGATTATTCTGAGTAGAAATATTAAAAATATTACTTTTATTTTTGAAGAAAATATTTAGCTTAAAATAATAATCATGATTTTGACATTTTTCCGCATTTTGGAATATTAAGTCTATGACGAGGATACCTCTGATCTCTTATTTTCTTCTGCTGAATTTCGCTTCACCACTAATTAATGCATAGACAACCACCGTAATAATCGAGGTCATTTTTTCTGGCTTGGGTGCGCCGAATCTGGGCCGGTCGCGTAGCTAGCTATATAGTGACGTTGATGATGCGCTGGGGCTTCAGGCGACTCGTCATAGATCTTCTAGCAACATAAACAATGGCGTCTAATTTGCCTGGTCTGATTTGAAGTGCAATGGCTTCAGGGCTGATGATTATCAACGATGATTGTTAAAGGTTAGATTTCAAATTTTTAATTTCATTTCACTCTTAAATCTATGAATCTCAAATAAAGGCAACACCCCCTGGCGGAATGGATTTCAATTGGTTGAGTGACACGAGAGAGCTATAAAAGCGCGTTTCTGATTGGATATTGATCAAAAAGTAGGTGTGTCTTACAGAGATAAAATGAAGATAAAATTGTTCTCATAATATCAATTCAGAGAGATTTTAAGGTATTTTATCTCACTGATTTTAAGAGAGATAAAATATTTTATTTTATCTGAGATAAAATGGATCTCAGAATACCACGCCATGTAAATGCCACATACTGTTCACGATTATTTTGAACTATTAAGGTATTATTTTCGAGAAGGGAATCGAGCGTCATCACCAATCATTACGATCACTGAAAACGATGCCGAGATCTACCAACCAGGAGAGGGAGATCTCAAGTCAAAGGCGTGATCGAGGTCATGGACATACCGATCGTTGTGATAGTGGTCATCGAGAAGAGCATCGCACTCGGGAACGACCAATCCCGACCCATCATCAGAGTTTTTTGTCGTCCTGCCTTCCAGTCGGGATGATTGACGGTGTCGATGAGAGAATCAAGAAGACCGGTGAGGTTTCCATCCTCCAGTTTGACAATACCCATGGAAGCATTTCGATAGGCTTCCAATATAGTTTGCTTTGTTAGTTCTGCCTCTGCTATCTGCAACGAAGGAACAAAAAATAGCACGTCAACGATTACGTCATTCTAGGTGTGGGCGTGAAACATTAAACATGTTAAATGTAATTCTTCATAATCATAACAATGAATACAAAGAGACAGTGCCCCAGAACGAAGCCATAAGGTTCGACTTATGAAGTATGACACCACTCACATTCTGCTCAAAGTAATTGCATATCCACACGGGCAAAATTATTAACTCAGAAGGACGCACACCACTTTAGATGACTAAGATCCAGTAACCCTAAGCAGACTGGGCTTTTTCAACGCCCAAGAAGACTTGGGGCTGATTCAGCACCCCCCCCCCCCCCCCTCCTTGTGATCTCGGCCGTTGATCGCGACGTCTGATATGTATCATACCATTTTTGGATACGTGTGCCCTCCTATACGGATTCGTTTAGTATCCTTTTCGCCCATTTTTAGGCTCGTAATTGGGAGCCTGTATTCTGAGCAACTTTTGCAATCATGGTCAAGATGCGTATCTCACCGTCCAAAATAATGCGAGCGTGAAACACAAGACAAAATTTTGGACAATTTAGACCAAAACAATGACATTTTAAGCACATTTTGTAATAAACAGGATGGGTATCAAGTTTAACCACGCGGGAGCGAGAAGCGAGAGCTGAACATTTTAATATTCTGATATCTAAAATGAACAGTTTAAACATATTTTTCATAAAACATAATATATTGTAACGAATTAAAAGATTTATTTAATGTTCGTCATGTTTTTGGAACGGTGAAGAGCGTAGAATATTTTTTTATCCATGTAAATGGTTGCTTAGGGAAATTCAGTAATCGTTTGTAAACGATTATGTAGGTATTTTCTTTATAATGTGTTTTAAGCTCTATTTGCTGAGAATTAACGATGTTTACAACTGTATGATTATGCCAGATGTTTATCTTTAATTGTTCATCACTGTTCGGGTTATATGGTAGTGACAATAACCATATAGCTGTTGTTGAAAAGATTCTTTTCATGACTTTAAATGTTTTTAAGAGATCATTAAATGTTAAAGCCTGACAATCTCCCTCTTGGATCGTTGAGCATAATCAAGCTCCATGCTCAATTATGAGCCATGCAGTATGCTTGGCATTTAGCGGTTTCAGATTGAAACTCTGTTCAATTTTTATTGGAACCTGCTGCGACAGGATGAGCATTTCTCTTCAATAAAGTTATAAGAACTGAACGACTCGATTCCTGCTTGTCGTTATTTTGTTGTTTTGAGCATGGACCTAATATTGTGATAGGTCCATCTTTGGAGCTACAAGTATACAAAGTATTGACTAGAGAAGGAGAATCTGATTCCTGATTTTACTGAGATACGGAACATACTGAGATACGGAAAATACTGAAAATACGGAATTACTGAGAATACGGAAAATACCGAATTACTGAGAATACTGAAAATACGGAGATGAGTGAGGATACTGGAAGTACTGAAATTACTGAGATACCGAAATACTGAAATTACGGAGATACTGAATACTGGATTAATTGAGATAAAGGAGATACGGAATGACGGAGATGTTGAAACCCATGAGATATTATCTAACTTACTGAGAAGGAGCAAAGAGTCAGAAGTGAAAAAGACGGACTTTACACCAACTGGTTGTATATTGCAGCCGAAACGAACCAGCTCGTCAGGAGAGAAAGTCGGTTCGGCGACAATATTATTTATATCCAATAAACAAAAAATCCGGGACATTCTATTAAGTCTTTGTAGTCATGGAAAGGATGGGGATCTTTAAAAAATGATGCAAGCACAAAGAGCTGAAAACTCGATGTTTTAAGCACGTATTTACCTAAAGCTGTGTATCTCAATAAACAAATTAATGCGAGCCTGAAGAATGAGTTGAACATGTTAAGCACTGTTTAACATGTAGGACCATAGTATATGAATAGGGCATTGTTGTTAATATCTAATTGATATGAGCTGAATTCGAACCGGTCGGCCTTGCTCGGCATGTAACTATGAAGGATCAACACGTTCACCATGATCATATCTTCATAAATCTGTTCAGCCAGCACGAATAGTCTAATCATGCGGACGGAAAGCACGGGAAATTAAGATTTAATAAATACATAGACAAACAGAAGGAAGAAGAGAAGGATCTGAAAGGGGAGAAAGAAACAAAGGAATACAATGAATGGATGAATGAATGAATGAATGAATGAATAAATAAATGAATGAATGAATGAATGAATGAATGAATGAATGAAGAGAAAAGAAACAAATGAATAAATAATTTTAAAAAAAGAAAGACAAGGTATAATAAATAACAGACAAAGAACGATATAGGGAAGGGAAGAATTGGAAGAAAAGAAAAAATTCGGGTTTAAAAAAAATGAATCCCACCTTATTGTGTTCTTCGGCTGAGAGTTGATTATACCTCGAGGACTCCAAGACAGAGAATATGACACCGCCGAGCGCAAGATACATGAGGTACAGGGTGACGAGGATGACATGAGGGATAGCAAAGCGAAAGCAACCTGCTACCCTTGATCGTCGCTCCGAGGAAGCCTCTACAGACGACGAGGAATCCATGGATGGGCTTGGATAGCGGTCCCGCTTCGCTTGGTGACTTACGAGGTTGATATCAGAAGAAAATCTGTCCATGAAAACAGATAGCATGGGTAAGTTCTCAACGACTTAAACCTTACTACGTAGATGTACTTTATCGTGGCACGAACCGTTCCCTCTTTTAAACTAAATTATGAGAAAACGCGTGTAAACTGAATTTATAACTCTTCAACACTTCTCTTTAACCTGGTTAAGGTTATTTCCTCCCCTTGAAACTGATGATGAATCGAAATTGAAACATCCGCATCTTTGAGATTATTATATTGGGCCAATTGCGCGGAATAGTGACAGTAATATCCTGCGTTCTGATTGGTTAAGGAAAAATAAACGCTAGGATCAAGTTAGATTACATGAAACCATGAAACAAATTAATGCAAAGCGAGGTCAATTAAAGGTTTGAGAACAATTACTTGTCCTTTAAAGAAGATGGATAGACTTGCTGAACATGATCAGGTAAAATGCGTAGAAAAGTGATTGGGGAGTTGCACAAAATGTGACATCAGACATGTTGGACGAATTGCCAATGGGAGGATGTCCATTTTATTGTTAGTGATCTCAAAATTCAAATGCTACACAGTAAAAAAAGATAGCCCGTTGTTTAAGCCTGTCGCTCTAACAACAGGTTGTTTAAACTGTTTTGTAATTGTTTAAACTTTTTAAACAACTTGTTTAAAAAGTTTAAACAGTTGTTTAAAAAGTCTAAACATTTGTTTAAAAAGTTTAAACAGTAGTTGTTAGAGTGACGGGCTGAAACATCATGCTTGAAATTTTAAACAGCGTTTTTACTGTGTAATAGCTTTCTTCGGTTTTCATGCAAGCTAACTTATTCCCACATTTTCATTCTCCGAAAAATATATATATTGAACATAATTATCCTGGATAGATGTACATGTATAGTTGCATATTTATCATTTTGGGCACCACATAGGCAGTATGTCCCTCGTATGTACTATAATGTACTATACAACCGCGCAACTATGCGTGATCGAGTGGGGTCGGTTGAACAGCTTATACAAGTCATGTTTAGTTCCCTCCGCTCTGATTGGTTAAAGCGATATGCAAGCAGTGTTATTCACAATACTTAAAATCATTTCTCTTAAAGCCGGATACGGTTATTTCCTCCGTGTAAAAATCACGATGAATCGAAATTGAAAGATCCGCATCTTAAATTTGACAACCTTCCAACCTTAATTAAGTGTAGTTTTAAAATAAGGTATACCATTGAGCAAATGCCTTCTGTGCATGATAAAATAAAAATATGTTCAGTAATTTCAAATCATCGATAGCAAGCTATTTGCCTCTGTTAATCAACCCGCAAAAGAGTAAAAAATAATTGAAATACATGTTTACTTCTTAAATTTACTACATGTGACATTAAAGGCCCCAGGACCAAAAATACTGTTTCATTACTTTTTCGAATTTGAGCCATCGTATCATAATTATTGACAATCATTGGACATTGTTTTGGTTTGGTCATTGAAATAAAATTGTTTAAAAACTGAAAAAAAAACTTTTAAAAAAAATTATGTTACTTTTACTGTTACTACTAAACAATTAGGATGCCAATTCCTTTTTTTAATCCTCTTCGCATTCAGTGTTTTACTCAGAGCTAGACATTCCTTGATTAATTATATTTTGTCTGTAGAAACATATGAATAATTATATGCAACAAACTTAGAAAGTTCACATAGCCATCATTCACTTATTTTTCAGGCAGTTCATGTGTCAATGTTGTCAAATCTATTTCTGCCCAAGGTATCCTGTCCCCAAAAAATAAGCAATTGGCAGAATACATAATGACAAGATTGAACAATTATGCGAAAAAAAGAATAAATAAATGCATTGAGTCACCTTTTGCTTCACAATTTCAAATGAATATAATTTCACTTGCTTACAACGCATCACAAAAAATAGGAGGAAAAAAATGAGACGGTTCGCTTACCCTGATTGTGAACCAACCCTGACAACCAGCTGCGTTCACTCTTATTACACACTTTAAAGTCTTATGAAAATGATGTTTTCATGAATTAGCTTATAATGGCCTTTGCCTTACCACTCAGATCAAGAGGACACGCCCTCTAATATACTGGATTCATTAAATATAATGAAGGATTCATTAATAACGCACAATCATGCCATATATGTTCCGACAAGAATCCCTTCAAACCCAACATTTATTTAAACCAATTTATCCCGAGCGTCAATACTGACGTGATCATGCAGGATAGTAGAAAACAAAAAGAAAAGAAAATTAGATGACAATTCAATGTGAAATAAGAAGGCTCGGTCTTAAAGGGATCGTTTAACTTTGTGAGCAGCAGATTTAAAAATTCTCAAACTGAGACTAAACATGTGTATGAGTTTCGCTTATTTTCAACAAAATAGTTATATGAACGAGCCAGTTACATCCAAATGAGAGAGTTGATGACATCACTCACTCACTATTTCTTTTGTATTTTATTTCATAAAATATGAAATATTTATTTGTTCTCGTCATTGTCATGTGAAATGAAGTTTCATTACTCCCTGAACGAGTGGAATTCCATTATTTCAACATTTTGTGCTTCAGGCAATGAGGTCCTAATCCTCAAATTCGTAGAAATTGAAATATTGTATAATTCAAACAATAAAAAAACAAAAGAAATAGTGAGTGAGTGACGTCATCGACTCTCTCATTTGGATGTAACTGGCTCGTTCATATAACTATTTTGTTGAAAATAAGCGAAACTTTGAAATTACATAACTTTCTTATTTTACATCCGATTTTGATGAAATTTTCAGCATTGTGCTTGTCTGATTTTTCTCTATTGATTTAAATCAACATTTTACCGAGGTGGACTTGACCTTTAATGAACCATATACAGTGCGTATCAAAAAAAATGTTTACACTTAGAAAAAGTCGTGTAAAATTATACATTTGTAATACCCTGGAGATTTTTCCACATTTTAACATTGGTACAAATCCATTCAAGCAAATGACGATATAACTGTCGAAAAATATTTCCGCTTGAGTGAGCACCACTTACTTTTGAAAAGTTAGTGAAAAATGATTAGCGCAGAACTTTGAAATAGATATGCGAATAAAAGTAGACCTTAATAATGAAGAACACACGGAGTTCAGCTGGCAAAATTGATTTGAAGATATCTTTTACCTTCTTTAACTTGTTTCCTTTCCCAAAACACTTTGAAGAGTGCCATTGCACCCCACCCCACTCCCTCACACACTGAGGCCATCGTGACGATATTTGCTTTACACCGAGCTGTGATTTACATGAAATGGCTTACATGTAGGCTTGATTTTCATTTTGTTGATCATTTTCAAGCTTGGGAAAAGAATGGAGAAACAAGTATTAAATGAAAAATGAAATGTAAAACCACTTTACATGATAAAAACTTAGTGAAAAATGTTGGAAATGTCTGATATATAAGCTTTTGTTTATGTCCTCAGATCCAGCTGGCACAAAAAGGGTAAAGATTTTGCTTACTAAGTGTTAGAATTTTAATTTGGGTGGCAAAATGGTTACAAAATACTTGCATGTATCCGTTTTATTTCAATTGACTCAAAGTGCAAGGGAACTGTATGAAAACTGTTTCATAGGGGAAGTTTGATTTCGCCTTTTCTAGCGTGGAAATGCGCAAACAGATTTCTGCGAGCTTTACAAAAATGGACAGTGCTCACTCAAGTATAACATTCAAAATTTTTACTTTCATTGGATAGATGAGACCCAAAACCAAAAATATTTGTGAAAAAATTATCCAAATGTTGTATATTTTTTTTATTTCTCAGGGCTTTTTCAAATTTATTTTTTTATACACACTGTATATGCATGATCCGCAATTAATGATCCTTTACAAAAATAGTGCATTCACTACAAAACAATGTCTGCTAGCACGTGGATTGTTTCGTGAATTCAAAATTGTTTGCACCATTTCCGTAATCTTTAAGTATTTTCATCAAATTAACCGTATCCAAATCAAACTAAAAAAACGGCGTTGTCTGTTAGAACTCGCACTCATCGGCCTCAAATTGCCTCGGTCAAAATGTTCAATGTCGTTAGTTTGGGTGATTCAACGCCTCTCCACGAAAATTGCATTTCATGCAGAAAAATATTTGAAAACGATGACCATGATTGAACAATAATGAGTTCCAATGATGATGATGGTGATGATGGTGAGGTTATGGTGAGGTTATGATGATGATGATGATGATGATGGTGATGATGGTGATGATGATGATGATGATGGTGATGATGGTGATGGTGATGATGATGGTGATGATGGTGATGGTGATGATGATGGTGATGATGGTGATGATGGTGATGATGATGGTGATGATGGTGATGATGATGATGATGGTGATGATGGTGAAGATGGTGAAGATGGTGATGATGATGATGATGGTGATGATGATGATGATGATGATGGTGATGATGGTGAAGATGGTGATGATGATGATGATGGTGATGATGGTGATGATGATGGTGATGATGGTGATGATGGTGATGGTGATGATGATGGTGATGATGGTGATGATGGTGATGATGATGATGATGGTGATGATGATGGTGATGATGGTGATGATGATGGTGATGATGGTGATGATGATGACGACGATGATGAGGATGATTTAATCCATCAAGGATGTTTACTTTGAATTCTACATAGGGTTACACGGGCCTAATCACTAGTGGCAGGCCATAGATATTCATTCGAGCCAACCCATTGCTATTTTTTTTATTTTGATATGGCTGATTGACAAAGTGTATGCATATGATTGTCCATCTAACACTGATTCTATTTTTGGTAATTACTGAACTTCCTTTTCACAAATTGGGAAGAAATATCACCAATTTTGGACTATATTTTCACTGGCGGAAGGATTAGGGCTATTTTGCTGTTTTATGTGATGAATCTGCTCCCCCCGAAGGTGTCTTCAAACACGCCAATTTATTTTTAAAATGAGCCGGTCGAGGGACGCTTTTCTGATCAGATATGGATTGTCAGATATATATCCTATCCACTGGTAGTAAACATTCGACCCCCGAATTTCATCCTTATTTTTTATGAATTTTTTAAAGTGCCAATTTAACACATGAGTCTATGGGGAATGAATTAGGCCCGTGATACCATAGAAAGTGAAATGGGGCGCAAAATATATTAATGACGTAGAGGGCGATCGACTTTTGCAGGAAAAAAAACATCAATAATATTTTGGTGTTCGCAATGCGAAAACAAAGTCACAGATCGGAACCGTGATGCGATTTTGATTTTGTTTTTAAAAATGAAATGAAAGAAAATTATTTTTTCCTTGATCACGACAGAAACAGATAAACGAGGTATCAATGCGTACCTTGATCGTGAAGAAAGACACCAGAACTAACACCTGCACTCTAACTGAACAAATTTTATGATAAGGTTAATGTAATGTGTATTGCAACTCATATAAGTGGAAGTCAATCTTTCCGAAAAAGTGCAAGTGACCTTTTAAAGAAACCCACATACGATCACCGTTTACCCATACATCAGGTCGGAAATAAAAACAGTCCACACTATATATGTTTCAAAATTAAAGATATCCCAATCAGGTGTGGTTCTTGTATGGGAACTGAACCCCCCCCCCCCCCCCGCAAAAAAATATTACATACGACACTCAGGTCATCATTCAACCGTAATCGGAGCAATCGGGTCACATTCGGTTGATTCCAATGGTTATGAAAAAAGTTATCGAGCATTTTGAAAAAAAAAAATCTAACCGCAAAATAATTATACCAGTGATAGAAGGTCATGACCCGCATGCATTCCTGTTCACCCGTGGACCAGTATTTCTGTTTTCATTTGATTTTAATTATCTATTGGCGAATCAATGCGTGCTAGTATATTACTCATACACTGCAAATACCCCGGTGATGATCTAACACCAGCCCGGAATCCATGTCCACACCAGAGAAGTATTGAAACAACACCAGTTTGGAATCAAACCGATGCTGTTTTAATAATATTTGGTTGTTGTATAAACACCTTTTTGGTGTTCAGCTGCTGTTGAACGGATATAAAACCTGTTTAAATATGCTCCAAAGAAAAAAACATTAATCATTAGTGTAATTACTGTGAAACCTTTTTTTTTTGTTCGTTAGAACTTCATCCCTGAATTGTGTGGGCGTCAATTAAAGGTCAAAGCCACCTCAGAAAAATGTTGATTTGAATCAATAGAAAAAATCAGACAAGCACAATGCTGAAAATTTCATCAAAATCGAATGTAAAATAAGAAAGTTATGACATTTCAAAGTTTCGATTATTTTCAACAAAATAGTTATATGAACGAGTCAGTTATATCTAAATGAGAGAGTCGATGATGTCACTCACTCACTGTTTCTTTTGTTTTTTATTGTTTGAATTATACAATATTTCAATTTTTACGAATTTGACGATTAGGACCTCCTTGACTGAAGCACTAAATGTTAAAATGATGAACCACGTGTTCAGGGAGGAATAAAACTTCATTTCACATGACATTGACGAGAAAATAACAATATTTCATATTTCATATAATAAAATACAAAATAAATAGTGAGTGATGTCATCAACTCTCTCATTTGGATGTAACTGGCTCGTTCATATAACTATTTTGTGGAAAATAAGCGAAACTTTAAAATGCCATAACTTTCTTATTTTACATCCGATTTTGATGAAATTTTCAGTGTTATGCTTGTTGAATTTTTCTCTTTTTATTCAAATCAAGTTTTTGTTGGGGTGGATCAGCTGCTGATCTTTTTTAATCCTGTATAAAAATGTTCAAATTAAAAAAAAAGAATAGATGTAATTTTGATAACTTGAAATATTCATAATATTGTGCAAGATCATGACGTACATGTATGCAGCGAAATTCCCTAAAAATTGCGAAAAAAGGTTTATCTGATTAAAATGAAAACATAATAAGTATAACAAGATTTTGTGATGTCAAATTTTACAAATTTATTTTCATTTTTTTCATTTACTCCTCCTACCCCTTCTGTTTTGTTTTTAGCCGTTCCACTTTTGAGGAGACTCAAGCCCCCCCCCCCCGCCCATACATGCTTGTGCAAGTGATAAAACAGACAATTAAGATATCTTCCTCTTTTTAGAATGTATAATGTAGATAATCGTTCGATTGGGTTAAGATATAGATTATATATGCATATAGATTAGAAATGCTCCATGAGGGTAATCATGTGTCCGACCAACAAAGGGCATTTCTTTGGGGCATTTTTAATAATCCAGTGTGAATTTTTTGCCCATTCTCAAGTAACAGCTACTTATTTTTTAACCTTACTGAACAATATGCTTCCCGCATAGGGTAAAATTCTGGCCCAAAATGGTTGGACACATAATTACCCTCGTGCTCTATAACTTTTTACCCAAATCAAGTGTAGTATCCTCGGTCGTTTAACCTATAGGCCTATATGCTGGTCATTTCGCCGAATTACACGAATTATTCTTCTCAGATATTTATTGGAGAAAATCACTTATCAATTGAGACTGAACGAATTAATCATGATCAAAAACTAAAAAGCAATTAAAATGTACAAATTCAAGCATAGTAACAATCTATTTAAAAGGGCATTGGCGGAAATCTGTCCCCATAGGTAGGGGGACCATGGGCTGGAAAATTTGACAAGCAGATAAAAATGTAAGGTAATTTTAACCCCCCAAAATTGACAAAGCAAAAAATTGTTTCAACCCAAAATGTAAGGTCTTTTGGTCCAAAATAATGTATTATTTCGATTGTGAATGATGTATTTTCCACCATCATTAAATACCAAAAATAGTAGAGGGACATTTGATATTGTGTCCTCCAACTAATTTCGGTAGGGGGGGCGTCGCCTGCCCCCTCTGGGATTTCGGCCCATGAAAAAGGGACACGTTTTCAGAAAAGTTTGGACGTGTAAAGATAACTGATTTCCTCACATTAGTTGCGCATACATGCTATAATACAAAAGTAATTAAAAGAGCGCTACCATGCTATTGGACTCAGATCTTGAGAACATTTACACATAACATAAATGAAAACATCTAATGCCATCTTCGTAATGCCCTCTGGGATTGAAATGGCAAGGGTCTGTCTTTGGAATTCACTCGAGATTTAAAGTGATGTCGGGCATAGCGATCATTTACTTTATTCATGCATGTATTTTTTTTTCTTTTTTGGGGGGTCGTTTGTTTCCATTGAAATTGTTGGCGGGTCGCGCTATTTGTCTTGAGGACCACGCGCATGCGCCGTTGTTTCAGATCCAGGAGATATATCGTTTATGCCGCAGACCCCTCGAATGGTTACCTGTTTCAAGGGAAAATTAGCTTTAGCTGACTGTACTTTATATTTGATAACAATGAACTGTCTCGAGTCCAAACTAATCGTGTGCAGTCTAAAGAACGAACTATGTGCTAAGAGGAAATGATACGACGCCTGGTATGTAACAAAGGAACGATAATCTGCCTGCAAGCATGGAAGCTAACAAATACATTGATCTCTTGTTTTGATTGGCAAAAATAGCCAATGATAATAATGATAAGAATAATTTATAGCACAATCACTGTAACCCTACTGCACTAATACATTTGGTGCGCTGAATCCAATACATTGTCTCATGGCGTCATTTGCATTCGTCGAAATGATTCATTTGCCATTATCAATTTCGATGGCCTTTTCTTCGGCTTTGTTATTGTCCATGATCATGTCACTAACCAGTTCTAATAAAGCCTATATTAATGAGTCATTAATTAGGTATATATTATATGCATATTTAAATTTCTCTATTGTAAACCACGTGTATGAAGTGTATTAATTAACGCAACCCTACGTCAGTAGGCTAAATGAACTTGTTATGGACTCAGTCACTCAATCACCATACTTCCACATCTCAAATTCTCGTTGTTGCAATGAAGAGACCTTATATAGAACAGGCGTATAATGAGATTCATGTTGCCTTCTTTAATCTCTTGTAGTTTCACTTTCAAGCACCATTCAACAACTGAGTTGATTAACCCTTCAGGTGTGGGATGAATCCCGTAGAAATTAATAAAGTTTTGGAGTCATAATAAGCAATCTGCTAACTGGACTTTCTTGGCAAAACTGCCGCTGTGGTACCAAAAAATGTGATCTCGGCAATTGCACAATTGCATGCTCGTAGTTTGTTTTACCAGTCGCCTAAAAACAAATATAACTGTGAAAGCTACGATAACGTTAAGTTTTACTTGAGTAGAGCGAAGCTTCTAAATATTTGCAATGATACAAATTTCGAGAGATTTCTTATTATTTTTTATGTGCCAAGATTTTTTATGTGCCAAGATTTTAGAAAATATTAGCTAAACATATTATTCAAAGGATTAATTACATACGTATTAAACAAGTAAATGCATGCTGCAATTTAACATATTCATTTAGCAAATTATTCAAAAAAAATATGTTGCCATGACAGAACTCATCGTGGACTACATTAGGGGATGGTGCATAAGTCTATATGCAGCATTCTCTATTGTGTTGTCATAACTATGAACAAACAAAGAATCGATATATTTTCAGTAAAAAAAACACAAATCTATTTCAACCATGTTACTTTAGAAATGAAATTCAAAGCAATGTACTCACAATACTGGGAATTCATCGCATCCTATTATCTGAGATGAAAACAAGATATGGACATCGCTTTTGCTTTGAAGAGTGGGCATGGTCACCCAATCGCCAGAGGTATAGACACAACTTTTAAGAGGATGACAACAAAGATTACAACCGACTAGCTTGGTCAACAGTATATCAGTATGTGTGTCTTCACTTCTGAGAAAGTGGACTATGAATAGACAATCCCGAGTGAGAAGGAAGAAAACCCCTGGTATTGTTAAGGTATAGATAATAATAATATGGATGAGCGTAAAATTTTCCGCTAGTATTCATAGCGGATATTGTGGAAGCGGCGTTTCCGATATAGTACACGCCTAAAGGATAGTCTGGAAAAATACCAAACTTCCATTCAACAATTTGCACATAGTTCAAGTGAGGTGCAAGGAGACAACATTAGGTCAGGAAACAAACTTTGCGAGTAGTTAAAGGCGGGAAATAAAACCTGCAAAAGTTGAAAACCGAGAGAATGGTGGAAGGATAAAAAAAGGTGCGGGTGATGAGAAAGCCCACATCCAACTTTAATCAACTACAAATGTAAAAATGAATATATGATAATATCAAAGATAGCAGTATCTATGATAAAATTAATAATAATAGTAATAAAAATAATAATACCATAGTAGAAATAATAATACTAATGATGATGATAATATTAGTAATGTGGAGCGTTGTGGCCCAGTGGATTAGTCTCCGGACTTTGAAACAGAGGGTCGTGGGTTCGAATCCCAGCCATGGCGTAATTTCCTTCAGAAAGAAATTTATCCAAATTGTGCTGCACTCGACCCAGGTGAAGTGAATGGGTACCCGGTAAGATCTATTCCTTGAACGCTTTAGCGCCTATTGATATGGCGTCTTAGCTACAACCGGGGTAATAATATGATACCGAGTATCAAAGTGCAGTTGGATATATGCACATAGTAACTGCGCTATATTAATGGACATATTATTATTATTATATTATTATGCTGATGATGATGATGATGATGATGAAATGAAAATTACACGATTGTGAAGCAGCAGCCCTAAAGTCTACAATGATTTGAGACGAGTAATTTAGTTGTTATAGTCACCTACGTGATCACAATCTCGTTTAGGATAATCATACACGTAGTTATTAAAAGAAAGAAATAATCATTGAATATTTCTGAGCATTTGCTTGGTTGAGTAAAATCTATCTCTGTGTGCAGGAAACTTCCCCTGCAAAAAAAGTTAGATTTTTAATCGACACGAAGCGAGGTCATGCTTCACCTTCAAAACATGGTTCTTAACTTGATTCATCCCATGAATAAATCGATCGACCATTAATTTCTTTATATCATGAATGTCACTGATCTATCAATGATAGCACGGCCGGATATGGATAGCTTATCGGGTTGGATCACCTAATCGACAAACCAAATAATGGCATATCCGACGACGTCCGGTTTGAACGTGTATAGCCCATCAATGGATTACTTGTAATATTTAATATATTGCGAGAAGCCAAATAAACTGGAATTTCACTTAGCAGAACAATTATCGAGAACATGAAGCCCTATTCTTTCATTTAAAAAAAATCTTTTCATAACGCCCCTCCCCTAGCACAAGGTGTTATCTTTAGTTCACCCACTGCTTCCTCACTTCATTATTAGTTTATATCAAAAAGATCCTATACGTATAGAGAGAGAGAGAGAGATGGAGAGAGAGGGAGAGTAGACATATAGCTTCGAAATCGAACGTGAATGAAGTCACTCAAATCACATATTCCTGATCTGCAAAATTTTCGTTATGATATAACGAAAGCATTGTCGATAGACTGGGAACTTATTTTGGAAATTATACTTATAGGCCATCCACGTCGTGTATTTTTCTTCAGCCAACCAACTGTGTTAAAAAATGATAAAATCGCCTAGGTCTAGTCACTCTTAGGACCATGAAGAAAATAAGCACAGCTCTGATGAAACCAATTATTCATTGAATTGTAACACCACTTGATAACATTTATAGTATCTCTATCTCAACAGGGGCGTTTCAGTCTGACCTTTTAAACTTACTAAATTAATCCCAGTTCCCAAAGAAGACAAAATGGTAGTTTCAAACTGTACACCTATCTCCATACCACCAGATTTTCAATTCACATCTACTTTTTTCAATGACGAATGACAACGGTAGAGTTACTTTTAATAATAATACTCTACTTCAAACAATCACCGATAATAAAGCTACGCCCAGAATTGATAACAATACATTTTCTCAAAGTCATATGTCTCTGAAGGACAAAGTGATAATGAGTTGCGTCTGAAAATTGGAATATGGTTTGCATTTCCTAAATAGACGTAAAATTGAGATATAAAGTGTCAAATTTCCATTTCTTTTGATGATTATTATGATAATGATGATCCTGATGATGCAATATTTTATTGATTGGAAAATGGTCCAAAGTTCACCCCAAAATGGCTTTGATTCCATAAAATAAACAATTATCATCTAAACAACCTGTTTGCTATGGGTGGTTTTCATGGCTTATTTTTTTATAAAATGGTATATAGTTTTTTTTCCAACATTCCATTTGTAAGGGCATTTTTTTCTCTCTTTGTATTCAATTACACTAAATACAATAGACGTGGTCTATAAAATGAATGAAATTCAATTGGAATGGCTTACTTATTTCACTCTTATGACGAACGTGTATATAGTGTCTTACAAAAGCACATGAACTCTCCGAGAAGTGTGTTTGGCATCCACGGTCCAATTCAAATTTACGAATCAATAAAAGAAAAGTGTTAAATGTGTTTGTTTTGTGAGATTTGAATTCTGAGAATGACATACCAAAAAGATCATATCGGTGATTTTTAGCAAACCTTTATGCAGTCTTTAGTTGGGAATTACCGGAAAGGATGATAGACGATTTAAAACAAAACAAATCCGGAGAATACGCCCGATTAATAATTGTCGGTTATCCCACTCAATTTCAAAATCTTAGCATCAAAATAGGGGGATTTTCATTCAATACGACATGGAATTGATTGGCAGTGTGGATCACCCTTTTGAGCAATTTTGTTCTATTGTTTATATGTTAATATTGCGTAAAACTTTTTGACATCCAATAACATAAACGGGTCATGGACAGCGTTCGCATTCGCAGCAATCGAATTCCCGCATGACACAAATTCAAGAACAGGCATATAATGCCTACACAGTTTAACAATTACTCTTGTGCAATCAATGTACATTGCATTTCTTGTTTACATGAAAACTATTCACGTGGAAACATTTAAAATTATGAAAAAAAAAATAAGAACCCATTGCATTATTCGTATAAGAGTAGGGGGAAACCCCGGTGTAGTGGTCCACCTGCATTCCCCCTATCAGTTATATCGGGAGGAGAGACCTGCGAGTCACAGTGATTCAGTTCGTCACCTGTGCCTCCCAGGCACAGGTGACGCCAAACAAATAATAATAATGACTTTTTTGAGGAAAATGTTATTGTGTAAAAAAAAAAGCACTGGCAGTATGCTAATGATATTCACAATTGAGGAAATACAGGAATACAGAGCTAGGGGATGGGGACTGCACGTATACCTTGGTAATACTGAGAAGCCTGCTCATTGTACGTACCCTAGCCAGTATGTCCAGATGATACTTAAATTCAAAATGAAAGTGTGTTTATCTGCCATCCTGTAGGATACTCTGGTAAAATTGACTGTTTTATGAGCCAAGTCAAGACACCAAACGATGAATGCGAACGTAGATGGCGTACTCTTTATATTGACGAACGCAAAAAAAAACACCAACGACTACAACATTAAACATACACCGAGCAAAGGTGAAATAAACACTTGTATTAAGTTCACATACATTTTGAGTTAATCGTATAAAGTTTATAAACCTGTTAAACATTTTTTCTCGTGAAGCTAGGTATTTCCTTATTTGATCTGTCAATATTTGAACCGACGAAAATATGTGCCGAATTGTATTAAAATAAGTTACACATTCAGATAATGTGTAATAGGAGTGCACCCCAATAACAAATTGATAGGAATAAAAAGGCAGCAATTGCAATTTTATCAGCAAAAGATTTAAAATTCCAAAGTTATCAGAAAACATTTATAGACATAAGGATAGCATGTTATGAAAACATAGAATTATGTCACTCGTTCACATTTTCCTGAAATATTTCATTATTATGATGTTTATGAAAAATGAAATATTCGTTTTACCTGCAAAGATATAGACCATGGCTTGACTGTTTATTTAATTTAATAATTTGAAAGAAATAATAATAATGTGTGGCGTCATTGACTTTTATAATGGCATGCCACAGGTATAGTTAAAGGACAAGTCCACCCCTCCCCCCCCCAAAAAAAAAGTTGATTTTAATAAAAAAGAGAAAAATCCAACAAACATAACACTGAAAATCTCATCAAATCGGATGTAAAATAGGAAAGATATATGGTATTTTAAAGTTTTGCTTGAATTCACAAGCAGTTATACATGTTGTATGCACATCCTGGTGGATATGCAAATGAGGAGACTGATGACGCCATCCACTCACTATTTCTTTTGTAATTTATTATATGAAATAGGGAATATTCTAATTTTCTTCTAATTGTCAAGTTAAACAACGATTAATTCCTCCCTGAATATGTGGAATGAGCATTGTTTAATATTATATATGGTTCAGTCAAGCTGGTCCTTGTCAAATCTGAAAAAAATATATTGTACAATTCAAACAATAAAAAAACAAAAGAAATCGCGAGTGATGGGCATGATCACTTGAAATGTCATACCTTTCTTATTTTACATCCCATTTTGATGAAATTTTCAGCGTTTTGCTAATTTGAGTTTTCTCTATTTATTCAATCAACATTTTTCTGGGGTGGGCTTGACCTTTAAACCTAATGAAATTGCACATGTCTTCTAGAAGTAAGCGAAACCTTAAAATGCCAGAATTGTATAAGTGTTCTTATGATTTTGCATTAATTTTCAGTATTTTATGTGTTCGAATTTCAACTTGTTGCAACAGTGAATTGAGTGATTTAAATTGCTACATGTAAATGCCTGAGCCCATCATACAAAAATGTTTTATATTCAATTCATTCCAAATCGTTTTGAAACAAGAGCCGAACAATAAGTTGGCAATATAAGTAAAAAATGATTTATGTGCACAGACAATAATATATAAACAAATTACAGAACAAATAACCTACTAAATCAAAGTTATTAGTTGCACTTTGTTTATGTTTTTTGTGCAAACATTTTAATTTCCATACCGAAGCCGCAGATTTAACTACTGTAACAAAAACTTTAAAGGATACTGTTGAATAAAATGTAATGGCCATAAAATAAACAAAATATAGAATGATAGAATGGTTGTTTCAATGCATTTTGGGTCGGTTGTAGCGAAAGCAGTCACGTAAGAATACGTCATAACAAAATACAATAGAGGGTTATGTTGACAAACAATTTGTTTAACCGGATCCAGAACTATTGTGACTGTATTGCTTTATTCACTTTATCCCGCATTTTAGGAAAATATGATCACACATGACTAAATGAAAATATATTGACGACATATTTCGAATCAGGACGGGTTATTTTGTCCTATACAAACTATATTTTTTGATAACTTCGTATCTATTTTGTGAGTATTATTTCTCTCTCATTTATTCATTTTTTTCTCATTTTATTACATATATCTGTATTTGTACTTTGTTATTGGTCGTGTTATCTATTTTTTGAGGGGCCCACATTGTACAAGCATTGCTTTTTAGTGGTCCCTCCATTTCCATCTTAATTTAAATTCTATTGAAAAATAGTATACTTATTTAAAACCTCCAATGTGTTGCCCACATTGTGTAAGTGTTTTTTTTTCACAATATATGTATTATTATTTTTGTTTCTTTGCAACGGATACAAATACTTATGTTTATATATGGTATACAATTTGTTTTTGTTTGATGGAAGTGAAATAAATAAAATTGAAAATTGAAAATTGAAATTGAAATTAAAATAACGATACACTCTAAAATCCATGGATTCAATATAAATCCATATCGGCTGCTCAGAGGGTAAATTGCCAATTCGTCTACTGCCAACTCGTCCACTCACCACATGGTCTAATTTCAATTAGTCTATTGACATCCGTTCATCAATATTTCGTCTAATAACCACTTGGTCCAATATGCTATCTATTTTGTCCAATCATCACTTTGTCCTTCAGAGACTTCGTCTAATCACCATTTCGTCTATGACATTTCGTCTCATAACTAGTGGTTAGCTCTAATATCCATTTCATTTTCATTCATTTTGCGCAATTAACACTTAGTACAATTAGACCTAATAGTATATAGACCAAATGGCTATTCGACCAAATGGTTATTAGATGAAATGGTGAATGGAGAAATTGGAAATTGGACCATGTGGATAGTGGACGAACTGATGGTAGACCATCATGATTACGATAGTATTGACGAGTTGGCAATGGGACGAATCGGAAATTCGACGAAGTGGAAATAAACCACTAAGAGTGACCAGTCGAATATTGAAACTAAATTTTAAACCTTGTTGATTTAGATATAAAGCTAAAAGAATTGAAATTAGTGTTTTTAAGATGTAAAAGTTAGCTTAAAGATGAATTCCATATTCGGCTCGTCACTGTATTTACAGCCGATCGGCATATATTTTCAATCTTTGAAATCTAGAGTGTATTTGTATTTTGAAAATAATTAGACCAGTATCATTAACGACATTAATAACAATATGCAACATCATATCATGTCATATAGCGCTTAATAGAATATTTCTGAGCACTGCATACACACTATACCCGTCTAACTTCTTCACTGTTAGGCAATGATTAGTCCGACGAAACAACGACGTTGCATTAGTCGACGGGGATTGAAAACTTGCAGCCCCCCCCCCCCCTCCTCCCCCTTCCATCCGTTCCACCGCGAAGTTATACCTTGGTCAGATTTGTTCTACGGCGGCCGTTTTAACATTTTTTTGTACCAGCTACATGTAGGTGGTTATAATAAAAATGAATAAAACGACTGTTTTCGACTCGCCGTACGGCCGCCGTAGAACAAATGTGACCAAGGTATAAGGGGAGGTAACCTACATTCATTCCCCGCCACTTTCGACAAATATGATCTAAATACGTGTAAATGAAAGTGCATACATTTAATACCATATGACTTCTGGGGCCCGTTGCAGAAAGAGATGCATTTATTCTTTTTTACCCCCATCATTCATTTGACAAGTTAAAGTTTTCAACGTCAATAAATGAGTAAAAAGATTTCTTACCTTATGCTCGGTTTTCTGTTTTCTTATTTGAGGTTGGCCTATATACCGCAACAGAATCCATATACCAATTGCGTTGTCACGTATTAAAATTTATATCGCAATCTGATGTATTCGGTCCGGCTTTGTCACACTTATATCATATTTTCTTTATGCTTAGATTCATGAAAGTTACAGCTTTGGACTATATTTTGCCATGTTTTTATTTTAGAGCAAGGCAAGCGAAACTGCACTGAAGAAGGCAATGATTTACATAACTATACTCAAATAAATCCTCGCCGCCCCCACTAAACCAAATTAGGAAATGGTATTAATTTAGAGCAATAGCGTTATCTTAAGTGTAGAGACACCTATAATAAGTAATTATGCAGTCTTAATCAAATTGCGCGAAGATAACTGACCACTTCCTAATGAACGACCACTTCCTAATGGATGCCCACTCAGGTCAATTTGGGGGGATTCCCCTCCACCCGTTCATGTTTACATCTGGGGAGCGTTTCATGAAAGTACTTGTCGGACGTTTTATCCGACAAGTCCTGTTTTATCCGACAGTTACCATGGTAACACTGCCTCTCAGCCAATCCAAATCAAGGAAAGATGTCAGATCTGACAACTTGTCGGACAAAAATGTTGATGAAACGCTCCCCTGATTAAAAGCATAAAAATCAAGAACTGTTTTTTTTAACAGGGGCGTTATACACAGCAAAAACTGTGGTGTTAACCGGTGTACATAGAGGACCACACCAGTTATTTTACACCGGTGTTAAATTGGTGTTGTTAGTTTTACACCTACAGGTGTTATTACAACACCTTTTGTTGTTACATTTACGCTGTTTAGTGTTATGTTTAATCTCTAGGGTGTAATTTTAACACCTCGGGGTGTGGTTCTCCATTAACACCAGTTGGTGTCAGTTTTAACACCGCAGTTTTTACAGTGTAAGAATATAAGCGTGATAGTTACTGGTGTTGGAATAGACGAAGCCCTTGGAACAAGTTAGTTCGTATAGAAACATAAGAATTGGATGAAATGACAAAGTTGTGGGCATTTAAAAACCGAAAGCATTGATGCGTGGCGATCCTCCCTTTGGCAACGAGACCAAGATTTGTGATGTCACAGACGTACAATTCATTCTATTGGGCACTGAAAATATACCGGAAACCATGATTTTGCTATAGACTGACAAAAAGATAAATTTTCAGTAAAATATGTATTAAAGTATAATTGTGATAATTTACGTGTGTGACCTCACTTACCTAGGAGGCATTGCCAATATGAAGAACTGTAGGTTCAATGGGATCTCAATATTCAAATGCTCATAATTCGTTCTTCCTCAAATTTTCATAGATCTATTTCTTTGATTTTTCTCTTTTTATACGAGTTCCACTGTAGTCTCAAGGTCTCCTGCAGAATGTGCATATCGCTACAAACAAGTTCGAAGACTAGGCTGCAGCAGAAAACAAAACAACTCATCTTGTTTATCTCCTAGACATGATAAAAAGGAAATGGTGCGAACTATTTTAAGATAAGTGTTTGAAGGGTTTCATTATTAAGTTTTACTTTAAATTATATATTTTACATTTCCATTGTTTTCAGATCTCATTTTAATACAAAATCCTATGCAGATTAAACGACCAAATTCATTTCATTGTTATCACGTGTTCATCGCTATATTAGAAACCGGTTATTAGGCCTATACAAAATTCGATAAAGATTATAATAGTTTAGATATTGAAATGACTTGTTTTATATATATAGCATGATTACAAAATATATATTGTTCTTACTGAGCATGCTGAGTATGTACATAAGGTCGACCGTCGACGGTGTTCTTCTTTTAAAAGATTTACTCGATTTGCTCAAATAACATCCAGTGGCGTAGATACGGGGGGCTGGGGGCACGTGCCCCCCCCCCCCCCCCGGTGCCCCCCTGAAAAAAATTGGCAGAGCAAAAAAAGGAGGAGAAAGAAGTAAAGGAGAAGGGAAAAGGAGAAAGACAAGAAAAAGAAGAGGAAAATAAGAGGAGGGAGACGAGTGAATTGAAGGAATAATGTGAGGGGAAGACTTGCAAAAAAGTCTTTCATGTTACTATATAATTTTTTTGCTTGCGCTTCGCGCCAAAATTGCATGAGATTCATATCTTGCTCAATAGGCTGATCATGGGGCAAGTTTTGAATTCAGTATACAAAACGTATTTAGCTAGGACAACGAGCTTTCATTATGTTTTTTTTTTTTCATTTAAAAAAATGTAAAGCTCTGTAAAATGTCCGTTTTATGGTCTACATATCAGCATTTCAAGCTCACGCTGCGTGGTCACATTGTATGATTTGCCAAGTTCCTATTGTCTACGTGTATTCCATTAAGTTCTATTAAACAAATGTATTCAGAATGCCCAGATTCTAGGTTCTAGATTCTTTATTTAAAATGAACTTAGATTATCCAGTTTCACATTAGAATGTCAATAATTGTCTGCTCACGCTTTACCATTGCATTTTATCCTATTTATGATTTACGAAATATGAGAGTGTCCCGCTTTTGGGTCTAAAATCTCATTTTTTTCCTCAAGTGCTTCGCACTCGCATTAATTGTTTAGTTACTATCCCATTTATTAATACAAAAAGTGCTTAGAATTACCTTTTATAGGTCAGAATGTAAAAAAAATTGCTCGCGCTTCGCGCTCCCATTATTGAAATATATACCGTCATCATGGGTTACTGTCAGCAGTCCTTAACAGGTCCCTTTTCGATATTGCTAGAACAGTTGATATACATTTCTGCTCGCGCTTGGCGTTCGCAGCAATCATCTATACACAACAAAAAAGTAAGCCCCCCCTAGATCGGTTTAGTCATGCATGAGTAATCAAAGATTGAATTAAAAATGACCATTTTTGAAAGTCACAAGAGTCGTGTTTCAGATTGTGCAAATACAAAGTTGGGCAAAATGTGTTTTTAAGTGAATTTTATGGTGTTATACTGTTTTACTATCCATCATTTAACCACTCCACACACAATTTTGATATCGTATGTTCATGGTTGAGTAGGCACATTGTACTGCAGGGGCCGCGGAAGCGGGGGGTTCAGCCCCCACTTTTTTCAAAAAGCATGTACAAAAATGTAAAAATGCCCATAGGTTGATAAACATTACTGCCAAATAACATTGCTATAGACGGCCTTGAAAAAAAGTTCCACCAATTTGAATAAGGGGTTACTTACTCTTAAACATATGCACCAATAGTGTACACAAGTCTACGAGAGAGGAAGTCAAAGTTTTGCAAATATGAAATGAGGGTTTGTTTCATGGACGGTTTTTGTTACTTCTGCCAACAGTTTTTACATGAAACTTCGCACATGGCTTCAGGGTAACACTACCCAAAAGGTGCGCGCACCAAAATAAACTTTCAACACGGCACAGAGTGGGGCCAAGGCAATGAACTTTCTTCTCATTTGCATAATTTTCGAATATTGTGTGCTCACTGATGCATTAAACATCGGGATTTTCATAAAAATCAAATCAAATGAACTATGCAAGGAGGTTTGTGACAGATATCCATAGTTACAAATTGCATTTTTTCCAATAACGTAAAAAAGAGCTTATCACATTCCACATGTTCATTCAAGCGTGAATGTGTAATTAAACGCCTTAGAATCATTGAAGAATTTTAAATGGTCGTGAACATAACGGAAAAGTTGAGAAAAGATCATTTTCAGTTACCAAAATGAAACAATACTTGCCTATGATATTTGAAAATCGTATTTTTTGTTTTCAATAAATTTTCATTGAACCGTGAAACGATGAATATCGTTGAAGATACTCTTCCCAAAATAACTCATCATATTCTTTCATTCTTATTGATATAAATGTGCAATAAATCAAATTATAGCAAGTATGGACTTGTGTTTATTCAACCGTGACATTTAGCCAAAAAAGTTGTATCGTCTTTTAGAAAGTACCTTTCACAAGCCTTCTGGCTATTTTTCATGATGAGAATGTGGAATTAGTTCCAATAAAATGGAATCAAAGTCATGATATTTGGCTTGTGACTTTTGAAAAGTGACATTTTTGCCTTCTGACGGTGCTCACTGAAGCATGACGCAAAATACGTCCACAACATTTACTCAGAGGGTAGCTTATAAAATTACCTACACACTCATATAAAAATATATTAAAAACTCGAATTGGTTCGGAAATTATTGATGTTTGTTTAAGGGGGGACTTACTTTTTTTTGTTGTGTATAGTTACATACGAATCTTGTTCAGGATCATACATAACATTGCCCAGAATGTTAAATTTTCAGGACAAAATGCATGAAAGCAAAAAAAAGAAATCGCTCGCTTCGCGCTCGCACTTTTTTATAAGGCTTATGAGATTATTTCATGTTTATGTTGTTTTATAAGAATAAAACTAAGAAGTGACTGGGGAAAATATAGGTGAAGATAATTTCGGCCCCCGTCCCCTATATTGGCGAAAGTCGGATCCGCCCTTGTGACACATACCCACACACACACACACACACCAGAAAAAAGGACCCCCCAGTGCCCCCCCCCCCACCCCGAAGAAAAATCCTAGCTACGCCTCTGACACGCCTCCTCTTTCTATCCTTTCTTTTCTTTTTTTTATAGGGATTGCGAAGGCAGTCGCCCCTGTTGAGCAACCCTTTTTTACCTCTTTGAATAAACCCTTTTCCACAATCATGGTAAGACAAATCAACTCAAGAAACCTGTATTCAGATCATACTCTACATATTGTCCTGAAATGGAGTGCATATACATGTAAGTCCAACGCAAAGGTCCAACGTATCAAATCCAAAGATACCCCTACTAAGATTTTAAAATTACCATGACGACAAGCGAGGCAGAGTTCAAGCATCATATGGCATTCTGCCAAAATCTCTTTGATTTTTTTATTTATGGGTCATTCCATGGGGTTGGGGGATTATTGTGATATACCAGAGCTAAAAAATCTTTTCTCATGTACAGAAGGCAAATGTATGCATAAAATTACTAGCAAAAATAAATGGTTTCTCACCAAATTTTACTTCCCAAGCATCATGATGTACATGTATTGCAGATTCACGCCTGAGAATTTATTGTCAATGTGAAGCCAATGTAACTTTGTATTTGTTTTGCAGCAAATACTCTAAAGATCCCCAATTTCCAACTGAATCACTAAGATCGGACATTATCTTCAAATTGACACATCAAAACTTAACCCCATTTGAACTGATCTTCTCTGTGAATTTCATGAAAAATCTGATACTACCGTTACATGGACATCACACGATGTTGTTGCCCCCAACCCCATGGAACAACCCAGATACTACAGTAAGTTTGAATGAAGTAATTTTGGAGTTATCAATAATGGGGAGAAATGGAAGAGTTTGTCGAGAGACAAAGTGACCGTGCTCATAATGGAAATCATGGAATGCAGTGGAAACTTCTAAATGTTCTACGACATTCCTTCATCTGAGCAGGTTACAGATTCTTATGCACGGTTGTCCCATTTTAGCACCCATAATAAGGTATAAATTAATTCAAATGTAGAAGTGTTTCTTCCTTGTGAAGTTAATGATTATTGTTTTGTTGAAAAACGTAATAAAAATAAATCTAGTAAGAAAGAATAATCCTGAAACCTAATAAAAAAAAACTCCGGGAACGAACTACAACAATTAGAATCTATTTTGCATACATATAGTGGTTACTTTGTATGGCAAACTTTAAGATTATCAAGAACAAAATGTTTAACAAGGATGTATACAATTTCAATATGTTAGTAAATAAACCCCTCAAAAAAAGTTTTGCAACTCAAGTTTGAGTGCTAATAAATTTCTTAGCGTGCCATCATCATGTGTGAAAGTGGTGTCATTGGAAAGTATGATTATTCCTCTTTACGATCATGTGTCATTTGTAATGCTTGCGTAATCATGAAATACACCGACATGATAAATATATGCAGCAATGTAAAAAATGAAATGTTGCAAAATTCGTTGCCATGTCATGTTTTAGTTCCGCAACTCAAACTGCAAGTTTGAGTACTAATAAATTTCTTAATGTGCCATCATCATGTGTAATTAAATTGTATCTTTAGAAAGCATGATCATTCTTCTTTACAATCATGTGTCATTTGTAATGCTAGTGTTATCATGAAATACACAGACACGATAATACGCAGCAATGTTAGAAATGAAATGTTGCAAAATGCGTCGTTTCCAATAGCGAATTTCCAATTGTTTCGAGGATGGACCGAGTGCATTCACTGTCACCTGCATGGTGGAAATTCTATAGAAATGGAGACTCTTGTTAGAAATCAATGCATTTTGCAACATTTCACTTCTGACTTTTCTCAATGTTCAGGGTGATTGCATATTCCATGATCACATAATCACAGCAAATGGCATGTCATTGTAAAGAAGAATAATTCAGCTTTTCAATGATACCAGTTTCATCTTTTATACTTCATTAACCAAAAAGATATCATCCCCCAAATCTGAGTTGCAAAAGTTTTTTTGAGGGGTTTAGGTCTAACTTAAGTTGAAAATTGCGTCATTTATCTGGTCGAATCATAAATACCTGCAAGCAACATTTTCATTGCACTTTTTTCAAAGAGTACAACGTGTTCCAGAACCACGAGAGACAGTGTAAGTGTATCAATACTTCTCAGCTTACCTCTATTCGTTCCTGTATTTCTGTACTGACTAGGAAGAATAATGGGCCGAAGTCCAATTAAAGTCCAGTTCTCCACGGTGAAGCAGCGTCTGGTCTAGACCCACATCCTAGTCCGAGTCCGTGTCGGAATCACTTATGAACCGATATCTCTTCTCGTTGAAATGATATGTGTATCATCATAATGCGGAAGTTCCCTTATGCTATTCGGCAATCGCAAATAGTCTTCCACGGTGTATACCATTGTATACAAAAATCAAATCGTAATTTGACCGGATTTCTCTTCGTTGCTGAATAGAACTGGTCTCACTTGAGCGGGTCTCGTTAAACCATCGTCGCTTTGAATAGAAACCTCTTTTGTGTTTGTTTACCCGTAGAATAGTGAATTCATTTATCATGATAGGGTGCAGACTTTTGGGGGGACGTCATTTTGAATGTCCCTGATATATACACACGTAGACTAGGAGGTTTTTCCGGCTTTTTTCACACGTGAATCTATAATCATCATTGCAATGATGATTGCTATTGTAATCGTGACTTTGATTATAGCGTTCGTGATTTTAATCGTGTTCAAGTTTGGTTTCACACGTGGTAAATATTCGTCATTAGCCTTATTTTTCACTGGAATCATTATTGAAATTACTATTTTTTTACCGTGTGAAAGGCGGTAGATCCTAAAAAGATTGGTAAACAATAGTACAGTCTGGGATAAAATCGCATTTGTGATGTAAAGAGGTTCAAGTAAAGAAGTGCCTAGAAACTAAATCGGTCATAATTAATGGTCATTATTAATGCTATTTATAGAAGTTTAATGAGCTTGGAGCTTTGGTACATGATGTTATAAGATCTCCCTCTTCAAGGACTGATTTCCGTTTTCAAATAATTAGCGATATAAACAATATGAAGAGAGGATTCTGAATAGTCATTTGGCTGAATTTCAAAAGAGAAAATTTCCAGAAAGGAAAGTTTCTGCCTTATTTGATATCAGACTGCAAGATAAAACACAACTATAATTATTTGATAGAGTAATGCCTGAATTCTGAGACACGGTAGTTCCATTTGAAATGTTGGTGACGTTTTTTGTTGCGATATACTACTACCTGCCTTCCAACAAGTCATTTAGATTTTCTTTGAAACCCCCGCTTTTCTCTTAACGATGCAAGTACCGCTTTAACAACACGTACAAACAAGACAGGCAAATTTGCACTGTTAACCATTTTCCTGGGGATTTTCATATCAAAGAAGCAAAAATGAATGGTCTAGAAATGTAATTTCCTCTTTGAAACTCAAATATTCTTCAGCCTATTTATTTTACTCACTAATAATAATCAATCATCAGCGTCATTATTGTTAACATTATTACTATCATTATTGTTATTGTTGCTGCTATTGTTGTTATTATTACTATCATTACTATCACTATTATTATTATCATTGTTGCTGTTATTGTTCTTGTTAATATTACTATAATTATCATTATTATTATCATTATTATTATCATTGTTATTATAATCATCATTATTATTACTATTATTATCATTATTGCACTTTCTGAGAATATGAAATTATGAACAATTCATTTCATGACTAAAAAGAACATTACATGTGGACGTTGAGATGGGTAACCCCGGGATATCAAATTTGAATAGTTCATGGAAGTGAACCATAAAGGTTTACTTTGTAAAATGATGATTATTATACGTTATTTTGATGAATTCAAAATAAAGGGTAACATAAATTGTTTTAATTTTTAGATACCGAAACGTATGATTTGACAAATTATATGCACAGATTAGACATATAATTTATTAAGATGTTGATAAGGGTCTGGCAATCTAGACTGGATATAAGGAAACACTTCTTTAGCCAAAGGGTAGTTGATCAATGGAAAAAAATCCCCAGAGGCCACAATATTGAGGAACCAACACTCCTGCATTTTTAGATACAATTATCAAAATTGGGTTTTTAATTGGCTTTCAGAGCCTCCTTAACCCTGACACACTCGTCTGTACACCCTCGTCGTGAAGACAGTGAGTTGTGGTCATCGAGGTATCTTCAAGGTAACTTCAACAACGAATACGAGTCCAGTTATTATGGTTATGGATCATGGCCTGATGTGGGAGTCTTTTTCGATTCAATTATTGTACCCTTTTTTGAATGAATGGTTTTGTTGCGTTTTACCAACAGTTTTGTGTAATACTATTATCAAATGATTCCACTTAATTGTTTTGCAATGTAATTTCAACTTCTATGATTACGTGAGATTTTCACATTTCGAGGCACTTTTGCATGTCATGGTCTACCCTAGTCCAGATTGGACCTTGTTGTTTGGAAGTGCCCTTTCCCAAAAGCTAACATAGAGGGCACATGTCTCCTAATCTCTAATCAGCGCCAATCCTCTCATCTTCGCTCCCCACTTGGTGGGGAGCGATCGGCTGCGATCGTCAAAATCGACAAAGCGTGGTATATCGTAGCTTGAAAGTTTAAGAAACCACGCTGATGAGTATTAAATGAAAGGGATGCATGGGTTAATTCATGTTTAAAAATTAATGCGAGAGCACATCGCAGCCGATTTTTTTTTATAAATTGTCATTAAAAGTTTTAGCTGTTGCTTCCCTTTTTGTATTATACTAGTTTTTATCCACATTATACCCCCATTAATACTCATCAGCGTGGTTTCTTAAACTTTCATGAATTATGATTTCACCGTATCCTATTTCTATTTGAATATTGAATTAAAAATGTATTAGATTTTATTTGATTTTCAATGTTTCCCTCCATCCACCTCTGATTTTCAGAGTACTCTCCCTACACCCCCATTCAGCCAACACAAGCCAGTTTTCTTGATCAAGTTTTCTTGATCTCTTTCTTTCTCCTTCCATTGTTATCAATATTTGTTCGTGATATGAAGGTGTTATGATCTTTTATACGTACATTTTTGTTGTAATGTATTATGTGATGTAAATTTCACCCAATTTACCTTTGGTCTGCCACGTGGTTTTTCATCACATACATTCGTAATTCCGAAGCTTCGTTATTCTGAAGGTTCGGATATTCCGAAGGTTCGTTATTCCGAAGGTTCGTAATACAGAAGGCTGGTAAGTCCGAAAACGAAATGAGGTTCGTAATTCCGAAGGTTCCTCAGTCCGAAAACAAAGAGAGGTTCGTAATTCCGAAAACGAAATGAGGTTCGTAATTCCGAAGGTTCGTTAGTCCGAAAACGTAATGATTAACGAACCTTATTTCGTTTTCGGACTAACGAACCTTCGGAACAACAAACCTTGTTTCATTTTCGGATAAAGGAACCTTCGGAACAACGCACCTTATTTCGTTTTCGGATTATCGAATCTTCGGAATAACGAACCTTCGGCATAACGCCACAAATGCTCGGATTAACGAACCCTTTTACGTTTTCGGATTAACGAACATCGAGGTATAGGCAATTTACGTGTTTCGGAATTACGAACCTTCGTAGTAAAGAACCTTCGGAATTACGAACCTTCGGTATTACGAACCTTTTTTTTAATGAGTTTTATTTGTAATTCACATTTTAACAAACATATCTCAAAAAAGATACAAATTCTTTTACATTCATATAGATAAACACCATGCTAGGTTGAAGTAACATACGAATAATAATATTACGAACCTTTGGAATTACGAAGTGTAACTGTTTTTCATAAATACCTTTTCAAATTATTAATCATCAAGGTCTATAATAGACCCCGTTGGATAAAAGTATTAGATATAGTAATTTTGCCACCCAAACTACCATGGTATCCATTGTAACAATGCTCAACATTCCATTATCATCCTGGATGAAATCGGAATTATCATTGGCTGGCTTTACCATAAAAGTGACTTTCATGCACCGTGCTACAATCTTTTATAAATGTAAACAAAACTTATTCAAAATTTGTAATGGTTATGATATATATTTTTTTATTCGAAAACAATGAGAAATAAGCAGAGCTTACAAATTATGTGACGGATACAAATAAAATAAAATTTTCATAATATAAAATGTTTCGGAGTGAGCTAAATTGGTAATAGACTTTCCATCACGATGTAAATGTGTATCCTTTCTGTTTTCTTTATTATTCTCTCGGTTGACATGGCCGTTTGCAGCAGGGGGCAGGGGCAGCTACCCCAAAGAATTAATAACTTACATTTTTACTGAAATTTTCACAAAATTCACCCAAAGTGCGCACAAAATCCTTCAATTTCTCTTTAGAAAATGCAAAAGCACCCAAATGACAATCTCGGTCTCTTCGCTCCCTCAATTTCGAGTTTCTTCGAAAATTGTATGCATCTAGACACCCCCCCCCAAAAAATAAATTGATTACTTAATAAAAAAAATCTGCGTACGGCCATGATCATTGAAATCTATTATGTCCGGAATATTTATAATGAATGGTTACCATTAAGCAACTAGAATTGTACAACATTCGTGTGATCTCCAAATGAATGACTTTTAAAAAAATGACGCAGGAAACACGTTTAGTCCAGGATAGAAGAGGCGTAACCTTGTTTTTTTATATATACAATATTTTTTAATGGTTTCTTGTTAATTCATGGGTGCTGATTACGAATCTGAATGATGCCACTCGTGTAACCTTGAGCATTTTCCGCAAATTGGCAAAATCAAATATGGCCGCCAAAATATGCAAATTACCCATAAAAATCCTAAAATTGTCCGCACATTTGCTACGAAATGCATGAAATTGTGTGGCAGGAGTGAGATACTCTCTGAAAAATTAATTTTTGACAAAATATTTATTTTCCTCATATTCAAAATGGCCGCCAAAGTCCATTGTATACTCTATTATGTACAATATAAAGAGGGAAAACTAGCTTTCGCAAAAGTGAGCACTAAACTGCAAAAAATCGCGATGTATGAATGAAGTGATATATGCAAATCATTATTACTAACGAGATATATCATTCATTATATCATAAATGGGAAGATTTCTGTATTTTGATATCTAAAATGGCAGCCACTGGCCCAAACAGTATTGCGTACAATGGCAATGGGGGCCAAAAAATTCACAAGAGTGATCACTAAAATGCATATTATTAAGATTACACGAGTGGAATACTGACTAAAAACATAACTGTTAACGAAATATATCATTAATATGCCATGTATTGTGATGAATGTTGTATTTTGATTTTCAAAATGGCTGCCAAAGGCCCTAAAAGTATTATGCACACAATGAGAAAGAGTGGCAAAGAAATCACAAGAGTGATCACTAAAATGCATATATATATGTGATAAATTAATGGGATACTGTTTAAAGAATATTTTCTAACGAAATATATCATTCAGGTTTAAAGTTTGTGTTAAATACTGTAGTTTTACTTTCAAAATGGCCGCCATAGACATTAACAGTATTATGCACAATGCAAAGTGGGAAACCAATATGAGCACCATAAATGCAAGTATTAGTGATCTATGAGTAGAATATTGTCCGAAAGCATAATTTATATTAAGAGATATCATTTATTCTGCCAGTTAGGTGATGAATACTGTTATTGGAAAGTCAAAATGGCCGATACAGGCCCTTATGATATTATGCACAATGTGAATGGGAACAAATTATTTCAACAGAATTTGGCTTTGCTTGGCCAAATGGTGATGTATGAGTGAAATATCGTCTGAAAACACGATTTATAACAAAATCTATATAATTTAGGTGATAAATACTGTATTTCAACATTCAAAATGGCTGCCATATGCCATTTTTGTGAACATTATTTGTCTACACTCAAATTGTATATTATACGATAAGGGCCTATGGTGGCCATTTTCATTTTAAAATGCAGTGTTTATCACCTTAAATACACGACATTATGATATATCTTGCTAGAAACCATGGTTTAGACAACATTTCACCCTTGCATCAGAATTTACAATTATAGGCAATATTTAGAGTCAAACAAAGCCAAATTATGTAAAAATTATATGTCCAATGTTACAATGTACATGATACTTTTAGGACCTATGGCAGCCATTTTGGATTTCAAAGTACAGCATTTATTACCTCCACAACCAATATGTGATGTATTTAGTTAGAACTCGTGTTTAAGACAATATTTCTACTCGTATATCACAGTCATATGCATTTATGATTCTCACTCTTGTGAAAATTAGTTTATCCATTCGCATTGTACATAATAAAGGGATTATGGCGGCCATTTTGAATGTCAAAATACAGCATTTATCACATAAATGGCATATTAACAATGATGTTTTAGTCAGTATTCCACTAGTTTATTTTAATTATAAGCATTTTAGGCTCACTCTTGTCACCTTTTTTTTTGCCCCGGCCATTGCCCTTGTACATAATACTCTTTATGCCACTGGTCGCCATTTTGAATGTTGAAATACAGTATTTATCACCTAAATTACATAAGATATGATATATTTTGTTATAAATCATGTTTTCAGACGATATTTTACTCATACATCACCATCTGGCCGGCTCGGTGTAAAAATGGCAGAGGTAATAATGGCAGAGGTAATAATGGCAGAGGTAAAAATGTCAGAGATAAAAATGGCAGAGGTAATAATGGCAGAGGTAAAAATGGCAGAGGTAATAATGGCAGAGGTAAAAGTGGCAGAGGTAAAAATGGCAGAGGTAAAATGGCAGAGGTCATAATGGGAGAGGTAAAAATGACAGCTCTAGGTAAAATATTGCCAGCCTCAAACCCCTATGCAATGAATTGTCAAAAAGCCCCCGCATGTACATAGATTAAATTAGAAGTGCATGTCACGGTTAGGCATTTCATCATATCATTATGTTTTTATCGGCCTAACAATGCTATTTACGAATTCGTTGGAGGTGTACCGTGAAGGCTTTTTAAAAAGAAATCAAACGACAAATATTTTTTCATTCAATTCATCACGAGCAAAATGAAACTACACTATTCTCATTCATCATTTTATAACATTACTTTTTGTCTAGCTGGTTTTTTATGTCTAAAGTTTTGCCAGGTTTACCGTTACAAAAAGGAGGAAGAGTAGACATAAGAGAGGTGGAGAGACAGAGAGGGTTAGGGGTGGGAAAAGAACATAGCGGGAAGAGCTTAGACCTTGAAATTGTCACAAATGATTGTGGTTGAATATTATGTCCTTATTTGTAATGTCGTCTGTACTATTCTTTTTAAATATTTGAATGACAATAAGCATGCGTTCCCAGGCTTGGCACTGAATATGTAACTGATTATGAAAATCAATAATAATCTTGACTGGTAAACCAATTTGGGGTCGATCGAGGGGGACCGTCTGGTTCAGATTCTTTGCATAAAAGAAGACCCTGAACCTTCATTACCATTGCATCCAATATGATATAGACGGCTTGATGGTCATAACCTTTGGAAGCGGAAGTGCTGTTGGGTATTTTGTACACCATAAGCAGCACCCTCTTGGTAATTAGCTTGGTATGCTAAAAAAACATTGTTTATTATCTGATTGTTATTATTTTTGTTGTAATTCTTTTTCTGAGTCAAAAGAACTTCACTTAGTTGAAATTATTTTTTAAGTCATTTTCCCCCTTAACCAAATCCCCTTTGATTTTAGAGTGAAAACTTTTTTCTTCTCGGCTTTTTAACAAACCAGCACCCCATATCTCTTTCATTTTTGCCTATGCCATCTTTACCTTTGCCATTTTCAACTCCGCCATTTTTTACACTGTTAGAAAATTTATACTTAAAAATAAAAAAAATCCTGCAACAGAGTCTGGAGAACACCTGTAATCTTACTGCACTGTGTAATCCTACATGCATGCATTTGTATAAACTTACAGAAAATTGGTATTTTGTGCATGTACCCTTACAAATTTATTGTAATAAAACTGTTTTCCCCTTTTTAAAAACATATCTGTTCTGTAAAATTGAAGAAAAATTGTGGAAAACCCTCCTGTTATTATAATCTTCAAACATTTTTTTCTCTAAAACCTGTTTTTTATTTTTCTTCTGTAATATCTACTGTTTTTTCTATTGTCACGTCTTCCATTTTTACCTCTTGTCATTTACGCCTCTGCTCTTTTTATATCTGCTGTTCTTACCTCTGCCATTTTTACCTCTGCCATTATTACCTCTGCCATTTTTACCTCTGCCATTTTTACCTCTGCCATTTTTTACCTCTGCCATTATTACCTCTGCCATTTTCACCTGGCACCATCTGGCCAAGCAAAGCCAAATTCTGCTGAAATAATTTGTTCCCATTCACAATGTAGGGCCTGTAGCGGCCATTTTGACTTTCCAATAACAGTATTTATTACCTAACTGGCAGAATAAATGATATCTCTTAACTGCTTAATAGAAATTATGCTTTCAGACAATATTTTACTCATAGATCACTAATACCTGCATTTATGGTGCTCACTCCTGTGAATATTGGTTTCCCACTTTGCATTGTGCATAATACTGTTAATGTCTCTGGCGGCCATTTTGAAAGTAAAAATACAATATTTAACACATACTTTAAACCTGAATGATATATTTCGTTAGAAAATATGTTTTTAAACAGTATCTCATTAATTTATCACATATATATGCATTTTAGTGATTATTCTTGTGATTTCTTAGTTTGCCCCACTTTCTCATTGTGTGCATAATACTTTTAGGGCCTTTGGCAGCCATTTTGAATATCAAAATACAACATTCATCACATACATGGCATATTGATAATACATTTCGTTAACAATTATGTTTTTAGTCAATATTCCACTCGTTTAATCTTAATAATATGCATTTCTGTGATCACTCTTGTGAATTTTTTGGCCCCCATTGCCATTGTACGCAATACTGTTTGGGCCAGTGGCTGCCATTTTAGATATCAAAATACAGAAATGTTCCCATTTATGACATAATAAATAATATATCTCGTTAGTAATGATGATTTGCATATATTACTTCGTTCATACATCGCAATTTTTTGCGGTTTAGTGCTCACTTTTGTGAAAATTGGTTTTCCCTATTTATATATATTGTACATAATAGAGTATACAATGGACTATGGCGGCCATTTTGAATATCAGGAAAATAAATATTTTGTCAACAATTATTTTTTCAGTGTATTTTACTCCTGACACACGCTTCATGCATTCCATAGCCAATGTGCGGACAATTTTAGGATTTTCATGGGTAATTTGCATATTTTGGCGGCCATATTGGATTTTGCAAATTTGCGGAAAATGCTCAAGGTTACACGAGTGGCATCATCCAGATTCGTAATCAGCACCCTCGAATTGACAAGAAACCATCAAAAAATATTGTATATATAAAAAACAAGGTTTGGTCAAGTTTCTATGGGGCCTATCCTGGACTATTTAGCAATCTTGCGAAAGCAAAAACATTGTGAGGTAATCAATTGACCAACCTGAATTGAATGCATTCATACCAAACATGTAAAGATTGTCATTGCAAAGAAAATGGTGTCCGTGAGAATGCCTCAAGAAACTGTATCACTATACTTATGAATGTCTTTGAAACCCTTAATAATTCTAACCTGAACACATCATTCATGCGAACATTTATACTACACATACTCCTTGATTTCTGCTTCATCAAAATCATTAAAATAGGAAGATCAAGATTATGATTTCAAATAAAAGTAAATATATATTCTAAAAAAAACACCCACAAAACATTATAAGGTTTAGGTAATAACATGTATGTCTATTGAGAAAGGTTGGAAATAAAAAGTGACGATATGCATGCAGTACATGGTATAACTTACAAGGCAAGGACATGTAGGCTAAATGGAATCAGCAAATGATTTAGAAATACTCATGATTCAATAATAAAAGAGAAAATTGATTTCAATTTGATTGATATATCAAATTATAGTTCGCAAAGATCAAATACAGTGTTAAAATTTTTAAAATCTGTTTTTCTCTTACAATTTACACAAGGATTTTACGTGAAGGGGGTATATTGCCTGTTCAAAGTATATCACTCATTAGTATTTCTTGCATCAGACAAAAAAAATCTGACAACCATCGAAAAACAATAGACTTAGAAAGAAGATAAAGACATGTATATATTGTTTATCATCAATGGACACACAAATAAATTGTATCTTGGATAGTGTTTTTAGTGGCCTAAACATGCATGGAGTAGTGTGTGTGTGCAGTGCTTTGTAACCAAAAAGGAAATGCGCTCTATGACAAATTTACTGCTAGATTGTACTGGAATAACACCATGGAGTACTCTAAACAAGTTAATACGGATTTATGAAACCATTTTTTTATGCGACAGGAGGGGGCGCTCGTTATGAAAATTGACTGCAGTTACAAAAGAAGCTTGAATTTGAGAACTATTTTCGAAACCGAAAAAAAACATTCGATTAAGGCACTATTTAGTCTCATTATTTTCTTACCGAATGTTCACAGAAACCATATTACTGATAGGTTTGAAAATATAGAATCAAAATGTTCATGAAAAGTCATTAACCAAGATTAATTTGTATGCATAATAATAAGAGTTTTAAAACCAAGCACTTCAAAATGTCATCATTATACTCTTAACATCTGATGCAGACAACTGATGTTCGGCATCTGCATAACTATTTTTATTTTATTTCAATGTCATCGTTATTTACATGTTGATCTTAATTTCTGCAGACGAACAATTGAAAATAAAATGTTTGTTTAGTTTCTTTCGCAATGATCTGAGATCTACAAAAATGAATAAGGTAAAATTTGGTCTGTTGCACATATTACGTATAGTTATATCATACACAATATAAAATATGAAATAATTCAAATATATAGATACATACATCTTTGGCCAAGTTTGATGAAACAATAAGAGCGTGTACGAACACTTAAGATAAATACCTTCTAATATACATGGCGATATACGAATAACATGAACTCTTAGAACGCTCAAATAAACATATTTTGGCATGAAAACTGTACAGTAATACCTCGGTCACATTTGCTACAGCAGCCGTACGGCAAGTCGGAAACAGCCGTCTTAACATTTTTTTGTAACAGCTACATATGGGTGGTTTGAATAACAATGAATAAAACGGCTCTTTTTCGACTCCACGTAGAGCAAATGTGACCAAAGTATAAAACACGTATGAAGATCCATTTTACAATGGAACAGATTAAAGTGTGTGATTATATATATTTATATATGTATATTTATGCAATTTGATGATTGTCTGTAGAAAAAGTACCGCGTATCGCAGTAACGATAAAAAAGAAATAAAGCAAGTAATTCGATATGGATTCCAAAAAAACTCTAGATAATAAAATCGTAATTGAAATGCATGTACAATGATTTTCTGGTTAATGTCAAGACTTCTCAAAGAAGTGATCGACTTTGATCGATAATTTCGCTCTTAAATGTCTTGGTTATAATCGATGCACTTGATACCATCAAAATATCACTTGATTCTCTGGCCTACCCTTCTAAATAAATTATGATCATGATGATAATGGCTTGTATGCATGGAGATGCAGTGGCTTGAAATACGGGATACGGTCAACATTCAAAATCCAATGTACACAATTTATATATCACCACTAATCTTAAATGCAAAATTTAGACTTTTGACATTCAGGGTTGACCATTTTGTGTTATGCTGCTTTTACATTCTAGCCATCCAACTCCCACTCCGATGGTATGATCATATTCACAACAAATACAATAGCACTCAAAAGGGTATTAATGATCTTTAATCATATCAATAAATTGTTTAATACTGGGAGATTGGTCGAATTCAGATCACAAAACTTTGGTTTCGGAGTTTTGTAATATACAACAGAACATAAAACTCCCAAAGACGAAACATGTGGCATTAAAGAACAAGAAAAGTTGTTGAACCCCGAAAGCCATGAAGTGATGATCTTGTGCATCTCTTCTCATCCCATTAATTATTTGTTCTTTATGGGAGTCAACTTGGTGATATCTGTAAAAGTGTTATAAACACCCGTATAACTGATAATGTTATAATTATGGTCACTTCAGCAAACCGACTCCAGGGGGGGGGGCGTTTCATCAACATTTTTGTCCGACAATTTGTCAGATCTGACATTTTTTCTTGATTTTGATCGGCTGAGAAACACTGTCACTATGGTATTTGTCGGATAAAATGGGACTTGTCGGATGAAATGCTCCCCTGACCGATCTTGCGTTATTACCAAAGACAGACCTTCGGTCGGTTTGGAATCGGTTTCGTTGGTGAGACAGTAGCATAGCGGTCAAGGATATCTGGAAACCTAAGGATACTTAGGTTATGCTCTATATTATACTGTTGTTGTTTTTTTACGAAGTAAGAATGCCCTTCTGTAAAATTGTATTTGATTTGTATTGTTTCATATTACTTTGTATTATGTTTTGAATGGAAATGAAATAAAAGAATTGAATTGAATTACTTAAACGGATCTTTGCAGGCATCGTCGACTGTCATTGGATCATCCAGGCATTGCCATACTAAAGCCGCGTGTCATGCAACATTGTTGTAGCTCTCTGTACATGCTGTAAGAACACCAAGATCTAACTTTCATCCAAGTACAGGCTTAGTTTCTTGATTAATTCTTTGATCTTTGGAGAGTATTCCCCCATCTTTCATCTGATCACTCGTCTCTGAAAAAAATCGATGAGCCTAATTTCAATTATGAACACGTTTGATACAATACTGTCTTCACAGAAGAATTCAATATCCATGGTAAGTCTGCATTATATAAGTCTGGTCTTCATTGTTTTCGATGTTCGCATACCATGACCATCTCAGGATGATATTATCAGCAGAGACCAAACTTGGTCTTCACCACTTGATAACACCTCAATATTTTAACCTGGACAAGAGCGATGCACATGGACATGATGGCGAGACCAAAGAGGGTGAAGAAGACACATGGTATGAAGACATCGTCCGCATAGTGCTTCATGGGCAAGACATCGCCAAACCCTATAGTGGTGAGCGTGATGAACATGAAGTAAATCCCTGTGCCGAAGTCCCAACCCTCGGACGAAGCCATCCATGCAGCGCCCCCACACATGTAAACTATCAAAATGACAAGTACGACAAGCAGAGGAACTTCTTCCAGGACGTCCGGCTTATGATGGCACTGGCATTTGTTAGGTTCGCAACTGCAGGGTGGTAACGTCGAAACCTGGCATGCATCTGCACTCGGTTGTTTAGTCACGCCTCGAGGATGCGACGTCGGCCTCTCAGTGGCTATTGATACCGAACGCATTATGGCGTGTTCGTTCGTATTGACGTCCAATGTTTTTTCTGTACTACCCTTTTCATCTCGCCTCCTTGTCGAATCATAAGGAGGTGGTAGATCGACGTCTTCCAAGGGTATCTCTACCTCGCCGTTGACGATCTTTCTCTGGGATGACGATTCGGGGTGGTTCTTCGACGATCCGCGGCATCCGCGACAGCTAGCCCCGATCTTATGGCGTACGAAAAGACAGTGGTGCGTCGCCCTGCAGATCTTGAGAGTGAGACGGGCCATGAGGTTTCCGATGTTGGCCAAGAAGAGGAGAGCCAGTGGTATTCCGAAGGTGGCGTAAAAGATACAGAATACACGACCTCCCGTTGTCTCTGGGGCGATGTCCCCGTATCCTGCCAAAGAAAAACAAAAGCAGAAGGAGAAATGTTCCGTTAAAAAAAAAAAAAAAAATCGATTTCCGATTCGAGTACTTTGAAAATCCTAATAGAGTTCAGAGATCGTGTTAGATAGCACATCTCATTGAATCAATAGCTCTGTTTTTTATTTAGATAAGGTGCCCTCTACTGGCCTAAACATTTTATTCCCGCTAGTGTCGTGAACCTGAGCAGATCATATTAGTCAAGAAAAATCAATGTCAACCGAACAGTAATTACTAATGAATCATTCTATCTTCCCTGTAGAGTCGATCAAAATTGCATTTAAGCTAGGAAAGTGTATCATTTTGTTCAAGGGAGAATGAATATGGACTACTTTTTTTAATCAACATCTTGCTCGTATCTCCTGTTTAAGTCAAAATTGGGTCAAATTTTATCTACCATGTCTATACTGTTCATCTGCTTTAATGAAAATGTAACGCACATAGTTTCTTGAATTCTGTTCATACCCAATATTTGTTACAGTGGAGTTGCAAGAAATTTAATGAGCTAAACACGACTCATGAAGTAATAATGAGATAATTAAGAAATATTATGTGTAACAATGTTTTTGGATGTCCGGGGGGCTTCTTTGTCAATATCAATAATGTAATAATAATAATATAATGATAAAACACTTTATGATAGCGTATTCTCACTATGCTTGCGTCAGACTTCAGTATGAACGCAATAAAATATGTTACTAAGCTTTGCCATATACCAATCATGTGAACGATATATCAGTTACGGGGATGTGAATATTGTGACAGCTACTCACTGCCATGACGCGAGTCATTCATTCTTGACAATTCCTTCCGTTAGTTCAAAGACCTTTATTTCTACATCTACAAGAATATAGAGAGAAGGAAGTGAAATAGTAGGCCTACTACTACTATCATATTGCTCCCATCCACCCCCCCCCCCCCCCTTCGAATACTGGCGAATCGTATTGAGATACCATAATCAAGGATATGTTTTTGTATTCGACTCGTGGAAATTCATTCATTCAATCAGTCACTTACAAATTATTGTAAGTGACTGATTGAATGAATGAATGAATGAAATAAAAGAAAACGGATAGATGGATGGATTGGTGGGTGGATGGAAGGATGGATGGATGGATGGTTGGAAAATGGACTTCACAACATAATTAATGAGAGGCAGGATAAAATGGCAATGGAGAGCAAAATAATAAAACAAATTATCAAAAAAAAAAATTAATGTTGGTTGATGAAGAAACAAAACAAATAGATGAAAAGTTCGCAGATGGTTTTCCCCAATCAATACGCGTTCATGTACAGTTGCCACGTCTGTAAAATCGATTCCTCGACATGTTAGACGATCATTGCCGAGACAATTTTTTGTCATCGGAGTTTGAATGATCCTGCACGAGTCCCTGGTAGTCCTTTATTAACAGAATTGTAATCACAGACGTATATGCTGCACAAATTGGAAATTCATTTTTTGTTCCTGCTGATTTTCACAAAATGTATCCATTACATCCAATACATTGTATATAATATGCTATAAAGATCCCTTCATTTTCTATTGAAATTAAGTCTAAAAGCCCCCATGATCGATTGAATGAATAAATTGCTTAAACATTTACTATTATTTCGACCTTTAAAATAACACGTGCATGACTGGCCTTGTAGCTCAGAGCAGAACCAGGGGAGAGGATCGCAGTTTTCTCCTGAAAAATGGGTCAAAAAATGGAAAAATGGTCTCCTGAAAAAAAAAAGGGTTGATGAAAGAAATTACCCAATATTAGTTTCAAACAGAGCATGCAGGTTTGGGATAAAATGTCGTCAAAAGACGTGTAAATTTTACACACAAAGTTGTGTACATTTTTCCCCAATGAAATATGCATTTTCTCTGACATTTTACCCAATGAACATTTTCCTCTATTTTGATCCAATACTGCATATTCCACTAACCATTTAAGAGACATTATTCTGATGCAAGTACTCAGTTGCACTTTGAATTTCAGACCTTCCGTGAATTCATGTACACTCTTAAAACAAATCAGTCAAATAGACTAGCCAGTAGTCAGCTGGGTGTAACCCATATGACAATCACTGATAGTCACATTTCTGACATAAATTAGAAATAACTCTGTTCTAGTAAAATACGACTAGAAAATAGTCAAAAATATGACTAGAATAACAGTTGCACCCAGCTGACCCTATTAACTATTCATTTTTACTGATTTGTTTTTAGAGTGTACTTCTACCATGTTTACGAAAGGGCAACCTTATTGCAAACTAACTTACCTTTTTCATCATGATTAGCTTAAAATCGACCTTTTTACAATCTTTTTTTATTTCAATTCATTTAATTCCAATAAAACATGCACATATCATACTATTGCATGAAAACTTGAGCAATGAAAGATTAAAAATATAATGATATACAATTTAAAAAGAACAATCAGTATTGGAATAGGGTGGTCATAAAAAACAAAAGGAATTGTCTAGAAAACCACCCTTGATGATACAATATCAAAACATGATCTTAGAAAATGACCCTGAGATTGCTATATATGCCTGACAAAATATATGTCCCAATATTATTCGAGTGTTATCATGTTATGAAAGCGGGTGAGAGGTGCTATATGATCATAATTTCCAACGCTTGTAACACTACATATAAAAAAACGAAACACAAAACCCACCCACCTTTGATTGAACACCCCTAAATAATACCTTATATCTACTGTTGAAGACAGTTTTTATTTGGAGAGTTAGGAAACAATTGAGTATACGTTAGAGAGAAGTTAAAGCCCTCTATCTGGTCTCTCACTTTGAAGGCGACACGCGTTTTCTGGTATGAAAAGCTGCGAGCGAGCGAACAAAGAATTTACTATTTTTAATATAAACTTTAATTTTGTAAGACATTTTGATATCATATTCAGTATATCATATCACATCCCGCCCTTTTAATTTCATTTGCGTCATTTTTTCTTCATATTTTTCTTGGCTGTGGATGCCTTGGAAGTGCACCCCCCATATCCCAGCTTTACGCCAATACATTTTACGAATAAGTGATTTAAAATGAGCTTTGAATCCTCTGATCATGGTTAAACATGCACTATCAATCATGTTGCGATAAAATGTTCGTTTCCATGCGGTATGCTGGTTGATTGATTATCAAGTTCTATTTCCGAGGTACACATTTCCATACAAATCAAACATTTAATGAGGCGCCGCGCGCAGGAGTCTCCATGGAAATTGCCTAGATTGCTCAAGACCCGTATACAGTGCGTATCAAAAAAAAAGTTTACACTTTGAAAAAGCCTTGAGATTTAAAAATCTACATTATGTGGGTAATTTTTTTCATAGATAATCTTGGGTTTGGGTCTCATCTATCTAATGAAAGTAAACGTTTTGACAGAATGTCACACTTGAGTGAGCACTGTCCTTTTTTGTAAAGCTCGCAGAAATCTGTTTGCGCAGAAATGCTCGTTTGCACGCTGTGTCAAGGGGAAAGGGCGAAATCAAACTCACCCTGCAAAATACTTATCATACATTTCCTTTGCACTTTTAGTCAATTGAAATAAAACGGATACATTCAAGCATTTCGTACCAATTTTGCCACCCAAATTGAAATTTCAACACTTAGTAAGCACAACCCTTACCCTTTTTGTGCCAGCTGGATCTGAGGATCTGAACAAAAGTTTATATCAGACATCTCCAGCATTTTGCACTAAATTTTATCATTTAAAATGGGTTTACATTTCATTTTTCTTTAATAATTGTTTCTCCACACTTTTTCCAAGCTTGACAATGATTAACAAAATGAAAACCAAGCCTAGGCCATTTCATGAAAATCACAGCTCAGTGTAAAGCAAATATCGTCACGATGGCCTCGGTGTGTGGGGAGTGGGGTGGTGCAAAATACACTCTTCGAAGTGTTTTGGGCAAGGAATCAAGTTAATATTAAGGTAAAAGATATCTTGAAATCAATATTACTAGCTAAGTTCCACGTGTTCTACATGATTAAGTTTTACTTTTATTCGCAAAATTATTTCAAAGTTCTGCGCAAATCATTTTTCAATAACTTTTCAAAAGTAAGTGGTGCTCACTCAAGCGGAAATATTTTTCGACAGTTACATCGTCATTTGCTTAAATGGATCCGTACCAAAATGTGGAAATTCTTCAGGATATTACATGATTTACAGGATTTTTTCCTAAGTGTAAGCTGTTTTATACGCACTGTATAGCATGTACAGTCAAGTCGAAAAAGCAATCCCGAGGTGCTATTCCATTTTATCGATGTTTGACATTTCTGTTATTGTAAGGAGAATGTGAATTTAGCATGACCTCATTCCTCGCTTGTATTCATTATTATTTCGTAAAAAATAACCGAGTTCCCCGACTGCAGCAATTAGATTCATCGAATGAAGAGACAGTTATACACGAGGTGGAATGGACATTTGACTCTTCACAAATTGAATTTCACCTCTTTTCACATTGGCTAGTGAATGTGTTTTGTGAATCTTAATAATGAGGCTCGCAAGGGTTTATTGTTACAAACTTTAAAGAACAAAATAATGTAGCCTGTCTTCTCAATGATTGAATTGAGATTCACCAATGCTATATAGTTCCCTCTTTGTGACTTAAAATCATATAAATGCGTATATTTCTATTCATGCCTTGTTGTGGGAGATAGACCGACCGGTGGAAATTCATTAAATCCAAATAATCTATTAACATCTTACTGAATCTATCTACTCTGAAAAATATATATATAAAAATTCGGACTTAAATAAATGGCATGACGCCTGGAAGAAGACTTTGTGATATAGCTGCGCTCATTAAACTTCGTTCAAGTTCGGTGGATGCCCTCATGCACTGTTCTCAGAAATCACGTACAGTTTTCTTTTCTGAATAATACTGAGACGTAGCTTCACTCAACGGTTCATTTCTCAAGTCGACTATTATTTATAATTCCTAGAATCAAGAAACTTTCATTCACCAAGTAGGTTACTCATTTTTTTCTCCCGAAATTCGTCAGTTTCCAATGACTGCACATTAACAAGAAATGAGTGTTCGTCAAGATATTCTCCATGTTCTCGGAATATGCTTCCTGAAGAGTATTAAAAAATGCTTAATCGTGATTTTGATATTTATTGAGGCAGTGAATTCTTTAGATTAAAATCGTTTTGTAAAGCCTCCCAACAATCATGACAATGATCGAGAAATTTGTTACCGGGATGTCTTTGCAGTTTGTAAAGGCCCTTACCCTCATCCATCCAAATCTGTCCCCTTTATAAAGTGAATATTGTTTCCTCTTCCTTTCCTCCTCCTCCTCCCCACCCCCTCCTCCTACTCACCCCTAATCTTATACCCATCGCCTACCTCACCCCAACAACCCTATTCGATCTACTCCTAATCATCTGCTGTCACCCTTCTTCGAATAGGCCAATTATAAGGCTTGCTCTTCTTCTGTTCATTTTTAACCTGCTTTATATCACCCATTCCCCGCAAAATAATTGCATCCATTCATCACCCACTTCACCCCCTCCTTGTCCTTCTTCCATTATACATCTCAAATAGTTTACATCCCTACTGCCCCCCCCCCCCCCTCCCCCTTATACACCAAACTGAAATCGTCCCCCATTCGTCTCAAATAACAAAATTCTCTCATCTCCCTTAACGAATAACTTAATCCACTGGCGACCCGGGCATATCACAGGTGTACTCCTTCGTGGTGCAAGAAGAAATAATAAACAGATCTGCTCCCCGTCTACCGGAGATATGAAAGCACTCATCAAGTAGCCCGTTACACAAAACTTAACGATCGATCATAGAGTCGATTTGCACGTTTGTCTGCACGCCATGATCAGTGTAATCAGTCTCCAAAATCGGCTCGACGATCAATCGCTAATCTTTGTGTAACAGGGCCTAATTCATGGAAAGTAGTATACCCTCTGGCAGGCAGACGCCATTAGACTTATGACCAGACTACCAACCAGCTGTTCTGTTCCCATCCTCGCATGATGCAACCTTCTTCAGTGTTTATTTTACTACACTCAAATCACCATGGGCGGTCAGTGTGCAAAGACGTAAATGGATAAGAAGCTATGATAGAATGTTTATGCCCGAAATAAAGCTAAATTGTGCTAGCCTTCATAGAAATTTCACCTAAAAAAATAATATCTTCATATTTTCTTCATAATAATTATAATAGTTTGGTATACTACATGTATCATTTTAAAATATCCTACTCACCATACCAAAAGTATCATGTTTTTTCCTCATAGCGTTGCAATGAATATGGATATCCATTATCTCTCAATGACATGGTCTTATCATTATAAGGTAAGAATTCGATTGAATCATTAAAACAGAAATGGTAAATTGGACATTGTAACTGTTAATGATACATGTAGTTTACCATGATTTCGAAATGTGCGCGTATACGGATCTTTGATAATACCATGACTTTTTCTGTCATCCTTTGTAGTAATAGTAGTAGTAGTAGAAATAGTAGTAGTAGTAGTAGTAGTAGTAGTAGTAGTAGTAGTAGTAGTAGTAGTAGTAGTAGTAGTAGTAGTAGTAGTAGTAGTAGTAGTAGTAGAAGTAGTAGCAGTAGTAGCAGTAGAAGTAGTAGTAGTAGTAGTAGTAGTAGTAGTAGTAGTAGCAGTAATAGAAGTAGTAGAAGTAGTAGTTTTAGTAGTAGTAGTAGTAGTAGTAGTAGTAGTAGTAGTAGTAGTAGTAGTAGTAGTAGTAGCAATAGTAGTAATAGTAGTAGTAATAATAGTAGTAGTAGTAGTAGTAGTAGTAGTAGTAGTAGTAGTAGTAGTAGTAGTAGTAGTAGTAGTAGTAGTAGTAGTAGTAGTAGTAGTAGTAGTAGTAGTAGCAATAGTAGTAATAGTAGTAATAGTAGTAGTAGTAGTAGTAGTAGTAGTAGTAGTAGTAGTAGTAGTAGTAGTAGTAGTAGTAGTAGTAGTAGTAGTAGTAGTAGTAGTAGTAGTAGTAGTAGTAGTAGTAGTAGTAGTAGTAGTAGTAGTAGTAGTAGTAGTAGTAGTAGTATAATCATTTCCATTATGAAGTTCATCCACAATGCTTGGACTTGGCCTAACATCACCTATGCGCATCGAGGCAGGCCTTATAATTTTCATCGCACGCATAGCTGCACAACTGAGCGTTGATGAAGGTCCATCTGTGAAACTTGCTGAAATTAATCGACTTTGTCCATTCACATCAATGAAAATGAACTGATATGATTTTAACACGGAGTCAAATCATGCATAATTGGCGCTTGGTGTCAAGTTAGATACAAGTTTGACACTACTCAAATTCACCGGACTCAATTTTTTTAATGGCCCTGTTCATTCCAATTTCTCAATTTCGAAAGGCTCTCGATTAAAAAAAAAAACACGGAGCAATTCGGGACGAATGGAAAAAAGCCTAAGAAATTATTGGTTTATTCATGAACATGATACATATATCTCACTTATGAAATATTGCGAGTGCGAAGCGCGAGCTGAACCTTTTTTTTTAATTCAGACCAGACAAAGGGCATTTTTAGGCTTGTTTGTAGGAATTCACTAAAGATCATACGTATTTCACTAACTACATGATGCGAGCGCGAGCTGAAATTTTTTTATATCCTGACCAGAAAAAGAAACATTCTAAAGACTGCTTTTTAGGAATTCGCGAAGAGCAGGCTTTTCTCACCAGTCCACTAATGCAAACGTTAGCACGGACTGGAAATGTTTTATATCCAGACCCTAAAAGGGGGCAATCACTTTAATTATACAGTGCGTATGAACAAAAAGTTTATACTTAGAAAAAGCCCTGGGAATTAAAAAAGATACAACATGTGGGTAATTTTTTTTACATATAATCTTGGGTTTGGGTCTCATCTATCCAACGAAAGTAAAAGTTTTGAGAGAATGTTACACTTGAGTGAGCACTGTCCATTTTTGTAAGGCTCACAGAAATCTGTTTGTGCAGAAATGCTTGTTTTCACGCTGTGTCAAGGGGAAAGAGCGAAATCAAACTTACCCTGCGAAATATTTCTCATACATTTCCCTTGCACTTTTAGTCAATTGAAATAAGAAGGATAAATCTTGTAACAATTGGTTGAGATTTGTAACAATTTTTTTTACTAAGTTTTTATCCTTTAAAGTGGATTTACATTTCATTTTTCATTTAATACTTGTTTCTCCACACTTTTCCCATGCTTTACAATGATTAAAAAAAAATTAAAATCAAGCCTTAGCCATTTCATGTAAATCACAGCTCAGTGTAAAGCAAATATTATCACGATGGCCTCGGTGTGTGGGGAGTGAGGTGGGGCGCAATGCACTCTTCAAAGTGTTTAGGGGAACAAGTTAAAAAGGTAAAAGATATCTTCAAATCGATTTTACTTGTTAAATTCCACGTGTTCTCCATGATTAAGGTCTACTTTTATTCGCATAACTATTTCAAAGTTCTGCACAAATCATTTTTCATTAACTTTTCAAAAGGAAGTGGTGTTCACTCAAGCAGAAATATTTTTCGACAGTTATATCATCATTTTCTTAAATGGATCTGTACCAATTTTAAAACGTGGAAAAATCTTCAGGATATCACAAATGTATAATTTTACAGGATTTTTTTCTAAGTGTAAACTTTTTTTATACGCACTGTATAGTCATGAAAAAAGCACATGTAACTACAGAAAACAATAATAACTCGAAGTGCAAGAAAATATATTTGGTATATACTGACTTGAAAACGGGATGTTTTAGTGAAACGGGATTACATATCTCATTAATCAGACAATGCGAGCACCAGAAATGATGAACACCCTAAGCAAATTATGTTTTATAAAGGGTTAGTGATGAAAAAAAATTATATAATATGATGTAATATATATAGTAAAATATGATAATAACATCATATATATATTATATATAATATATATACAATAATTTCTTCTTCCCCCATTACGTTTCTCTTTCTTCTCCTTTTGTTTTGTTTTTTGCCAGCCGATAGAGGCCCGTGGTTACGCCACTGCTCCCATCTAGTCCATGTCTCTGATGTTAATTTCCCTCGTAATCGATTTGTAATGGCGAATACCACTTCATGAACACCATGAAAACACACCTCTTATCGATAGCAGACAAGAAAAAATAAATAAACGGGAAAGGATGCTAAACCGACGAGAAGGTGACAGGCTTTCTATAGTGGTAATAAAATATTGACAATGTACGCGCCTGCCTGTCGAAAGCTCTGCATTTTCACACAACAGCGATCAGTGCTGTCTCTCCGTATCTTGTGTAACTTTTCGTTTTGTTACCAGTCAGGCTAATGAATTGTGATAACAGTAATACTGACTATTTTCTTCGGCACCCCCTCCCCCCGGCCCAAAGCCCTTTGCAGCAGAACAGATATCACCCTGACCGATCAATCCAATATCAAACCACAAATTGCAGTCTATTACGTCCACCCCCGTGTACCGTAAAGAGAGAAAAGCATAATTATGAACAATATGCACTTGTCATGCTTGCTATGCTGGCCATGTTTACACTGTAAAAACTGCGGTGTTAAAACTGACACCACTTGGTGTTAATAGAGGGCCACACCCTGAGGTGTTAAAATTACACCCTGGAGATTAAACATAACACCAAAGAGTGTAAATGTAACAACAAAAGGTGTTGTAATAACACCTATAGGTTTAAAACTAACACCACCAATTTAACACCGGTGTAAAATAACTGGTGTGGTCCTCTATGTACACCGGTTAACACCACAGTTTTTGCTGTGTACATAAATAAAGATAAAGAAACTTGCTTCTCTGCTGCTCATATACGCAATTATTGTGCAGGTTCTTACTCAAGCACGGCATATAATGTGAGTTGATGAGTATGTTTTGTATTACTATTTCCACATGGCGACATTAATTAAATCTAACTACGCAGATTTAACCATCTTATGCAGGAACCCACCTCTATTATCTGGGATGCGTTACGGTGAATAAAACATGATGATACATTCAGTCCTACGCCTCCCCCCCCCCCCCCTCTCCCGTTAGCCGTTAGCTGAAATCTCGTTAATTACGTTAATTCTGACTGTATTAATATGATTACCTCCCCCTTTGCCTTTCCTTTCCCAAATGGCAAAAAGCTACATAAATTTGATCAATTACGAGGTAGTCCGTCCTTCCATTCATTCATTATCCACTAATATTTAACATCCTAACAGCAAAAGGTGATTTTTTTTTTCAACAATAGGATACTCTTCTAAAGCGGGGTTCATTCAGGGTCCCGTATCCACAGATGCACAATTTCTATAACAAATAAACTCTCAGCTAATTAGACCGAAGGATTTCAGTAGCTTTTAACGGTTATTGTAAATTTGTTATTATGACGAGTTTTGTGAAACGGGCTCCGGATCTCAAAGGCTTTGCATGCAGCTGCCCTCCTTCACTGACACTGATGGAAAGTAATGGCGTCGGAATAATAAACAGATTTAAATGTTAACCTCGTCAGAGGAAGATATGAAAACATTCATCAGTTTAAGATGATGATGTTTGGTTAAGAGACTTTAAAGGGGTAACTTGTCTTGTCACGAGGATGATTTTGTTTCATCAATGTCTTTAAAGAGTAAAGAAAGTGAAGATGGACGTAGCCTCATCTTAAGACTGCTCTGCATGTGAATAAGCTTATAAGCATGCAAAATAAGCTATGTACACGTAGTTGAATTATTGAGAGGGACCTATTCAATATCCCATTGTTATCCAATTTTTGCTCTGCTTTTCTTGCGTATTAGAAAATGAATAATGCATGTCAATTGCATGTAATAAATCAAAGTGGACAGTACTTTTTTGGTCAATGTACCTAAACTGAACACCACAAACGAATGAGTAATTAGCTTAGGTTCTAAGAATTTACTTGTGTCATGTAAAGGTTTATCAATTTTGTCTAAGGCGATGGGTGCATCACCGTGAAGGAGTGGTAAGCTATATTGCAGATGTTTGAATGTCAAATGGAACATACTATGATCAAACATAACACTAATCTAAGTTACAGTTGGCTACATGAAATGTCAATGCCGTTAATGTCAGTGAATGCTCCAAGCCTTTCCTTAAAAAAAAATGCTCAACTTAAGGCGAATTGAAATGAAAATCATGCACAAATCCTAGGGAGGGGGGTATTGACGTAACCTTTTAAAGACTTTTTATATATAATTACGGAGCCTTTAAAGTGCCATCGACTTGACGACTTGCGAGATATTTAATCTTGCCATGTCGACATAATAACCTTATTATTTCGGCATGGCGAGATACGTTATCTCGTCAAGTCGACTTATAAAAGGTTATATGTCGACATGGCGAGATACGTTATCTAGCAAAGTTGACTTATAAAAAGTTGGCAAGATATTTGGACTCTCGCCGGGCCTTGAACACTTCATATCTCGCCATGTCGACATATGTTTTGTAAGTCGACTTGGCGAGATATTAACGTATCTCACTATGTCGACATGTAAATAAGTCGATGGCCCTTTAAAGGCTCCGTACGATGCAATACAACCACCAACCCATTCAACGGCATCCAGACCGGACCAGACCCGTCAAAGATAGAGTTGAACTTAAACGTAACCACAAATTCAAATGCAACTTCATTCTCAACCAATCACGCGTGTGCATTTTGTGTCTTGTGTTTGATTTCGCAAGTTGCGTTCAAACCCATGCAACTCTCTCAGCAACGGACCATTGCAGGGTAATTCACCCTGAGCGGATTTCACAAGTGCATTCCAGGGTATATGCTATTGCATACTTGACCTTATTTGAACTTTACACAAGTATGGTTTCAAGTGTAGATTATCATTGGGAAGCAGGAGTCCCGTCGGAACTAGAAATGGTTTACCACAGCCGCGGTATGAATTATCTCGGGAGTGTCATCCAGACCCAGATCTGTCAATTTTTATCCAAAATGATGATCATGATGGTGTTGATCATCATGATCATGAGAAGGAGGGGGTAAAGAGAACGAGTTTAAAGATGATGATAATGATGTTGCTGCTGCTGATGATGATAATGTTGATGATGAAGATGATGATGATGATGAAAATGATGATGAAGATGATGATGATGATGATGATGATGGTGGTGGTGATGATGATGATTGTGACGATGATGATGGTGATAATGATGATGATGATGATGATGATTATGATGATGATGATGATGATAATGATAATGATAATGGTGGTGGTGGTGGTGATAATGATGGTGATGATGATGATGATGATGACATTACTACTACTGTTGCTGCTGGTAATGATGATAATAACCGAGGTGTGAGGTTAACAATCCTGAATAGGGGTTCATTGTCACCCCTGCCCCCCCCCATCATGCAAAGAGTCCGTCGTATCGGGCGAGAGGTTGCTTATCTTCATAATGAAACTGTAATAAGGCTCGCTGGTGAGACAGGAAGTGAAAACTCTTATGAAAAAAATGGGGAAATGTCTTATGATACTACAAATATATAGAATTGTTCATTGACAGTTTATTATGTTAATCATGTGCGTGGAAACGTGCTTTAAGGCAACAAATATGTGGATGATACTGGATAGTTTTCCCCCATTTTATGGTGACCGAGGCGAAGTAAAATTAACAAATGCTTTTAAACCACCTCATTGAAATGATAACGGTTTCATATGAACTAAGTTAAATTTCAAATGCAAGTTTTGCTTTTCCTCGATAAACTGAGAACGACAATTCACAATATCATGCATGCAAAAGCAAATGTAGGCATAGTACAGGCTATACCAATTAATAAAGAAAAATGATGAGAAAATAAACAAGTGGAGCGCCTCTGGCAGTCTCACCTGCATCACGCACTTCAATGTAGCAGCAGTGCTGACTTTGAAAACTACTATAAAATGATTATTTAAAAAAACACCGTTCATATAATGATACAATACTATGTTCATTGACAATAAATGACATTTGACCTTGATCATGCAACCGAAGACTTGTAAGTGATACTTGATTAGCCCTATATCCACATTTTATCAACTAAATGTATAAACTTTGAAAGTTATGACAACAATCTAATAATTACCTCTAAAATGGAAAAAGTTCAATGACCTTAAATGACCTTTGACTTTGGTCATGTGACCTGAAACCCACATGAGATGTTCAATGATACTTGATAACTGTATGTCCAAGTTTTATGAAATAGATCAATACACTTTCAGAGTTATGATGGCAATTCAACAAATACCCCCAACTTAGCCAAAGTACATTTACCTTAAATGACCTTTGACCTTGGTCATGTGACCTGAAACTCTCACAGGATGTTCAGTCATACTTGATTACTCTTATGTCCAAATCCTATAAACTAGATCAATACACTTTCAGAGTTATGATGGCAATTCAACAAATACCCCCAACTTAGCCAAAGTATATTTACCTTAAATGACCTTTGACCTTGATCATGTGACCTGAAACTCACACAGGATGTGTAGTGATACTTGATTACTCGTTGAGATCGGTTAAGATTTGGTGTTGACGCCGCCGCCGCCGACGGAAAGCGGCGCCTATAGTCTCACTCTGCTTCGCAGGTGAGACAAAAACGTAAAATGTACCCCCCCCCCCGTGCAATCATTCATAATTTCGTGATTCAATTCTTCTTCAGATACACAGAGATCGGTGATTCTTTCTATCGACAAAACAGCAGCAAACGTGTCAAATCAAGTTGATATCTCCTTCGTCAAATCGAGCGGTTTGATGGGGAAGTCCATGCACGCGATTTCCGGCATTACACGAGATTTAAATTGATCTTTGATTAAAGTACATTTGTCTCTAATCATGGGATTCATGCTCTAATATGAGCGCACCCGTCAAGCCTGTACTGCATATACACGAACAAATTTCACTCTTCTCTCAATAAAACGTTTATGTATAATTACAGGCCTATATAAATCAGGGTGTGCGCTGCCGTTTTCGCTGCCGGGACAGGACGGGGGGGGGGGTAATGCCCCTTAAGAAATTTGTGACATCATGAAAATGTGTAGAAAAGGGAAGAAAGAAGAGTATTACAAAATTAAAAAAGAAAGGTTTGTCTTGTATTTCAACTCTTCATCCATGTTATTTAGAAGATAGCTGATATTTTCTGTATCTTCACTTTACATATGCGGGTCATCTTACTCCCACTCCTCCCATTAATACCCTGAGGACGCCCCGACTATACACACGCGATGATGGACAAGAAGTTTTTTTTTTATGCCTATAAGTCTAAATAGTGTAACACCTGAAAGGGGGCTACCTGAATGAAGTAAAAAATAGGGAGTTTCCACGAATTGATATCCATCGACTGGTTTGGTACACCGTCGAATCCCAT